>NC_069499.1:1141637162-1141987162 GCF_027579735.1 Bombina bombina
TTTCACTTACCCAATTCTCCCATTTAGTGCAAGATTACAAGTGGAGCGCTAATTACCGCTTTCGCTAGAGTGGTTACTGTGATAGAAGTAAACATTTTGCGCTTGACGGGTTGCACAGGTATTACGAGTTGAAAGAAAAAAAAAAGTTATGGCTCCAGTGCCAACCCGACAAGCGCAAAATGCCAAACTTACACTATCATGTGAACGATAACCTATTCCCCGTTAGAAATCAATGGAGAAAACAATAAGTGTAAAAAAAAACCTACTCGTGCGCTAACCAGAATCGCCAAAAGCAACTACTCTAATAACCCCTGAACCGCCACATAGCCCAGTGCAAAGTCCCCACTACACTATTAACTCCTAAACCGCCAGCCCCCCCAACCTAAAGTAAACCACTAAACTATTAACCCCTAAACTGCCAGCCACCCAACTCAAAGTAAACCACTACACTATTAACACCTAAACCGCTAGCCCTCCAACGCAAAAAAACCCCACTAACATCTAAAACCCCTAACCTATCACCCCTTTGGTGAGTACCATATTGGGGTTAGTGTTAGAAGTTGTTGTTTTGTTTTTTTAAGATTATGGATTTTTTTTTTTTCCCCTCCTTGAAAGCAAAAGAGCTAAATGCCCTTTTCAGTGTACTTTTTAGAGTAGATTTTTTAAGGAGGGTTATGTTAGCAGGTGTAATGTTTTTTTTGTTTGTTTTTTTCACTAAAAGAGCTTAATCACTTTAGAGCAGTGCACTACAAAAAGCTCTTTTAAGGGCTATTTGTAGTTTAGTTTTATAACAATTTTTTTTTTTCTATTTTGCTTTTTTTTATTTTTTTATTTTGGGGTTTTAGAATAGGCATAACTCTCTCTTTATTTTTGGTAATTTGTTATGTAATGGTAATGGTTTTTTTTAGTAATGTAAGTGTTTTGTCTTTTACTAATTATGGTAGTTTTTTTTGTTTGTTTTTTGGTAATGGTAGGTTTTTTTTTAACACAGTAATGATAGTGTTTTTTTGTTAATGGTAGGTTGTTGTTTTTTCTAATAGTAATTTTAAAGGTATGGGGGTGGATGTTAGTGGGTTATTTTGTGAGCCACTTGTAATATGGATTTGAGCATAAAAAACATCGCAATATGCACTAATGATAGCGCTCCACTTGTAATCTGCCCTTATTTGGGTACCTGCATTTTTTAAAATGTATTTTTTTTTAAAAAAAAACCATCAACAACACAAGAAAATTGGGCTAGCGGTTGCTGCCAGGTGATTGTTATAGCTGTAAAGTGATTGTCATAGTATTAAATACATTAAACTCTTTTTGAATAGTGAGACCCCATCTTTCATAAAAGAGGTCTTGTGATAAATTTCTATGTTAAGGGTGATAAAAGCATCTTGAATTCTAAGAACCCATTAATTAAGACCAGTGCTGTGAGGTATGAGTCACCTGGCAGCTGAACAGACACTAGACCTCCTTGTGAAAGATACAGATTGCTCCTTTCAAATAAGTGGGTCTTGTGTTCCTCTTCATATTGTGGAGGGCAACAGACTGGGCACTTAAACCCAGTGATATCATTGATATGCCTATGGTTCTGTCAGGTTTACACTGGTGTCATAGTGATCAGCAAATAACTACCTCCTATGAAAGAGGGGTTTCTTCTCTTTTGAAAAAGGGTGAATTTTAGTGCATATTCTTTATTCTTTTTTTTTTGAGCCCATAGCAAAATAAAAGCCACGTAGTAGACAGCTGATTACAATCCATACGAATCCTCAGTAATTCAGCACCCATGTATGACCTCATTCTGGGTACAGGTGTGCTTAGGATTCTGCACTTCAACTAAGCTCTTCAAGCACACAACACCAGCATTCCAGTGTATTCTTATGTTGTATTCCAGATTGCAAATTCTATTGCAATCAACTGCTATGTAGAGATGCACAACACCCCTTATTTGTAAGAGGCTAATCACTTCTTTATATGACTGGCACTGTATGTGTGTTGTATGCTGGTTTTATAGAATAAGGGATCCTTTGGAGCCACAGCCCCTATACAGTAAATACTTTAACTGGCACATTTATGACAATCACTTACTTAAAGGGACAGTCAAGTCCAAAAAAACGTTCATGTTTTAAATAGGGCATGCAATTTTAAACAATTTCCCAATTTACTTTTATCACCAATTTTGCTTTGTTCTCTTGGTATTCTTAGTTGAAAGCTAAAACTAGGAGGTTCATATGCTAATTTCTTAGACCTTGAAGACTGCCTCTAATCTGAATACATTTTGACCACTAGAGGGCATTAGTTCACATGTTTCATATAGATAACATTGAGCTGATGCACGTAAAGTGACCTAGGACTGAGCACTGATTTGCTAAACTGCATGTCTGTCAAAAGAACTGAAATAAGGGGGCAGTCAGCAGAAGCTTAGATACACGATAATTACAGAGGTAAAACGTGTATAATTATAACTGTGTTGGTTATGCAAAACTGGGGAATGGGTAATAAAGGGATTATCTTTCTTTTTAAACAACAAAAATTATGGTGTTGACTGTCCCTTTAAAGGAGCAGTATACACCAATTTTCATATAACTGCATGTAAAAGATACTACTATAAAGAAGAATATGCACAGATACTAATATAAAATCCAGTATAAAACCTTTTTAAAAACTTACTTAAAAGCTCCTAATTTATCACTGTTAATGAGGTTGGACTGGGACACCTACTGAAAGGGGCTGAGAGCAGCCCCCCCCCCCCTTGCATATGAAAAGACCCATTATACAGGGAGTGCAGAATTATTAGGCAAATGAGTATTTTGACCACATCATCCTCTTTATGCATGTTGTCTTACTCCAAGCTGTATAGGCTTGAAAGCCTACTACCAATTAAGCATATTAGGTGATGTGCATCTCTGTAATGAGAAGGGGTGTGGTCTAATGACATCAACACCCTATATCAGGTGTGCATAATTATTAGGCAACTTCCTTTCCTTTGGCAAAATGGGTCAAAAGAAGGACTTGACAGGCTCAGAAAAGTCAAAAATAGTGAGATATCTTGCAGAGGGATGCAGCACTCGAAGCGTGTGGAAAAACCAAGGCGCAAAATAACTGCCCATGAACTGAGAAAAGTCAAGCATGCAGCTGCCAAGATGCCACTTGCCACCAGTTTGGCCATATTTCAGAGCTGCAACATCGCTGGAGTGCCCAAAAGCACAAGGTGTGCAATACTCAGAGACATGGCCAAGGTAAGAAAGGCTGAAAGACGACCACCACTGAACAAGACACACAAGCTGAAACATCAAGACTGGGCCAAGAAATATCTCAAGACTGATTTTTCTAAGGTTTTATGGACTGATGAAATGAGAGTGAGTCTTGATGGGCCAGATGGATGGGACCGTGGCTGGATTGGTAAAGGGCAGAGAGCTCCAGTCCGACTCAGACGCCAGCAAGGTGGAGGTGGAGTACTGGTTTGGGCTGGTATCATCAAGATGAGCTTGTGGGGCCTTTTCGGGTTGAGGATGGAGTCAAGCTCAACTCCCAGTCCTACTGCCAGTTTCTGGAAGACACCTTCTTCAAGCAGTGGTACAGGAAGAAGTCTGCATCCTTCAAGAAAAACATGATTTTCATGCAGGACAATCCTCCATCACACGCGTCCAAGTACTCCACAGCGTGGCTGGCAAGAAAGGGTATAAAAGAAGAAAATCTAATGACATGGCCTCCTTGTTCACCTGATCTGAACCCCATTGAGAACCTGTGGTCCATCATCAAATGTGAGATTTACAAGGAGGGAAAACAGTACACCTCTCTGAACAGTGTCTGGGAGGCTTTGGTTGCTGCTGCACGCAATGTTGATGGTGAACAGATCAAAACATTGACAGAATCCATGGATGGCAGGCTTTTGAGTGTCCTTGCAAAGAAAGGTGGCTATATTGGTCACTGATTTGTTTTTGTTTTGTTTTTGAATGTCAGAAATGTATATTTGTGAATGTTGAGTTATATTGGTTTCACTGGTAAAAATAAATAATTGAAATGGGTATATATTTGTTTTTTGTTAAGTTGCCTAATAATTATGCACAGTAATAGTCACCTGCACACACAGATATCCCCCTAAAATAGCTAAAACTAAAAACAAACTAAAAACTACTTCCAAAAATATTCAGCTTTGATATTAATGAGTTTTTTGGGTTCATTGAGAACATGGTTGTTGTTCAATAATAAAATTAATCCTCAAAAATACAACTTGCCTAATAATTCTGCACTCCCTGTACAAACACAAGCAGTCTGAAGTCTGTACACATCAGTATAAATTTAAAACTTTGGAGCTTGGTTAGGAGTCAGCACAATGTTATTTAAAGTGAATGTCAATTTTGATGCTAAAGTGCCCAGTTTTTAAAAATTTGATTAAAAACAGGGGCACTTTAATTCATCAAAATTTACATTTCACTCCTGTTAAGAAAAAAAGAGATTTACCTTTTAATCTTCACAGCAGCTCCAGCTTCCTCCGCCCATCGCAAAAAGCATCTTCCTGGGTCTAAAATGAGGAATCCGGCTTCCTCCAATCATGGCGTTGAATCAGACACTGATTCCCCCTGGGGGGGAAGCCGTGATTGGAGGATGACCTATCCATCATTTCTGACATCAGAAATGGCTTGCAACGACCTGAGGAAGCTGGAGCTGTTGTGAAGATTATTTTTTTTTCTCAACAGGAGTGAAATGTAAATTTTGATGAATTAAAGTGCCCCTGTTTTTAATCGAATTTTTAAAACACGAGCAGTTTAGCATCAAAATTGACATTCACTTTAAAAACAATCAAAACTATACATTTTTACACAAACATCCCCAGATAGGCCATATAAATGGATCATACACAAAACATTTATGCATGGAAAAATCTAGTGTACAATGTCCCTTTAAGACAGGGGTATGAGGCCCCTTATCGGAAAGAATAGGCTCCCTTTTTTCCAAAATAGTCTCATACTCCTTTCTTTTTTATGGAAGGGGGGGGGGGTGACAGGGGGTCTAAAAGTACCCCCTTCCTCTATTTAAACAGTGCAGTTTTCCAAAGGTTACATGCAAATCATGGAATTCCTCCCCCCCCCAGAGATTGAGGCAGAAACCACCATATGAAGACAAAACATTGAATGAAAGGTAAGAAATGTAGAGAATACACTGCACTGCCCTCTGTATTCTAGGGTTTAATACATTTGAAATGCTTCTACACAGACATGACACCTCCCTGACTGTGATTGTGGTAAGTAGTTATCAGATTTGCTTTGTCCCCATGGTATTATTTGTTGAAAAGATACCTAGTTACATTGATAGTTGTCTGGAGCACTACATGGCAGGAAATAGTGTTACCATCTAGTGCTCTTACAAATGGATAATATTCTTGCAAAACTGCTGTCATATAGTACTCCAGGCATGAGCATGCTACTCTGTTTTCCTACCTGCTTTTCAACAAAAGATACCAAGAGAATGAAGAAAATATGATAATATAAGTAAATTAGAAAATTGTTTAAAATTGTATGCTCTACCTCTCTTTAAATCTGTCCTCAGGCCTCCCCAACAGGAAATATTTTCAGGATTACCTTGGGTGAGAGCAGGTAAAATAACCATGGTTACTAATCAGCTGATTATTTCACCTGTGCTCCAGTTCAGATATCCTCAACATCTGGCCCTGTTAGGGAGGCGTGAGGACAGGTCTGAAAACCAGTGATCTACCTGAATCGTGAAAGAATAAATGTAGGTTTCATGTCCCTTTAAAGCTGACAGGGTTAATCCACTGAGAATGTCAGCATGTTCAAATGGTAACTTTATAAATAGCATATAAATGTGCCAATGCTTTTTTTTTTTTTTTTTTTTTTTTAAATGGCTGTATTCTGAACAGACACTTTACAATTTCAATAATTACTTCCCGATTTTTTTTTTCAGGAATATCTTCCTTTATAATACAACTCTAATCTTCCCCATCTATATTTATTATTTACCACTTCTGTTGGAAAGTTATTCCATGTATCCACCATCCTTTAAGAAAATAAATATTACACATGTTCTCCTTGTTCTAAATTCAGTGAATGCACTTTTTCTTTTTCCTTCCAACATGCTATATACACGTATACAAGGTAAAAGTAAGTAGATATATTTGGTAGGTGAATGGTTAAGTGTCTGGGCTGTAAATAGGACTAAAGAGAATAAAGTATATTTAGCAGCTCAGCACGTTTGTCATGTCACTCATTCCGTTCATTCTCTCTGCCCCGTGGCCTCAAATTGGGGCCTCCTGCAAAAAGAGAGAGTTGGCCTCCGTGGGACAACACAGGCCTTTCCTGCAGAGAAGGGGTGTGTTGAAGGGATCTGGTGGGGTCTTAATGCAGCAAATAAAGTGATGGCTGGCACTTCAAAAAAACATCTTTAATTTGTTTTGAAGTTAAAGGTTTGAGACCTGTATATTCATACCCCAGGAGACATATGGTTTGAGTAAAAAATAAATACAAAAATACAAGCGTAAGCTTGCTTGGATTTTCAACAGGACATGCATTGCCATAAGAGGTGCTCGATCATGTCGCAACAAAACTTCAAAATAAATCTAAGTAGTTGCACTATCTCCAACATAAGTATTAATGTCTAAAAAATAAAAATACATTAAAAAAACATGCCCACAAATTAACACAGCAACCAGAGTGGCTTTGTGCAACAACATGTAATTACAAATGCAAGAAACATTTTACAGCTGTCATGTCTGCTACCCAACCCAGAAACAAGGCTTTAACCATAGGCATACGTTACCCGATTCAATCCTTTTTTAAGACATTACATTTATTACAGTTTTGCTTTTTAAAAGATGTTACTATGCTAAGAAATAAACATTTTGTTACTCTTATGCTTGTGAGGTGTGCCACTATACACCAATACAGCAGTGGAAGTTGTGTCCTTCTAAACCAGTGAGCTTCTATCCCACGGGACAGGTATCTGTTAGTTTCAAAATCAAAATAAACAGCTTTAACCTTTTTCATATTATATCATATCTATAACATGTCCAAAAACAGAAGCTGCGTCAGTTTAATGTTATTTAAGAAAGTTAAAAAGAGAATTGTGATATTTGAAAAAAAATAAAGGGGTATCCAACTTTTTCAGTTGAGGGGTTGGAGGAGTATTTAAATGGACGTTAAACACTAAATAGATGCTTGACAGATTGATGCATTCAAAAGAAAAGATTAGTCTAAAAATAACATGTAAATGTATTTTTTAAAGTTTCATTAGCTGACAAAACAAGTGTAAAGGTTTAGTGACTATAAAACAATGGTAGCTGCCATGTTGTAACTTAGGTTACCTTCTCCAATTAGGGACAGTTATAAATAGGTCACTATAGTGTGCAGCCATTGGCTGTATGGAATATAACAATGTTCTGCACTTCCATTTCTAACAGGAACTGAAAAGCTCACAATTTCAGAATGGAATTGCAGGAAGAGGGAACAAAATAAATAATGAAAGTATATTGTAGAATGTTTTGTTTTGTCTTATACGATTTATCATTTTACATTACCTTCTAAAAGTGTTTAATGTCCCTTAAATTTGATCTAGTACCTTTTTATATTCTGGATGAAAATAAACTATTCCAATAAAATTTGATTAGATTCTGTATAGCATCATTAAAGGGACAGTCAACACTTCATTTAACATGATTGTATATTGAAAATAAAAAACCATGCACGCAATTTCTGTCCGAAGACTGGATTCTGATTTGCTTATCAGTTGAAGAAGGCAGCTAGGTAACGGTGGGGGGAGTTCGGCTCCCATATTTACCGGTTATTAGAGAGGTTAGCGACGCTGATTAGGAAAGAAGCAAGGCGGCAAAGCAGGAGCGGTATAGTGCAGGTGCAACTTCGGATTTTTATTTTCAATATCCAATCATGTTAAATGAAGTGTTGACTGTCCCTTTAAATATTTCAAAGACTCTCTCACAGAACTATCCTAACACAAATGTAACTTCTCTTGCTCATCAATTTAATGGCATTAAAAGTTGCATCATTTATTTCTCCCTCTGAAATTTACTTCCTATGCTTTTCATAGCACAGTGTTCTCCCCAGGACTTTTTTAAATGGGGACACCAGCTGATTTCACTGACCAACCAGCTAAAATGTTGCCTAATATTAAAGGGACAGTCTACTCCAGAATTGTTATCGTTTAAAAAGATAGATAATCCCTTTATTACCCATTCCCCATTTTTGCACAATCAACAGTTATATTAACCCCTTCACTACCGGGAATTTCAGAGAAGAACTTGCCCAAAATACCCGAGATATTTTAGCATTTTTGCCATCACTCCATTTAAACAGAAATAGAGCCTTGTTTTTTTGTTTCTTTTATATTTACCTGTCAAAACTATATATATATTTTTTTTTAAGTAGACAACCCAAGGTATTGATCTAGGCCCATTTTGTTGAATTTCATGTCACCATTATACAAATTTTGGGTTTCATGCTTAAATTATTTACATATCGCTTGTGCAATCTTGACACAAATGATTGTAAAAAGTTCACCCGCTGGTCTTTCCTTCAAAAATATTCCTTTAATGTGTAGCGAAAAATCATATAAATTATAAGTGGTTGTGAAATAAGTGAGCTCACTTATTTCACAACCACTTATAATTATATGATTTATTTTCACTATATGATTATTTTCTAATTATTGAGATAGATTTAGCACTAACAACAATACCGTTACTTTGTTAGGGTGGTTGCCATGACTGCATTTTGGCAATTTTTGTCTTAATTAGGGGGAGGGGCTATTACATTGTTTGTAATTTAAACTGCATTTGTTGCCATTTCACTTTGTCTGAGGAAGGGGATACTCTGTCTCCGAAACGTTACACATTAAACGAATGTTTTTGAAGGAAAGACCAGCAAGTGCAAGTTTTTGTTACGTTTATGCATTTTACACTAGCACCCTGGCAGGTTGACCTGGATGTGAGAGTGCTCTTCTACAGGACTTACTATATATATATATATATATATATATATATATATATATATATATATATATATATATATATATATATATATATATATATATATATATATATCCTATGCAAATATTTACATTGATTTAATTTTGAGACATGGAGGATTTTAATTTCAGTTTTTTATCTCCCCCCATAATTTTAATGAATTTTGGTTTAACCTTGAAAATAGCTTTATCAATGCAGCAACCAGAAATCTATCTCCTACTGATGAGTCCCAAATAGAACAATACTATTCTGCAGACTGTTACATACCAAAGTGCAGTAATAAGGTTATTTATAATCCAGCTACATAAATTAACATTCTGTAAATTTTACAGAATGCTAATTTATGTAGCCAGATTATAAATAACATTATTTAATGTTTGGTCATTGCAATTATCGTGTTGCAATGACCAAACAATCAGGGGCAGACTGACAAGATATAATGAGACATGCATCATGATGCAGCTCAGCAAGATTTTTTGGGGCGGCCTTTAACATTTCAGAGGGCACCTAATTTGCAAAACTTTAAAAAAAGCATTTTAAAAAAAAAAATATTTTTTTATTATTATAATTACCGAGGGCGGGGCTTCGGTGGCGGGTGCGCGATCAAGTTTAAGCAGTACAGTGGAGGTAGGTGGAGCAGGGCTTGGGGTGTATTTATTTTTTATCCTCTGCAATGAATTTAGTTAAAACAAACAATTACATAAAATGTGCAAATCTAAAAACAGCTGTGCTTTCTAACTACATGAAATAGACCCTAATATATGGAATCAAAATAACTCAGCTTTGTTATTATTATCATCATCATTTATTTGTATAGTGCTGCCAAATTCCGTAGCGCTGGGTACAATGATATGGGTATACAATGACAACATTTTGATAAAATTACAAAACATAACACTAAACAAATCTAATACAGGAGGAAGAGGGCCCTGCTCCGGAGAGCTCACAGTCTATAGGTTTAGGGTGAAGAGACATAAGGTTGGGGTAGTTTGTTACATCAGTTGTAGTAGCGAGTCAGGCAGTTCATGTATTAGTTTGGTTCGGATGAGGGATGGAGGAGATATGGTACGCTTCTCTGAATAGGTGGTTTTTCAAGGAGCGTCTGAAGCTATATAAGGTTGGAGACAGTCTTATGGAGCAGGGTAGAGAGTTCCAGAGGACAGGAGCAGCATGTGCAAAGTCTTGGAGGCAGGAGTGGGACGTAGAGATAACAGGAGTGGAGAGACGTAGGCCAGAGGTTGATCGAAGAGGACGGGATGGGGAATATTTCATGATAAGAGAGGAAATATAGTTGGGAGTTAGACTGTTTAGTGCTTTGTAAGTTAGGGTTAATACTTTAAACTGTATTCTGGAGTGTATAGGGAGCCAGTGTAGAGACCGGCAGAGCGGAGTCGCTGATGTAGATCGGCGACTTATGTGGATGAGTCTAGCAGAAGCATTCATAATAAATTGGAGGGAGGAGAGGTGGTGTTTTGGAAGGCCATTTAGGAATAGGTTGCCATAATCAATGTGTGACAAAATGAGGGAATTAATAAGTATTTTTGTTGTTTTTTGAGTAAGGAAGGGACGAATTTTGGAAATGTTGCGTAGGTGTTAACGGCAGGATTTGGTAAGCGCTTGTATATGTGGGTTGAATGTGAGCTCTAGTGTGACCCCAAGACAGCGGACCTGGGGTGAGGGGTTGAGAATAGAGTCTCCAACTCTCAGAGAAATGTCAGGTGTTGGATGTCTCAAAGAGGGGGGAATAAGAAGCAGCTCAGTTTTGGACAGATTGAGTTGGAGGTAGTGTGAAGACATCCAAGAGTAAATTGCAGAGAGGCGGTTGGAAATCTGGTTGAGTAAAGAGGTAGAGATATCAGGAGAGGAAATATAGATTTGGGTATGGTATCATCAGCATATAAGTGGTACTGGAAACCAAAGGAGGCTATAAGTTTTCCAAGGGAGGATGTATAGAGAGAGAAAAGCAAGGGACCCAAGACAGAGCCTTGCGGTACTCCAACTGAGAGAGGCATAGTATCGCAAGATATGTTAAAGAAAACTGAAAACGAGCGGTTTGAGAGATATGAGGCAAACCAGGAGAGGGCTGTGTCTCAGATGCCAAATGAATGCAGTATTTTTAGGAGGAGAGGATGGTCGACTGTGTCAAAAGCAGCGGATAGGTCAAGAAGAATTAGTAAGGAGTAGTGGCCTTTTGCCTTAGCTGATAACAGGTCATTTGTTACATTAGCAAGAGCAGTTTCTGTTGAGTGTTTAGGGCGGAAACCAAATTGTAGTGGATCAAGGAGTTAGTTGTGAGAAATTGAGTTAGCCGATTGTAGACCAGTCGTTCCAATAATTTTGAAGCAAAGGGAAGTAAGGAGACCGGTCAATAGTTAGAAGGGGGGGGAAGGGTCAAGCGAGGGCTTTTTTAGGATTGGTATGATTGACGCATGCTTGAAAGTATCTGGAAATGTGTCAGCGGTGAGAGATTGGTTAAAGAGATGAGATAGGGTAGGGGTTAGTGAAGCAGAGAGAGAGGGAAGAAGTCATGAAGGAATAGGGTCAATTGGGCAGGTTGTGAGATAAGCCAAGGATAGGAGTACTGATACTTCTTCCTCTGTTACAGGGGGGAAGAAGCATAGAGTTTTGTTACTAGAAGGGGTGGGTAGGATTGCTGGGTTTGAAGGGTGTGAGGTGAAGATCTATTTCCTAATGGTGCCAATTTTAATTTTGAAGTGATCAGCAATAATCTGAGCAGTGAGGTTAGTATTGACCCCCGCCCACTACCAACCCCACTGCTCAGATTATTGCAGATCACTTCAAAAATAAAGTGAAGGATGAAGAAGGGAGCTAAAGGTTGAGAACAGCTTTCTGGGGTTGGATGCATGAGATGACACAAGGGAGGAAACAGACTTGTTTGGCCAGGCTGAGCACAGAGTTGTAGGACTTAAGGATGAATTTATAATGCCGGAAATAAGCACAGGTGTGTGATTTCCTCCACTGCCGTTCAGCAGCCCGTGAACAGCCCTGAAGGTATCTGGTCTGTTTGGTGTAGAACAGTTGCCATTGAGTGATTGATGTACGACAAACAGTGGAGGGTGCAACTTTTTCAAGTGTTGATTTTAGTGCCGAATTATACTGTAAAGCAACGAGGTTTGGGCAACAGAGGGATGAAATGTCAGAGCAGAGGATTCAGTTGCCTGGAAAAGTCTGTGAGATCCAATTCCTTTAAATTCCTGTAAGGTAGCAGTTTCTTGGGGGCTTGCAAAGATGTAGCAGGTAGAGTAAGAGAGAAAGTTAGTAGATGGTGGTCAGAGAGAGGAAAGGGAAAGTTAAGGAAGTTGGAAATGGCACAGAGATTAGTGAAGACCAGGTCTATGGAGTTGCCTTCACAGTGAGTTGGAGATGTTGTCCACTGGGACAGGCCAAAATAGGTGGTAAGGGATATAACTTTAGAGACAGCAGGCATGTTAGGATTATCAATGGGTATGTTGAAGTCCTCTAAGATGAGAGAAGGGACATTAGAAGAGAGAACATGTAGAAGCCAGGCTTCAAAGTGATCCAGAAATTGTGATGCTGGGCCAGGGGGGCGATAAATAACTGCAACACGAAGAGCTAGAGGGGAGAAGAGGCAGATAGCATGAACTTCAAAAGATGAAAAGGAAAAAGAGGGGGGTAAAGGAATGCAGTGAAAGGTACTGTGTGGAGACAGGAGAATTCCTACTCCCCCTCCTTGTTTGTCTCCTGGCCTGGGAGTGTGACTGAAGTGCAGGCCGCCATAGGACAGAGAGGCTATAGCAGTTGTGTTAGAGGATGAAAGCCAAGTTTCAGTGAGGGTTAACAGGTTAAGTGAACGTGAGATAAATAGCTCCTGAATAGATGTAAGCTTATTACATATAGAGCATGCATTCAAAAGGGCACAAGAGAACTGGGGTGTGCTAACAGAGGTGAAGTTAATGAGGTTTAAAGGGTTACGTGGGCAAGGTATAAGGAGGTGTTATTTGGCGTAGTGAGCTAATGGAAGCAGAGGGTGGACCTGGGTTAGGCGAGGCATCCCCAGCTGCAAGAAGAAGAAAGGTGTTGAGCAAAAGGAGAAGCTTTATCTCTTCTGTTTCAAAATTAAAACTGATCTAAATAATGAATTTATTCAAATTATATGCCACAAAAATATTGGAATGTGTCTCTCTCCTTCCCCTTATATGTCTCTCTCTCTCTCTCCATATATGTGTCCCTCTCTCCATATATGTGTCCCTCTCTCCATATATGTGTCCCTGTCTCCATATATGTGTCTCTCTCCCTCCCCTTATGTGTGTCTCTCTCTCCCCTTATGTGTGTCTCTCTCTCTCTCTCCCTCCCCTTATGTGTCTCTCTCTCTCCCTCCCCTTATGTGTGTCTGTCTCTCTCCCTCCCCTTATGTGTGTGTGTCTCTCTCCCTCCCCTTATGTGTGTGTGTCTCTCTCTCTCCCCTTATGTGTGTGTCTCTCTCTCCCTCCCCTTATGTGTGTCTCTCTCTCCCTCCCCTTATGTGTGTCTCTCTCTCCCTCCCCTTATGTGTGTCTCTCTCTCCCTCCCCTTATGTGTCTCTCTCTCTCCCTCCCCTTATGTGTCTCTCTCTCTCCCTCCCCTTATGTGTCTCTCTCTCTCCCTCCCCTTATGTGTCTCTCTCTCTCCCTCCCCTTATGTGTCTCTCTCTCTCCCTCCCCTTATGTGTCTCTCTCTCTCCCTCCCCTTATGTGTCTCTCTCTCTCCCTCCCCTTATGTGTCTCTCTCTCTCCCTCCCCTTATGTGTCTCTCTCTCTCCCTCCCCTTATGTGTCTCTCTCTCTCCCTCCCCTTATGTGTCTCTCTCTCTCCCTCCCCTTATGTGTCTCTCTCTCTCCCTCCCCTTATGTGTCTCTCTCTCTCCCTCCCCTTATGTGTGTCTCTCTCTCCCTCCCCTTATGTGTCTCTCTCTCTCCCTCCCCTTATGTGTCTCTCTCTCTCCCTCCCCTTATGTGTCTCTCTCTCTCCCTCCCCTTATGTGTCTCTCTCTCTCCCTCCCCTTATGTGTCTCTCTCTCTCCCTCCCCTTATGTGTCTCTCTCCCTCCCCGTATGTGTCTCTCTCTCTCTCCCTCCCCGTATGTGTCTCTCTCTCTCTCCCTCCCCGTATGTGTCTCTCTCTCTCTCTCCCTCCCCGTATGTGTCTCTCTCTCTCTCCCTCCCCGTATGTGTCTCTCTCTCTCTCCCTCCCCTTATGTGTCTCTCTCTCTCCCTCCCCTTATGTCTCTCTCTCTCTCCCTCCCCTTATGTCTCTCTCTCTCTCCCTCCCCTTATGTCTCTCTCTCTCTCTCCCTCCCCTTATGTCTCTCTCTCTCTCCCTCCCCTTATGTCTCTCTCTCTCTCCCTCCCCTTATGTCTCTCTCTCTCCCTCCCCTTATGTCTCTCTCTCTCCCTCCCCTTATGTCTCTCTCTCTCCCTCCCCTTATGTCTCTCTCCCCCCCTTATGTCTCTCTCTCTCCCCCCCCTTATGTCTCTCTCTCTCCCCCCCTTATGTCTCTCTCCCCCCCTTATGTCTCTCTCCCCCCCCCCTTATGTCTCTCTCCCCCCCCCCTTATGTCTCTCTCTCTATCTCCTTTCTCTCTCTCTCTCTCCCCTCTCTCTCTCTCTCTCTCTCCTCTCTCCTCATGCTGATGGGCTGTTTGGCCAGTGCCGGTACTGGGAATCTTGTTAAAGTTGAGGGTCACATGGATTCCACTCAATATCAGCAGATACTTGAGAATAATGTTGAGGAATCAGACACAAAGTTAAAGTTACGCCAGGGCTGGATATTTCAACAAGACAACGACCCAAAACACTGCTCAAAATCTATCTGGTATTTATGCAGAGAAACAAGTACAATGTTCTAGAATGGCCATCTCAGTCCCCAAACCTGAATATCATTGAAAATCTGTGGGGTGATTTGAAGCGGGCTGTCCATGCTCGGCAACCATCAAACCTAACTAAACTAGAGATGTTTTGCAAGGAAGAATGGTCCAAAATACCTTAATCCAGACACTCATTACAGGCTATAGGAAGCGTTTAGAGGATGTTATTTCTGCTAAAGGAGGCTCTACTAAATATTGACGCAATATTTCTGTTGGGGTGCCCAAATGTTTGCACCCGTCTAATTTCGTTTTGATGCATATTGCACATTTTCTGTTGAACCAATAAACCTCATTTTACTACTGAAATATGTTTCCTTCAGGTTTTTGATAGACTAAAATGAAATTGCTGATCCAAACAACCAATTATTTATAAATGAAAATCATGGAAATTGGCAGGAGTTCCTAAATATATATCTTAATTTTTACACTTCCAAGTGCATAGACAAATGTTTTCAAGGTAACAAAGTGCACGTACACTGGAGAGGCCTGCCAACCTCTCAAATTACAGATCCACAAAATTTCAAATATAGCGACAGCAGTGTTTTAGTAAAAAATCTGTATTTTATTAAAGCAACATGTTGCTTTAACTAAAATATGGATTTTTTACTGAAACAGTGCTGTCGCTATTTTTGAAATTTTGTGGATCTCTCTCTCATTAGGACTGTACGATTAATCGCATGATGAGATAAATCGCAATTTTTTATTGTGTGATTTTCAAATCGCAAGAGTATGCAATTTTTAGCCCCGCCCCCTATGACGTACAGGAGGGGGCTCATATAGGCTAGCCCTCGCTGCCGAGTAAACCGGATTAAAAATGTTTTTTTTAAAAAGCAGCGCTAAGCATATGTATAACTGGTATTCGTGGAAGTTAGTAATGACAGCTGAGAGCACAGCCAATAATAGATGGCCATACAGTGATGTCATGTCTTCTGGATGCCGAATGTTGACAGATATTATAAGCGTACAATCAGTTAAGATCTCCTCTTTCTTTTGCCAATCATTCAGATGATATTAATGATTGATGACCCTGCTTACCCATAGCACAATGGAATGGGGGGGAACAGGAAGAAGAGGGGGTGGTGCGGTTGCCCTGTGGTAGCAGTACGCGCAGGTCGTGATAGCAGCATGGCGGAAGATGAGTGATCAGGAGTCGGAGAGGCTAGTTAAAGGAGCTTGAAACCATTGTAGAAGAAAAAAATTGAGGTTTTTGGGCCTAGCAGACTGTGGAGTTGTGAATACTTCAGTCGCTTCTGTGAGACGAGAGGTACCCGAGGCAGAGAGACTGGTTATGGGTAGAGGGATTTGGGGAGTTCACTCTTATTTTTAATTTCTGATCAAGTTACACAGCTCACCTGGGCGAACAATGGTCGGTCTCACTTAAAAGCATGCAATTAACTCATTAATAAGATCTAAATGTATTACTGGCCTTTCTAGCTTTCTTTTACTCAAACATTTTTAATGTCATCCGTTTATTGGTCAGCCTCTCATTGTATTTGTTACTGACAATATCTGGGTCTACCACAGCATATTTGTCTTTCTAGATATGTGTATTGGTTTAGTATGTGTGTAACCACCGTGTGCTGAGGGAACAGTAGTGACTACTTGTGGCATTAGCTCTTAGTCATGCATATACACCTGAGTGTACATATGTATTACCTGCACGTCAGGTACCTGTGAGTGTGTGTGTAAAATAAAAAAAACATATACACATTTTACTTCTGTGACGCATACCACAGTTAGAATGATTGCCCAAGAAAACATGACAATGTTGTGTGTCAGAAGACCTAAGAACTGGCTAGTGGCTACTATGTTTTATTATTATTTTTATTTATAAAGCGCCAACAGATTCCGCAGCTCTGTCCATCATGGGTAACAAAGATAAAGACAGTACAATATGAGACACCAGACAAAATTTAACAAACAAATACAGGGGGAATTGGGAGCCCTGTTCCATGGGAACTTACAATCTAAATTTGTAGGAGGGTGAGAAACAGGAGGTGGGGACTACAAAGGTGGGAATGATTTTAGTGTGGAGTTAAATGAGGGCAACTATTAGGCAAGTGATATATATATATATATATATATATATATATATATATATATATATATATATATATATATATATATATATATATATATATATATATATATATATATAAAAATAAATAAATAAAGTCCAGAGGGGTTTAGCACTCACAATAATACCACTCACACACATACATACACACACACAGACACTGTATGCAAAACAATATAACACTCACACGTTAAGGTGCAAAAGGAATTTCCCAACAATTAGTAGAAAAGAGAATTATTACATTACAAACTATGGGTAGATTAAGAGTGAAGCGCAAACTGTTGCGCACAAGTGATATTGTTTTTATCAGCTTTTTGCATATTACGAAGTGAAAGTAAACATGTTCGCTCGAGCGCAATCGCAATTTAAGCTCATTTGGTTAGCGCAACGCGAGAGCTTGTGTAAATATACCTTTACCTATATATCTATTCCTATATATAGGCATATCTATTTTACATTAACTGTATCAGATATAAATATATATTTAATATTAAAAAGTATATTATTTTTTATGTGAAGAATATAGGAATGTAAACTATGCGTAACAAAGCTCATTGGGGTTCGTGATTTAGGTATAATATTCAATAATGTTCATTAATATTTTTAATATTTTATATTTAATATTTTGATAACACGCATTGAAGATAGAAATTCTTCATGCGTTAGATCTATATTGCAAATCCCGATGTCCGTTACACATATTCTACATTCCTATGTTCTTCACACAGAAAATAATGTACTTTTTATTGTGTATATATATATATATATATATATATATATATATATATATATATATATATATATACACATACATACATACATATACACACATACACACATACATACACTATTAATGTAAAATAGATTTGAAAATGAAATATATACAGTGGGGCAAAAAAGTATTTAGTCAGCCACCAATTGTGCAAGTTATCCCACTTAAGAAGATGAGAGAGGCTTGTAATTTTCATCATAGGTATATCTCTACTATGAGAGACAAAATGTGGAAACAAATCCAGACAATCACATTGTCTGATTTGGAAAGAATTTATTTGCAAATTATGGTGGAAAATAAGTATTTGGTCACCTACAAACAAGCAAGATTTCTGGCTCTCACATACCTGTATCTTCTTCTTTAAGAGGCTCCTCTGTCCTCCACTCATTACCTGTATTAATGGCACCCGTTTGAACTTGTTATCAGTATAAAAGACACCTGTCCACAACCTCAAACAGTCACACTCCAAACTCCACTATGGTGAAGACCAAAGAGCTGTTGAAGGACACCAGAAACAAAATTGTAGACCTGCACCAGGTTGGGAAGACTGAATCTGCAATAGGCAAGCAGCTTGGTGTGAAGAGATCAACTGTGGGAGCAATAATTAGAAAATGGAAGACATACAAGACCACTGATAATCTCCCTCCATCTGGGGCTCCACGCAAGATCTCACCCCGTAGGGTCAAAATGATCACAAGAACGATGAGCAAACATCCCAGAACCACACGGGGGGACCTAGTGAATGACCTGCAGAGAGCTGGACCAACGTAACAAAGGCTACCATCAGTAACACACTACACTGCCAGGGACTCAGATCCTGCAGTGCCAGACGTGTCCCCCTGCTTAAGTCAGTACATGTCCGGGCCCGTCTGAAGTATGCTAGAGAGCATTTGGATGATCCAGAAGCGGATCGGGAGAATGTTATATGGTCAGATGAAACCAAAGTAGAACTGTTTGGTAGAAACACAATTTGTCATGTTTGGAGGGGAGAGAACACCATACCTACTGTGAAGCATGGGGGTGGCAACATCATGCTTTGGGGCTGTTTTTCTGCAAAGGTAACAGGACGACTGATCCGTGTACATGAAAGAATGAATGGGGCCATGTATCGTGAGATTTTGAGTGCAAACCTCCTTACATCAGCAAGGGCATTGAAGATGAAATGTGGCTGGGTCTTTCAGAATGACAATGATCCCAAACACACCACCCGGGCAATGAAGGAGTGGCTTCGTAAGAAGCATTTCAAGGTCCTGAAGTGGCCTAGCCAGTCTCCAGATCTCAACCCCATAGAAAACCTTTGGAGGGAGTTGAAAGTCTGTGTTGCCCAGCGACAGCCCCAAAACATCACTGCTCTAGAGGAGATCTGCATGCAGGAATGCGCCAACACACCAGCAACTGTGTGTGACAACCTTGTGAAGACTTACAGAAAACATTTGACCTCTGTCATTGCCAACATCGGATATATAACAAAGTATTGAGATGAACTTTTGATATTGACCAAATACTTATTTTTCACCATAATTTGCAAATAAATTCTTTCCAAATCAGACAATGTGATTGTCTGGATTTGTTTCCACATTTTGTCTCTCATAGTTGAGGTATACCTATGATGAAAATTACAGGCCTCTCATCTTCTTAAGTGGGAGAACTTACACAATTGGTGGCTGACTAAAAACTTTTTTTCCCCACTGTACCTATATAGCTATAGGAAAAGATATATAGGTATAAATATATATAGAAATATGTATTTACCCTAAAAAAAGTACATTGTTCTGTATGTGAAGAACATTGTAATGAAAACTATTCATAACTGCTGTAGGTGTTAAGATTTTTTTTCTTCTGTGCTCTCCGCAGAGAAGTTAACGCAGTCGTGATAATTGTTTACCACCTGTCCAGTTTTACTTGTGCGCATACTTTTTATTTATAACTCATAATACACGCGCTACCAAACGCACGCAAAAAACCTCTGTCTAGCAAAGTTTACACTCGAGCGGGAGCGCTAAATAGCGCTCCACTCGTTATTTAGCACTGTATGTCGCCAATTTCTGTAGAAAGATTTCGGCTTCAACTCTTTGATGTTAAAAAGTGTATGACTATATGGCTGGTAAGGTGGGGACAGCAGAGCACAATGCATCCACTTTCTTAGAGCAAAGCAAGACTTAAATTCAAAAGAGAGGGAAGTAGTGAAAATACAAGAAATTGTGCAACAAAAATAGAATTGCAAATAAAATAAGTGCTTGTATGATGTTTAAAATGTGTGGATTAAAGGGACAGTCTACACCAAAATTTTCATTGTTTTAAAAGATAGATAATCCCTTTATTACCCATTCCCCAGTTTTGCATAACCAACACAGTTATATTAATATACTTTTAACCTCTGTGATTATCTTGTATCTAAGCCTCTGCAAACTGCCCCTTTATTTCAGTTCTTTTGACAGACTTGCAGTGCCTGCTCCCAGATAACTTCACGTGCATGAGCACAGTGTTATCTATATGAAACACGTGAACTAACACCCTCTAGTGGTGAAAAACTGTTAAAATGCATTCTGAAAAGAGGTGGCCTTCAAGGTCTAAGAAATTAGCATATGAACCTCCTAGGTTAAGCTTTCAACTAAGAATACCAAGAGAACAAAGCAAAATTAATGATAAAAGTAAATTGGAAAATTGTTTAAAATTACATTCTCTATCTGAATCATGAAAGTTTATTTTGGACTAGACTGTCCCTTTAAATTTTAAAAGGAGGGAAAAATAAATAAGAGGTGATTTGGAGACAGCAGCATATTCCATTTATACTCTGCAAGCAGCTTACCCACAAAACTTACAGTCCATTAGTAAAACATAGAAGCTTTAAGCCAAGTTTTAAAGGAACATTAATATTATTGTTTTTTTTTTTTTTTTTTTTTTTTAATACCCTTTCCAATATAACTACTAAGCTAGACATCTTGATTACTATAAAACAGCAGTATCTGCAACAATGCATGTAACAATGTAAAAGATCCAGCACTCAAGACACGTGCATGCAACTACGCCTATTTCAATTGCTATTGAGGTTTAAAGGACCAGTAAAAGCAGTAGATTTGCATAAACAACAAATGCATGATAACAAGACAATGCAATAGCACTTAGTCTGAACTTCAAATGAGTAGTACATTTTTTCTGACAAATTTCAAAATAATGTCTAGTTCCACTCCCCCCTGCATCATGTGACAGCCATCAGCCAATCACAAAAGCATATAGTATATTCTGTGAATTCTTGAACATGCTCAGTAGGAGCTGGTGACTGAAAAAGTTTAAATATAAAAAGACTGTGCACATTTTATTAATGAAAGTAAACTAGAAAGTTGTCTATTCTATCTGAATCATGAAAGTTTAATTTTGACTTGAGTATCTCATTAAATTAGAAAACATTACAGGCAATCTATAGCCACAGATCACACAAATACACATTAAGAAGTATGAATGCCATTGAATAGTTCTAATACCTAAACATCAAAAAGAAAATTTGTTGAAAGACCCATATGCATTCCAAACATTTGTAAATACTAAGTATTGTGCCTGTCAATCCTTCAAAAGAAAATAATAGATCATTACTATCCCCTACACACATTAAACATAAAGGTCAGACATTTCCCTCAATGGAAAAGGTATTGGCCACTTTTTTCACATACATGGATACATTACCTAAAGTAAAAAAGTCTATGGCACCATCTAAAGTGGTAAATAGATAATGACCATAGCTCACTTGAAATGCACTACTAAACACTCATTCAAGACAGAGACCCTTAAAGGGCCATTGTACACTAGATTTTTCTTTGCATAAATGTTTTGTAGATTATCCATTTATATAATGGGAGTGTTTTTGTAACAATGGATAGTTTTGCTTATTTTTTTTTTAATAACATTGTGCTGATTTTAAGACTCCTAACCAAGCCCCAAAGTATCAGATGTAGACCCATGTCTACAGACCCCTGATTGCTACTGTTTGTGTAATGGGTCTTTTCATATGCAAGGGAAGGGGGAGAGGATCTGCTCTTCCTGCTTTCTCAGTATCTGTGCATATTCGTCTATCTTCTTTATAGTAGTGTCTATTACATGCAGTTATATGAAAACTGGTGTATACTGTCCCTTTAATTATATTAAAGTCTTTCGTTTGAAGAAGAGGGTGGAAATGTACACTAATAAAAAGGTAATAAAGCCAATAAAGTAATTTAACTAAAATAATAATAATAATAATAATAATAATAATAATAATAATAATAATAATAATGAGAGCCCAGTGTCATAGTACATCAGAGACCCTATTATTACAACTTAGTTTAAGGTGAAAACAGAAAACCTTGCATCTCAACATACATTATACACTGTTTCATTGTATCAAACAAGAGCATAGGATTATATGGACATAGCTGCCACATATATTACTAAACATTAAGGGTAGAGGGAACTGAATATTATGAATGCTTGCCATATAGTGGAGGCTGTGATCGATAACCTGACACAGGAACTACATTAATAAAATAATGTTGACCCACCAAGATAGAATACCCTGGATTTTTTTATTTATTTTTTTAAATTGAACACTAATTTTGACTTCCATTTCCATTTAAGCAATTGAAAAAAAAATACATATTTGAAACAAATTGTAGGCTAAAAAAAAGCATGTAAAATGAAAGTATATTGCAATGTTGTTTCATTTGTTTTAATTAATTTATGAAGAATTACATTTTGAGCTCTATGTCCCTATCAGGAATTTGATTGGTGGATAAGCGCAGCAAAAAAAAAAAAAAAAAAAAAAAAAAAAAAAAAAAAAAAAAAAAAAAAAGGAGATATAAGCTTGTAAAAATGTTCTGGCTACTTGCTTCCAAACAGCTTTGCTTATGAAATCACCAGGTGTTTGCTAAAACATGATAGGGTTATGTACTATGTTGCATACAGAAAGAAACTCAGGAGAATTTATTTTACATTCTATTACTTATAGTTAATATGACACATATGATGAGAAGTATTTGAATTCCTAAGAATCAGAAACAAAAACAAAAAAATTAAAAAAATTAGCAGGTATAAAATTCAGCTTTGAAACTTTAAAGGGACACTAAACCTCAATTTTTTCTTTCATGATTCAGTTAGAGAATGTAATTTTAATCAACATTCAAATTTACTTCTATTATCTAATTTGTTTTATTTTTTAGATATCTTTGTTGAAGAAATAGCAATGCATTGGGGTGAGCCAATCACACAAGGCATCTATGTGGACCCATTAATCAGCAGCTACTGAGCCTATCTAGATATGCTTTTCAGCAAAGAATATCAAGAGAATTAAACAAATTAGATAATATAAGTAAATTAGAAAGTTGTTTAAAATTGCATGCTCTTTCTAAATCATGAAAGAAAAAATTTGGGTTTCATGTCCCTTTAACTCTGACCTAAAAAATATTTTGATACATATATTAACAGGATATTTAAGAGATTCAGATAGAGCATGATTTTTAAATAACTTTCCAATTTACTTCTACTATCTATTTAGCTATGTTCTCTTGGTAATGTATATTGAGAGGATACCTAGGTTAATCGTTCCATGCTGTCCTAAATGCAATACTGGGAAATAACTGATAATTGGTGGCTGCACAAATATGCTTTTTGTCTTTGGCTGACCCAATGTTTTCTGCTAATTCCCACTAGTACATTGCTGCTCTTTCAAAGGATACCAAAAGAATTAGGAAAGTTTTATAATAGAAGTAAATTGGTAAGTTGTTTAAAATTGTATGTTCTGAATTATCTAAGGAAAACAAATTGGATTTAAAATTCCCTTTAAAGGGATAGTAAACTGCTGAATACAACTACAGCAGGATGGTTAATACTCGCCATGCTATTGTTTCAGTCCGGTACATGAAGTCGTTCTCCTATTTTAACCCATTACAGAAACCAGTTGGTAAAGCTCTGCATTTTATACTGGGCGCCATTTTGGTACACACTTATTGAAGCATTCTATGACAGAAGCAGTGTGCTTTCACAGATCAGTGACATTAATGGCTTTTTGACAGTTGTACCTTGCACTTTGGATTAGCTTGCACAATCAAAACCAGATGAGTTATGTTTTTCAGGGATTTATTTTAATGTTATATAATAAATATAAAAAGCACTCAGGAATAATATAGAACAAAGCAGTCACTGCAAAAATGTACAGACCCCACCCTGTTTAATGCACACTTAACTGAAGTGCACGGTACAGCTTGTAAAGAAGGTCACAGGTCTGTGAATGTGCACTACTTTATCACAGGGTAAAAGAATAGTTAAACTCCAAGATGGTGACACCAAGGCCTCTATTTATCATAGTCTGACGGACCTGATCCGACAGTGTGGATCAGGTCCGCCAGACCTCGCTGAATACGGCGAGCAATACGCTCGCCGTATTCAGCATTGCACCAGCAGCTCATAAGAGCTGCTGGTGCAACGCCGCCCCCTGCAGACTCGCGGCCAATGGGCCGCCAGCAGGGGGGTGTCAATCAACCCGATCGGACAGGTTATGGAGTAGCAGTCTTTGTGACCGCTGCTTTATAACTGCTAACTGCTAACAGGGGCCATCAAGCTCCTTATGGAGCTTGTTAAATAGAGGCCCAAGTGTGAAAATGCAGAACATCACTTACCAGCACATTTGCAAGGTTAAATTTAAGTTAATGTAAAGTTTAATGAATAAGTGCTGGTATCTAACAATACTCTTAAAAACAGGGGCACTTGCATTCATTAAACTTTACACTGAAGCTTCTTTTTTAAAATACTTACCTTTTCTTTATGAAAAGCAGACCAGCGATTCTCCGCCCGAAGCTCCTGCTGTAGTTAGCAGATCGATGAAGAATTTAGCTTCCTCCAATCGTTGCGTGCCACCTTTGGCATCCAGCTCATGGAGCAACGCAACGATTGGAGGAAGCCGAATTCGTCATCGAACTGCTAACTACAGCAGGCGGGCGGACAATCGCCGGTCTGCTTTCCATAAAGAAAAGGTAAGTATTTTTAAAAAGAAGCTTCAATGTAAAGTTTATTGACTTTTTTCCGATGTAGACAAATAAGTCTGGCAGGAAAGGGTTAAAATGTTGGTGCACTGAGCATACTTAAGTTTACTTTAACTGTAAAAGTTTTTCTGCAGTGGGTAAAGGATTGAATTTGAGTTGATTTTTTTTTTTTTTAAATAATAAAAAGAACAATCACCTTTAAGAGCCAAACAAATGTGCATTGAAATCACATAATTATAGACACATACATTACACCTTTATTGTCTGTTGGGTAATCAAGAGTGAGTTTAAGCACAAGGTAAAATTATAATTTCTTTTGCTAGTTGCTCAATAACAGAAGCTTACATCTGAAAATAAAGTGCTACCAAAAAGCAGTGGTATTTTTTTATCCATTCACTACCGAGACTTTCAGACAACACTTTCTCCAAAATACAGGATAATTTTTAACATTTTTACCATCATTCCTTTTAAATAGAAATAGAATTTAGAGAATTTTTTTATATATTATATTTTTTGTTTTATTTACCTGTCAAAACATTATATATATATATATATATATATATATATATATATATATATATATATATATATATATATATACCCATTTTGGTATGTTTTATGCCACCATTTCCCCCGCCAAAACCGATCATAATAAAAAGAAATGGTAACTTTTTCACAAACTTTGGGTTTTTCACCAACATTATTTACATACCGCTTGTGCAATTACGACACAAAATGATCGTAAAAGCTTATCTGGGTTACCCTTTGTTCAGAAATAGCAGACATATATATGGCTTTGCCATTGCTTTTTGGTAATTAGAAGGCCACTAATTGAAGCTGTGCGTCACACTTCTACTATTCCCGGCAGTGAAGGTTAATCGGGTAGCTTGTAAGGTTGATTTTAGCTTTAGTGTCGAAATTACCCTCCCACCTGACACTTCCCAATCCCCTGATCCCTACCTGATCCCTCCTTAACAGCTCTCTTCCCTCCCTTACCACCCACTGGTCACCACCATCTTAGGTACTAGCAGACAGCCTGCCAATATAAAGATTTAAAGCAATTATTTTATTATTATTTTCCTATTTGCTGCAGTGTGAGATCCCCCCTTACCCTCCAACCTCCCTGATCTCTTCGAAACAGCTCTCTAAGCCTCCCCCTCTAACTGGTGCCTACCATCTTAGATACTGGCAGCTGTCCTTTTTTCTGTAGTGCAGCTCCCCATCTCTCCCTTTATTTATTTTTACCCAAAGTTTAGGGTCCTCCCACTCCCTCTCCCGTCCGCTGCTGGACCATCCACTTGTCCCCCGGACTCCCTCCCACACCTCCTGCTGGCACCAGCAGATGATCGCTACAGATGGTGACACACACAGTGTCACCGCCTGTAACGATCTGGCATATTCCTTCATATGGAACCAGAGCACTGCGGTACAATAAGCAAAGTACCGTACAATATATCTATCTATCTATATATATATCTATCTATCTATATCTATATATATATATATATATATATATATATATATATATATATATAGATATATATATATATATATATACACACACATACACACACACATATATTAGGGTTGCACCGATACCATTTTTTTATGACCGAGTACAAGTACCGATACTGGTTTTCAAACTCACTGATACCAATTACAGATACTTATTTATTTATTTTTTAATGTCATGTGACAGTTTACCAAGCACAATACAGACTAATTATTTAAGATTCCTTCTTTATAATTATAAAGGACTGTAATTCAAAAGACATTATGAAATAATAAGTTTTATTTGTCACAAAGTTCACTGAACATGTTTATAAATAAAAAATATTACAATAAAATATTACATTTAAAGGGGTGATACAATTGGGTTGTAGGGCTGTTATATAACATCAAGCTGACATTTGTATGGAGGTTCGACTCCAAGTTGAACAGTCTTTCACTTTCCACACTACTGCATGGGGCAGAAAGATATTTTTGGGCCATTTTAGCCAGAGCTGGAAATCTGTTTATTAACTGCCCAGTACTTCAGGGGTTTGTCTGAACGAGGTACAGTGATCTCTCCTACAATAATACAAATAACAGAATTTATGCTTACCTGATAAATTACTTTCTCCAACGGTGTGTCCGGTCCACGGCGTCATCCATTACATGTGGGAATATTCTCTTCCCCAACAGGAAATGGCAAAGAGCACAGCAAAAGCTGTCCATATAGCCCCTCCTCAGGCTCCGCCCCCCAGTCATTCGACCGACGGTTAGGAGAAAAAAAGGAGAAACTATAGGGTGCCGTGGTGACTGTAGTGTATAGAGAAAGAAATTTTCCAAACCTGATTAAAAACCCAGGGCGGGCCGTGGACCGGACACACCGTTGGAGAAAGTAATTTATCAGGTAAGCATAAATTCTGTTTTCTCCAACATTGGTGTGTCCGGTCCACGGCGTCATCCATTACTTGTGGGAACCAATACCAAAGCTTTAGGACACGGATGAAGGGAGGGCGCAAATCAGGTTACCTAAACGGAAGGCACCACGGCTTGCAAAACCTTTCTCCCAAAAAATAGCCTCCGAAGAAGCATAAGTATCAAATTTGTAGAATTTGGCAAAAGTGTGCAGAGAAGACCAAGTCGCTGCCTTACATATCTGATCAACAGAAGCCTCATTCTTGAAGGCCCATGTGGAAGCCACAGCCCTAGTAGAGTGAGCTGTGATTCGTTCAGGAGGCTGCCGTCCGGCAGTCTCATAAGCCAATCGGATAATGCTTTTCAGCCAGAAAGAAAGAGAGGTAGCAGTAGCTTTTTGTCCTCTCCTCTTACCAGAGTAAACGACAAACAAAGATGAGGTTTGTCTAAAATCCTTTGTTGCTTCTAAATAGAACTTCAAAGCATGGACTACATCTAAATTGTGTAACAAACGTTCCTTCTTTGAAACTGGTTTCGGACACAGAGAAGGAACAACTATTTCCTGGTTAATATTTTTGTTGGAAACAACTTTTGGAAGAAAACCAGGCTTGGTACGCAAAATGACCTTATCTGAATGGAACACCAGATAGGGTGGATCACACTGCAAAGCAGATGATTCAGAAACTCTTCTAGCAGAAGAAATAGCAACCAAAAACAGAACTTTCCAAGATAGTAACTTGATATCTATGGAATGTAAGGGTTCAAACGGAACCCCTTGAAGAACAGAAATAACTAAATTTAGACTCCAAGGAGGAGTCATGGGTCTGTAAACAGGCTTGATTCTGACCAAAGCCTGTACAAAAGCTTGTACATCTGGCACAGCTGCCAGGCGTTTGTGTAACAAAACAGATAAGGCAGAAATCTGTGCTTTTAGAGAACTCGCTGACAACCCTTTATCCAAACCCTCTTGGAGAAAGGAAAGAATCTTAGGAATTTTAATCTTACTCCAGGAGAATCCCTTGGATTCACACCAACAGATATATTTTTTCCATATTTTATGGTAAATCTTTCTAGTCACAGGTTTTCTGGCTTGGACCAGAGTATCTATTACTGAATTTGAAAACCCACGCTTGGATAAAATCAAGCGTTCAATTTCCAAGCAGTCAGCTGCAGAGAAACTAGATTTGGATGTTCGAATGGACCTTGTACTAGAAGATCCTGTCTCAAAGGTAGCTTCCATGGTGGAGCCGATGACATATTCACCAGGTCTGCATACCAAGTCCTGCGTGGCCACGCAGGAGCTATCAGAAGCTAGGTTGAACGACCAAGGCGACACTAATGCATCCACTAGAGTCGCCTTGGGATCCCTGGATCTGGACCCGTAACAAGGAACCTTGAAATTCTGACGGGACGCCATCAGATCCAGAATGCCCCATAATTGAGTTAACTGGGCAAAGACCTCCGGGTGGAGTTCCCACTCCCCCGGATGGAAAGTCTGACGACTCAAGTAATCCGCCTCCCAGTTGTATACTCCTGGGATGTGAATTGCAGATAGGTGGCAGGAGTGATCCTCCGCCCATTTGATGATCTTGGATACCTCTCTCATCGCCAAGGAACTCTTTGTTCCTCCCTGATGATTGATGTAAGCTACAGTCATGTTGTCCGACTGGAATCTTATGAATCCGGCTCTCGCTAGTTGAGGCCAAGCCTGGAGCGCATTGAAAATCGCTCTCAGTTCCAGGATGTTTATCGGGAGAAGAGACTCTTCCCGAGACCATAGACCCTGAGCTTTCCGGGAGTCCCAGACCGCGCACCAGCCTAATTGACTGGCGTCGGTCGTGACAATGACCCACTCTGGTCTGCGGAAACTCATTCCCTGAGACAGGTGATCCTGAGTCAACCACCAACGGAGTGAGTCTCTGGTTACCTGGTCTACTTGAGTCTGCATAGTCCCCATTCCACTGATTGAGCATGCACAGTTGTAATGGTCTTAGATGAATTCGAGCAAAAGGAACTATGTCCATTGCTGCAATCATCAAACCTACTACTTCCATGCACTGAGCTATGGACGGCTGCAGAATAGAGTGAAGAACTTGACAAGCGTTTAGAAGCTTTGACTTTCTGACCTCTGTCAGGAAGATCTTCATTTCTAAAGAATCTATTATTGTTCCCAAGAAGGGAACTCTTGTCGACGGAGACGGGGAACACTTTTCTACGTTCACCTTCCACCCGTGAGATCTGAGAAAGGCTAGAACAATGTCTGTATGAGCCTTTGCCTTGGAAAGAGACGACGCTTGAATTAGAATGTCGTCTAGATAAGGTGCCACTGCAATGCCCCTTCTAGAACCGCTAGAAGGGACCCTAGCACCTTTGTGAAAATTCTGGGAGCAGTGGCTAATCCGAATGGAAGAGCCACGAACTGGTAATGTTTGTCCAGAAAGGCGAACCTTAGGAACTGATGATGATCTTTGTGGATAGGAATATGTAGGTACGCATCCTTTAAATCCACGGTAGTCATATATCGACCCTCCTGGATTGTAGGTAAAATAGTTCGAATGGTTTCCATTTTGAACGATGGAACCTTGAGGAATTTGTTTAGAATTTTTAAATCCAGAATTGGTCTGAAAGTTCCCTCTTTTTTGGGAACTACAAACAGGTTTGAGTAAAACCCCTGACCTTGTTCCGCTGTTGGAACTGGGTGTATCACTCCCATTTTTAACAGGTCTCCTACGCAATGTAAGAATGCCTGTCTCTTTATCTGGTCTGAAGATAAGCGAGACATGTGGAACCTTCCCCTTGGAGGAAGTTCCTTGAATTCTAGAAGATAACCCTGAGAGACTATTTCTAGTGCCCAGGGATCCGGAACATCTCTTGCCCAAGCCTGAGCAAAGAGAGAGAGAGTCTGCCCCCTACTAGACCGGTCCCGGATCGGGGGCTACCCCTTCATGCTGTCTTGGTAGCAGCAGCAGGCTTCTTGGCCTGTTTACCCTTGTTCCAGCCTTGCATTGGTTTCCAAGCTGGCTTGGCCTGGGAAGCGTTACCCTCTTGTCTAGAGGCAGCAGAGTTAGGAGACAGTCCGTTCCTGAAGTTACGAAAGGAACGAAAATTGGACTTATTCTTAGCCTTAAAAGGCCTATCCTGTGGGAGGGCATGTCCCTTCCCCCCCAGTGATGTCTGAAATAATTTCCTTAAATTCTGGCCCAAAAAGGGTCTTACCTTTGAAAGGAATATTAAGCAATTTTGTCTTGGAAGATACGTCCGCCGACCAAGACTTTAGCCAGAGCGCTCTGCGCGCCACAATTGCAAACCCTGAATTTTTCGCCGCTAATCTCGCTAATTGCAAAGCGGCATCTAAAATAAAGGAATTAGCCAACTTAAGTGCGTGAATTCTGTCCATGACTTCCTCGTATGGAGTCTCCTTATTGAGCGACTTTTCTAGTTCATCGAAACAGAAACACGCCGCCGTAGTGACAAGAATAATGCACGAAATTGGTTGGAGGAGGTAACCTTGCTGAACAAACATCTTTTTAAGCAAACCCTCCAATTTTTTATCCATAGGATCTTTGAAAGCACAATTGTCCTCAATGGGAATAGTTGTGCGCTTGGCTAGCGTAGAAACTGCCCCCTCAACCTTAGGGACTGTTTGCCATGTGTCCTTCCTTGGGTCGACCATGGGGAACAATTTCTTAAATATAGGAGGTGGGACAAAAGGTATGCCTGGTTTCTCCCATTCCTTATTCACTATGTCCGCCACCCTTTTAGGTATCGGAAAGGCATCGGGGTGCACCGGGACCTCAAGGAATTTGTCCATCTTGCACAATTTTTCTGGAATGACCAAAGAGTCACAATCATCCAGTGTAGTTAGCACCTCCTTAAGTAATGCGCGGAGATGCTCTAACTTAAATTTAAACGTCACAACATCAGGTTCTGCCTGTTGAGAAATTCTTCCTGAATCAGAAAGTTCTCCCTCCGACAAACCCTCCCTCACTGCCACTTCTGACTGGTGTGAGGGTATGACAGATAAATTATCGTCTGCGCCTTCTTGCTCCACTGTATTTAAAACAGAGCAATCACGCTTTCTTTGAAATGCTGGCATTTTGGATAAAATATTAGCTATGGAATTATCCATTACTGCCGTTAATTGCTGCATAGTAACAAGCATAGGCGCGCTAGATGTACTAGGGGTCGCCTGCACGGGCATAACTGGTACTGACACAGAAGGAGAGGATGAAGAACTATCCCCACTACCTTCATTTGATGAATCATCTTGGGCAACCTTATTAAATGTGACAGTACTGTCCTTACTTTGTCTGGACGCCATGGCACAATTATCACATACATTTGAAGGGGGGGACCACCTTGGTCTCCATACATACAGAACATGTTCTATCTGAAGGTACAGACATGTTAGACAGGCTTAAACAGGCTAATAATGCAAAAAAAAAACGTTTTTAAACAAAACCGTTACTGTCTCTTTAAATGTTAAACAGAGCACACTTTATTTCTGAATATGTGAAAAACTATGAAGGAAATATCCAATCTTTACCAAATTTTCACCACAGAGTCTTAATGCTTTTAAAGTATTGCACCCCAATTTTCAAGCCTTTAACCCCTTAAATGAGGAAACCGGAGCCGTTTAATCAATTTAATCCACTACAGTCCCAGCTACAGCGTTTGCTGCGACTCCACCTGTCCCTGGGGGTTATACGATACCAATTTAAGCCTTCTAGGAATGTTTTCAATGATCACCAGACCCTCTCACATGCAGCTGCATGCACTGCATCTAAAAGAAACTGCGCAATTATGGCGCGAAAATGAGGCTCTGCCTACTATAGTGAAAGGCCCTTTCTGACTGGGAAGGTGTCTAAATGACTGCCTGGCGTCTAAAAACGTTCCCCACACTAAAAGTTTAGAAATATCACTTCAAACTTCATAAAAAAGTTAAATAAAGCAATCGATTTAGCCCACAAGAGTGTCAACCAGTGTATAGCCCATAATAAGCCTGCATTCTGTTAAGAGTCTAAGAAAATGGCTTACCGATCCCCAAGAGGGAAAATGACAGTCTTCTAGCATTACACAGTCTTGTTAGAAAATGGACTAGTCATACCTTGAGCAGAAAAGTCTGCAAACTGTTCCCCCCAACTGAAGTTCTCTGGGCTCAACAGTCCTGCGTGGGAACAGCAATTGATTTTAGTTACTGCTGCTAAAATCATACTCCTCTTTTAAACAGAACTCTTCATCCCTTTCTGTTTTAGAGTAAATAGTACAAACCAGCACTATTTTAAAATAAACTCTTGATAGAAGAATAAAAAACTACAACTAAACACCACATACTCTTCACCATCTCCGTGGAGATGCTACTTGTTCAGAGCGGCAAAGAGAATGACTGGGGGGCGGAGCCTGAGGAGGGGCTATATGGACAGCTTTTGCTGTGCTCTTTGCCATTTCCTGTTGGGGAAGAGAATATTCCCACAAGTAATGGATGACGCCGTGGACCGGACACACCAATGTTGGAGAAAACAGCAATTTGTATTGGCAGAACAGTAGTAAACAATTTTTAGTTTAGTTTCCACTCCAGTTTAAAATGAAATGGGAACATGCAGTTTGAAAAAACGCCACAAGATAACATATGGGTAGGAAGTGGAGGTATCGGTTTAAGTATCGGTGCATTTGCATGAGTACAAGTACTCATGCAAATACTTGGTATCGGTACCGATACTAGTATCGGTGCAACCGTAATATATATATATATATATATATACACACTTGGAAGAAAAATACATAATGTACAATTTGATGGTTCATTTCCATCCTAGATATGTTATACCTATACAAAAGATTAAGGATTGTAAATACATGTTGATTATCAATTATTTTTTTTAGAGCTTATAATCATCTGCTGATCATCAAAAACAAAATGTCACAATCTGCATCAAATGGACAGTAAAGTCAAAATGTAACATTTGTTAATTAGATACAGTATACAGTGTTAAATATCTTCCAATTTATTTCTATTGTGAAACTTGCTTTGTGCTCTTGGTATCCTTTGTTGAAGAGTAAGCCTGGATAGTCTGAGAAGAGGGGATGTGTCTTTGGCAGCAGAATTTGCAACAATGTTTATAGCAATGTTATACATAGTTGTGCCAGTGACAAGAGACAAATGTGTGTAGCCCCCAATCAACAGCTAGCTTCCAGTAGTCTTCATGTTCTGTTCAATAAAGGATAACAAAAGAGCAAAGTAAATTTGATAACAGAAGTGAATTTAAAAGTGTCTTAAATTGACATCCTCTTTCCAATCCATTTAAGTTTAATTTTGAATTTACTGTCCCTTTAAGTAATGTGACAAATTAATTATTTTTCCTGCTGTTAAAATGCTTATCAACACTATTGTAGCCATAATTATCCAATGCAACTTGTGTGATTCAGATAGAGCATGCAATTCTAATCAACTTGAATCAGGTGTTTTACCTATCAAAATTTATATATATATATATATATATATATATATATATATATATATATATATATATATATATATATATATATATATATATATATATATATATATATATATATATATATATATATATATATATATATATATAGACAACCCAAGGTATTGAGATAGGCCAGCGTTTCATAACAGCGGTCCTCAAGTACCCCAAAAGGCCAGTTTTTCATAATATGCTGAACCAGTGCACAGGTGAAATAATCAGCTCATTAGTAAGAGCAGGTTAATGACCATGGTTGCTGATCTGCTGATTACTTCACCTGTGCACTAGTTCAGCTATAATGAAAACCTGGCCTGTTAGGGGTGCTTGAGGACCGCGGGTGAGAAACACTGATCTAGGCCACTGGTTTTCAAACCTTTCCTCAGGCCTCCCTAACAGGTCACATTTTGAAGATATCTGAACTGGAGAACAGGTGAAATAATCAGCTGTTTAGTAAACAGTTATTTTACCTGCTCTTGCCCAAGGTAATCCTGAAAACCTGGCCTGTTGGGGAGACCTGAGGACAGGTTTGAAAACAAGTGATCTAGGCCTATTTTGGTATATTTCATGCCCCTGTTTCACTGACAAATGCGATCATATGGAAAAAATGGTTAACTTTATCAAAAACTTATTACTGAACTTATTAACATACCGCTTGCGCAGTCTTAACACAAATAGTTGTAAAAGCTTCTCTGGGATCCCCTTTGTTCAGAAATAGCAGTCATGCGTGGCTTTGTCATTGCTTTTGTTAATTAGAAGGCTGCTAATTGCATCTGCACACCAGACTTCTAATATTCCTGACAGTGAATGGGTTAAATCAGGTAGCTAGTAAGGTTAATTTTAGATATAGTGTAGAGATTACCCTCCCACCCCTGATCCCTATGTGATTTCTCCCAAACAGCTCTCTTCCCTCTCTCACCACCATCTTAGTAACTGGTAGACAGTCTTCCAGTATGAAGTTTAGGAATAGTATCTTTATATATTTTTTTCTAATATTTTTTTTTACAATTTCTGTAGTGTAGACGATCCTCCTCAATAATCCCTCCCCAAACAGCTCTCCAACCCTCCCCCCTCTCACTAGATGCTGCCATCTTAGGTACTAGCCACTGTCTGCCAGTACCCAGTTTGCAGATTTTTTTTTTAAATTTAATATTTATTCATATTTTTGTAATGTTGCGCCCCCTCACCCCCTCATTGACTGTCACTATAGTCCCCTTCCCTCATCCGTTTCTGTAGAGTAGTGGCCTATCCCTCCCAAAAAAAAAATCTTTATCGTAAAGTACCCCCCTCCCCACCTCCTACACCACCCATGGCATCACCACTAGCCAACACAGTGACACAGAGTGTCACTGTCTGCATCAGCAATCTGCCTTCATATGGTTAAGGAAAACTGATCAGTTCTTTCTTACCATATGAAGGCAGATGCCTTCTATCTCTGGCTGCAGTCTTAGTTGTCAAAGTTGACAGTGGAGACCACAGCATGAGGCAGAAGGTTGAATGTAGGTACTACGTCAACAGGGTAGGTTGAGCAAAGTACCCTGTGACATAGAACTTACGTCCTATAGTCTTAAGGGGTTAAAATTGTATGCTTTAACTGAATCATGAAGGAAATGTTTTGAGTTCCATGTTCCTTTAAATTGCAGTATTTGAATAATGAAAGTTTAGTTTTTACTTGACTGTCCCTTTAATAGTTAGCTTTACAGGGAAGGCATCGCTTCTAATCTATTAAAGACGGTTGTGTTCTGCAAAAAAAAAAAAAATGAGAGAAAAAAAGAAAGTACAGCAAGGTGACATACACAATTCAGTAACCTTGCAGTTTATTGCAAAACAGAACTTGCAAAACCACCTTACCATCCCCTGCCTAGATGAAGATTTATTTTCTTGCATTAATTAATTAAGTCCCAATCTTACAAAATGTCAATTGTGTTAGGCCCTGCCTGTTAAAATCTAGTATAAAAAAGTGGAACTACAGAAGTCTTAAAAGCTCATTAATTGTAATAGATGGCAAAGTTCACCCATTGTCAGCACTTATTATAATGACATAGTTTAATGCAGGGGTTGACAAATGCATATCAAATTTTGGAACCAGCAAGAATTCACATACTTAGAGGAGTCAAACACAGGAGCCTGAATAAGGAGAATAACCCAAAAGGATTACAAGCCAACATTTGTAAAGTTCTGGTTTAACTAATATATTGACAAAAAAAATGGTGGATAGTCACAAACAGCTTGTACAGAATCCAGTATTGAAGAATATAGAACAGCATTGCCATCCACTTTATAGCCTTTTGCAACATTTTGCATCGGATGACACTAACATTTATGTAGAAAAGTGCTAAAAGAGCTGCATAGAAAATAATAAGTTAAAGCATTTTGCAATGAATGGTACAAGGTTAAGAAAGACTGGTCAATGCCTATGGGTATAAGAAACCCAGAAACACACTATAAGGCTTTGCATATGACTGGATTTTTTACACATACAAAACAAGGAAAGATGAAAGTAATGGGGCTGAGAACATCACTCTAAGCAACACATTGCCTGCAGCTAACTGCTGCCTTGGGGGTAAGTATGACACTTTAAACAATGATACCTTGAAGAGCAATTTGAGTGACTATACACAGTACTAAATAAAAGCAGATCCCTCACAAGTATACATACTAAGCTAATGAAGAGCCTAAGAACAGCAAACAGGCAAGGTCCTATAAAAAGACTGCTATAAACAGATATGTCAACATAGCCAGAAGTGTACAGCCAAGCTTCTGACACAGCTAGGACCCTACGAAACACAAGCCAAGATGGAATTAACAATGCTCCACAGTAACCCAAGACCCTCACTCCTATATGATAAGCGCGGACTTGATATGTATTTAATCAACCTTCAGCATTGGACAAATCTAATCTAACCAGTTGCTGATTGGTGCCTGCACAAATTTGTCTCTCGCGATTGGCTAACTAGATGTGTTCATGTAAATGCCAGTAGTGCAATGCTATTCCTTCAGCAAAGTATAACAAGAGAATTAAAGGGACATTATACACTCATTTTTTCTTTGCATAAATGTTTTGTAGATGATCTATTTATATAGCCCATAAAGTTGTTTTTTGTTTTTTTTTTAAATGTATAGTTTTGCTTATTTTTAAATAACATTGCTCTGATTTTCAGACTCCTAACCAAGCCCCAAAATTTTATGTGAATACCGTCAGCTACCTTCTCCAGCTTGCTCCTGTTTGTGTAAAGGGTCTTTTCATATGCAATAGAATTTTATTTCCCACTTGCAGTGGGCTTTCCAGCTAACTTTTCAACAGAGCTAAACTGAGAGCTTCTAAGTAAGTTTTTAAATAGTTTTATACTGGATTTTTATATCAGTATCTGTGCATCTTATTCTTTATAGTAGTGTCTATTACATGCAGTTATATGAAAATGAGTGTATACTGTCCCTTTAAGTAAATTTGATAATAGATGTAAATTGGAAAGTTGTTTAAAACTGTATGTTCTATCCAAATCATGAGAGACATTTTTGGGGTTTCCTTTCCCTTTAAAAATCTGTTTGCTTTGCTCATGTTACCAGTCTGGGGACCCCATTCATCACATTAAAAGCCAGATGAACTTTCAAAACATGAAAATGCTATAACCTAACACATCCCTGAATAACATAATTATAGCCAGACTCCAATCACCATAAACACTTTCACAACACTGTTATTCAGATCTTAAATACTTTTATAATTTTTATATCCATGCCACAATAAAACAATGTGACGAACAAACACTATAACGTAAGTAATAAATGCATACCCACACTCAAAAGAAAATTGACAGCCAAGAATCCCACAACTAAGTGAAAACCCTGTAACATTAACAGATTTGATCTGCACCAATTACAGTGACAGGGATAACAGCCTTTTCACATTGACTGCAATAATTCCCCAAAACAAACTGACAGCTATAATATCTTCAAACAAACTGACAGCTGCCCCCCCCCCCCAATTACATTGGCAACTATAACCCCCCAAACACACTGACACTATATAAGCCTCACCATATAAGCAATCATACAACTCCTATTGGCATGTTTGATTCCCCTTGTCACAGCACCCTGACAACCAATGATTCCACCAGTCAAAATGACAACTGTGACCCACTGTCATCTATAACACTCAAAATACAGTGACAGGTAAGGTCCCCCAATCAGTCAGTTATAATACCATCATCACACTAACAGATATGTCGTCATTGTATTTACTGCTAATATCCCAGTTGAATTACAGAAATTATCATGCAATCACACTGACAAGCATGAGCCCTATTTCAGTGACATCTACGCCCCCCCCCCCCCCTTCAACACACACTATACCAAAGACACGGACTGTAATGATCCCACTCACACATTAGTCTAATAAATATGATCAAAATGACAGTTATAACTCCATATCACACAGAGATATGGTCCCCCCATTACACAGTTATCAGGGTGACAGTTATTGAGTCCCCAATCATATGAACAGCTACTATAAACAACCAACATGACAGATATGATCCCCATGCACTGCTGTCACGTCCCCTTATATAGCACAAATGCGCACAGGCGGCTTTTAAAAGTCCATGTTACTAATGTTTGCAGCACCCAATGTGCAGCTCCTTACCTCGGGGGGTCTTCAGCACCCTTTTCCCCCCAGGGAGGTTTTCAACCCCTGGACCCCCAGCGAACAAGGAACAGGAAAGGTCGGCGCTCCTTATGCCACACCAGGAACCCCTGCCCCAGTTGCACTTTTAGGTTCGTATAATAATTATTCTTTTACGTATATAATTTTTTAGCTGGAGTAAATATTTCCTCCTGTCTCGGTCTGTGCAGCAGCTGCCAAAACTCTGCCCGCTCTGCAGCGCCACCTACCTGGGGAAGTGTTCGAGGAGTAGACCCGCCCTTGGTACACGCCCCCTTCTATCTGACTGCGCGCTCGTCCTCTCTTCCTTGCCACAGTCTAATGCTGCGACACCACTCGGTCAAGGCTACGCCTCCAAATGACGAACTTTTTTTTATAACTTTATTGACAACAGTTGTTCTGTGTTTTCATAGAATGTGGTCGGTTCGTACTGTTCGTACGCTGCCTGTACTCGTCTCTGAAGTAACAAAATAAGTAATTTAGTTGACTTATGTGCTGCTCCTCTGAAGAGGAAAATTTGAGTTTGTGGAGGTAACTGAATTCAACACGAAAACTGTGAATGTGAATAAAACTATTTTGTGAATAGTTGTTAATTTCTTAGTGCTCGTTGATTTTCTCCTACAAACCAAATAGCATCTCTAATATACTTTTTGTAAGCAAGTCTGTGTTACATCACATGTTCTGTACTGTGGACCCTATTTAAAATACTGCAATACTCCAGAGGCACGCATTATAATATTATTATTATTATGACATATTCAATAGGACATATACGAATAAATTTGTGTGCTTGTTTATATATTTTAATTGACATGCAATCCAACATTTTATGACAAGACAGGAGGCTAATAGTTTGCTTTACTTTCATAACTCCAGCAGTAATACAAGTACAGAAAAAAGCAACATAGTATAACAGTACAACCAATCAGATCATAGTACACGGTAATAATGCCAATCTCTTGACCAACCACTTCCTATTTCTTTCCTGCTGCAGCAGCAGCAAGGTGATGTAATTTTGTCTCATGCTATATTGGATATCTTTATAAGACTTTTTCTGGTACAATCTGAGTTTAGCGGTCTAAATTATTTTCTTGGCCATATCGCATTATTTTACTTCAAAAATTGGCATGGGGGTTCAGATGAGGGCTACCAACAATACTGCAATTTTGTGTCTCTAGGAACAAAAAGGGGAGCCATATTTTGGGATTTAAAGTCCCTGTTCTCCACATAGACTTTCCACAGCCAGCCATATCTGCTCACCTACATGGGTACATTGTAGCAAACCCTCAGCCTACAGGTTTTTATACATTTGTAACTGTTTACTGTACACAGACACTTAAAGGGTTAGAAATTGTATCATATAATGACATCAATAAAACGCAGTTATAATTATTATACTACAGGTAAAACGCACTTTACAGCGCTTCACTTTACAGCGCTTCGCTAATACAGCGCTTTGTAGAGCTGAAGTTCAACCTCCAAGGATTTTGAAACAGTGCTGTAATCTTCGTGAGATTGTGAGAAAAGTGACTGGCACTATTTTGTTATGTGCAGTTCACTCTGTTTACAGCATTCCAGTGTTTCAGTGCTATAGTCTGGAAAATTTTACTACAGTAATTGTCACTATTTTACAGGTACTATTTGAATACTATGCTGTGCTAGTGTTAAACTAAACTTAGTACTATTGCACCCCTAATATATGTTAGTTCAAACATGTTTTCAAGGTTTTAACCCTTTCGTGACAGGGTTAAAGTGCCTACATCGGAACACCTGTTCCGATGTAGACAAATTGAAACTACGCGATCGTGCATACGATCGCGAGATTTCAATTATTGGATCGCATCTGGGGGGCGTCCCTACAACCCTAGGAACGCCCTCCAGACCGCGATCAAGTCCTTGAAGCACAGAAGGCTTCAGGACAGCCGTTTGTTATGACGTTCTATTCCGTCATAACGGCTTTAAAGCCCAGTGTAAATATGACGGAATAGAACGGCATAACGGCGTTAAAAGGTTAAACACACTGGCAAGTGAAAATAAAGCTTAAACTGCCTTGTTTCACTTTAAGGCGGTTTCCACTTTACAGCGGGGCTCCGGTCCCTAACCTGCTGTATGAGCGGGGTATACCTGTATATGGAATAAAATAAAAATATATTTTTTTTTAAAAAAATGAAGTTTCTAAATCCCTTATTTTTGTTCTTTGTAAACCACCATAAAAGAGCAGTAACCAATGGAGAGGTAGCTGCAAACAGTGATTTAAAGGGACAGTCTAGGCCAAAATAAACTTTCATGATTCAGATAGGGCATGTCATTTTAAACAATTTTCCAATTTACTTTTATCACCTATTTTGCTTTGTTCTCTTGGTATTCTTAGTTGAAAGCTTTACCTAGCAGGTTCATATGCTAATTTCTTAGACCTTGAAGGCCACCTCTTTTCAGAATGCATTTTAACAGTTTTTCACCACTAGACGCTGTTAGTTCACGTATTTCATATAGATAACACTGTGCTTGTGCACGTGAAGTTATCTGGGAGCAGGCACTGATTGGCTAAACTGCAAGTCTGTCAAAAGAACTGAAATAAAGGGGCAGTTTGCAGAGGCTTAGATACAAGATAATCACAGAGGTTAAAAGTATATTAATATAACTGTGTTGGTTATGCAAACTGGGGAATGGGTAATAAAGGGATTATCTATCTTTTAAAACAATAAAAATTCTGGTGTAGACTGTCCCTTTAAATATTGTAATTGCTCCACATCGCATGCACACTTGTATTTATAGGGCATCGCATGCGCAATGTCTACAAAAATTTACTGGCAACATATATATTTTTTCCCAACCATCACATGTGCAGATGGAGTCTCCACACATAATCCCCATATTAAAAATAATTCACCTTGCTCGTTGGTCTAGGGGCAGTTGGCATACTTACCTGTCTTATTCTTCTGCAGCTGATGCTCTGTCCGCGCACCTTCAAACTTCTCCTCTGTAGTGCGCAACTCCCTTCCGGCGTCAGTCAAGATCCGGTGCATTGGAGGCGGAGCCTTGATAGTGATGTGACGGAGAGAGCAGATAAGGGTCTGCACATGCGCATGCGTCTGTCAGGAGCCTGCTGAACTGCGCTTGCGGGCCGCCATGATGTTTCTACCTCAGTAGAACATCATTATAATTTGCATAATAATGGGTTTGGCAATATTATATATTCTTATAAGAAATTCTGAAATCCAAACAAAATGTTTAATAAGTGTTAATTGGAAAGATTGATATAATATAAAGCAGATTTAAGTGGGATTAAAAAAAGTTTTGTGTTTACTATCCCTTTAAAGCAGCTCTGTCAGTACCCACTGTACAAACTGCTGAGAAAGTAATGCTCACACATCACAGCCTTAAAGGGCAGTATAGCACCTAGTCACACAGTCTTAAAGGGACAGGCAAAAACCCACACAGCTTTCAAAGGGTCAACTAGCACCACACGCACACCGTCTTAAAGGGACAGATTGCAGTAATGTTCACGCAGCTCAACTTTAAAGGGCAGTTCGACACCTGCTCACATAGTCGTAAAGGGGCAGGCACACACAACCTTTAGTGAGTAAACATGCACAGGTTTAAAAGGGGTGATAGTATGCATCCACACATGATGCACGCAGCCTTAAAGGGACGCTCTGTCTTAACAGGACAGTGACACGTGCACACACACAAAAACACAGAGCACTCACAGCCTTTAAAGGGACAACTTGCACCACATGCACACAGCAAAAAAGGGACAGATCACAGTAATGTTCAGGCAGCGCAACCTTAAAGGGCAGCTCAACACCTGCTCACAGAGCCTTAAAGGGACAGATGACAGTAATGTTCATGCAGCGCAACCTTAAAGGGCAGCTCAGCAGTTAATCACAGTCTTAAAGGGGCAGGCACACACAACTTTTAGTAGGTAAACATACAGTTTTAAAGGGAGCGATAGTATGCATCCACACGTGATGCACGCAGCCTTAAAGGGACACTCTGTCTTAACAGGACAGTGGCACATGCACGCAAACACAAACACACAGAGTACTCACAGCCTTTAAAGGGACAACTTGCACCACATGCACACAGCATTAAAGAGACAGATTACAGTAATGTTCACACAGCACAACCTTAAAGGGCAGCTCAGCACCTGCTCACACAATCTTAAAGGGACAGATCACAGTAATTTTCACACAGGGCAACCTTAAAGGACAGCTTGGCACCTGCTCACACAGTCTTAAAGGGGCAGGTACACGCAACCTTTAGTGGGTGTACACGCACACTTTTAAAGGGAGCAATAGTATGCATCCACACGCAACGCACACAGCCTTAAAGGGATGCTGGGTCTTAAAGGGGCAGGGGCATGTGCGCACACACCACACCCAGTCTTTAAAAGGACAACTTGCACGCAATGCACACAGCATTAAAGAATCAGCTCACACCATGCACACCTAGCACAACCTTAAAGGGCAGCTCACCGCCTGTTCACACAGTCTTTAAGGGGAAGGAACACACAACCTTTAGTGGGTAAAATCACACCACATGCACAGTCTTAAAGGGAGCGATAACAGTATACATCTGCACACAGCCTACCATTAAAACTATGTGTGTATGGGGCGGAGCCTAGCCACTGATCGTGATGGCTGCTTTCTGTTAGCGCTCTGTAGTCCCTAGCATGCTTTGCCTAAACTAGTAACGTCCACATCAATAAAGCTGGGCTTGTAACGCATAAAAAGACTCCCACAGCTCTCAACTGACCCCTGGTGAAGTGGCGAGGTGTGGCGACTTATGGCTGCAGAGATATAGGGACAGCTGGAAGATACCCCACTGTGCAGTGCCTATCATCGGATACCCGACTCCCGCCGCAGAATAACTAATACCCGGTCTGCTGTGAACCTGGCGGGGGTCTCCGGAACAGTGAGAGCCATCTTAGACGCACCCGCTCCTTTGCCGGCCTTCTTTTACAGCCGCGATCGGACCTTGATGAAATAGGCCGCACACACGTGTGTACGCAGACACCTCAGCAGCATAGGCCCACAGACAGTGATCGCGTTGCTGAAACAGCGGCTCAGAGATGGCGCACCTCTCCTAAGCCTGCAGCGGCTGGCCCTGTGTTCTGCGGACCACGCTACCAGACAGCGGTAAGCTCACAGACCTTTGGGGCTTTCTAAGACACGGGCAGGGTGCAAGTCCCATAGAAACTAAGTGACATACACAAAATAGCCGCATAGCAGATTGCCTCCATATAACGGCAGATAGCATTCGCAGACCGCATGAGTCTGTATCAGACAAGTGGCCACATTATACAGGCCTGGAGGGTCGCCTAATCCCTATCTTGAATTTCACATAGGAGGCACCTTAAACAATACCGCAGGGTGCTAGGCCACACAGAGACATAACTAGAGTGCAAGAAATCTTGTGCAGCATGGCCAGCAAAAAGAACACCAAAATCCAAAAAGGGTCACATTCCTCTGTTATGGAGAATTTCCTGATCTCAGCAGAACCACCAGTTCCTGTTAATAAATCCCCCCAAGACAACACTGGACAGCAAAAACTAACTTCAGCAACAGATCATGAACACTGTGTACAATCACAGGGATACCTCACGAAAAATGATATACTGCATCTCTCATCTAAAGATGATATTAAAAATGCTATGCTGGACTTTAAAAACATGTTTGGGGAACTTAGGAGAGACATAGGAGCAGTAAGCAGGCGGGTTACTCAAATTGAAGAAAAGCAAGAAACCTTAAGCTCAGACATGCAGCAGCAAGCAAGTTATATACAAGCCCAGGAGGGAACTGTGCTGAGCCTTATGGACAGGATAGAGGATCTAGAGAACAGGAGCAGGAGGAGTAATTTAAGGCTGAGAGGCATCCCAGAGGCTGTTGACCCCCCATCCCTCCAACAATACATCCAGGAATTCATCAAATACCTCATAAACGACCCCATGGCCCAGGATGTACAAATAGAAAGGGCACATCGGGCATTACGCCCCAAACCCCCTAACAGAGCCCCTCCCAGGGACATTATAATTAAATTTCTCTCATTCAAGGATAAGGAAGAGGTGCTCAAATTTGCAAGGGCTAAACACCCACTAAGGTTTAGGGGAACAGAAATACAAGTGTTTTCAGACTTATGCCCAGCAACACTGCAAAAACGGCGAGACTTAAGACACATTACTTCAGCACTCAGGGATAAGCGGATCCCATATAGATGGGGATTTCCCACCAGCCTTATAGCTACTAAGGATAACGTAGCTCACATCCTCAGGTCTCAGGAAGACATCCCAAGCTTTGCACGGGTCCTGGGCTTGGACATCAGCCCACCCAGGGAGGACGAAGCCGCACCTCCTAACAGACACCAGGCAGAAGCTTAGCAACCCTGAATAGAGAGCTCTGCTATCTTTGCAAGCTCGCTTGAGCTGACCTCAGCGCCCTTACCATTCTAACTGAGGTGATCCCGTATGACTGACTCTACCCATGCATCCTCCCCACAGTGGAGCCTGTCTACAGACCTGATATATAGGAACCTCAGGGACGTATGTATATTTGTTAATGTTTTCTTATTATGCATGGTTAGTTTAAGATCCTCTAACATACACAGGACACTTTTGTGGACCGGGACTCTATGGACATCCTGTCTGGGTGATAGATCATAATGTCACCATACAGCCTGATTGAACTGCTATGAGTCTTGATAAGTTTATTTCCTAAAATAACCTACTGCACTGTATTTAGAATATGTTAACGCTGTTTTCTATGTACAAAGCATTATTATTGCAACACAGGTAACCACTGCTATGTGGACAGGGCACAACAGTCAGACCTTTAAGTCCTTAGTCTTAGTATTTCATCAAGACCATATATGAATAGTTATAATTAGTCCTTATTATGCACAGTTGGTTTAAGATTCTCTAAAATATACAGGACACTCTTGTGGACCGGGACTCTATGGACATCCCGCCTGGGTGACTGATCATAATGTTACCACACAGCCTGATTGAACTGCCTTATGTCTAGATAAGTTTATTTCCTAAAATCACATACTGCACTGTATTTAGAATATGTTAACGCTGTTTTTTAGGTACAAAGCATTATTACTACAATACAGGTAACTACTGCTATTTGGACGGGGTCCAACAGTCAGACTTTTAAGTCGCTAGTCTTAGCATTTCACCAAGAACATATATGAATAGCCACACTCAGTTCTTCTATGTGTACTGATGGTAGTCGGGTTGGGACAGCCCCAAAATCGATAACCTTAAGGCAGTGTGTTGCTACACTCACAGCATAGGAATGTAGATATATAATAGCATAGCCTCATACCAGAACTCATTCAGATACGCTCCCCTGTGGTTTGAAGACTCACAGCTTCCACAGGATAGGCTATTTACTTTATTTAGACCACTTTGGTCCTTAGCACATACAGGCCTCCTACTCAAGCCAAATAACGCCAACGCATAGAAAACAACTCAGGAAAGGATAAATAGCACCTACTTGATAGTATAACATAGTAGCGCGCACATCAGCCTTCATAAACAGGGGAGAACATCTTACTCAGTTTACACAATAATATAGAGGATGTCGGCGGGATGCAACTTCTATGCATGGTAATTTACCATTATTTATTTTAATGTTATCTTATTTAGATTGTTACTAGTTAAAAAGAAAATGATGTTATATGTTTATAGATCAGGCAAGACATGCAGGGACAACTACCCCTGTTTTTGGTATTGTAATTGATACATAGACTGCATTGAGTAATGCAGAACGTGATTGTTTTTTGTTGCAATTCTTCAGTTCTGTCCTACATTTAATTGAGTTTGAGCAGAACACTTCTTTTACTTCCCTCTTTCTTATCTAGATAAACTCTTCCTACTTTCTCTAAAAAAACTTTTTTTTTCTTTTTCTTCTCCCCCTCCTCTTCCCCATCCCCTCCCATCTCCATCTGCACCTTGCTTTCCAGGTCCCCTTGAGCGCCCCTCCTTGGAGATTCCTTCCTCTCTACTCGTTCTTAGCACTAACCCCACAAAATGGCGCAGCGACCCGCTAGATCCCACCCATTACAGCTCCTCTCCATAAATACAAAAGGCTTAAATAGCCCCAACAAGCGATCCATAGTACTCAAAGATCTGCAAAGAATGGGAGCGGATATAGTGTATTTGCAAGAAACCCACTTCTCGATCACTCGAGAACCTAAATGGTTTAGTCGGTCATACCCTACTGCATACTTTGCCTCAGGCCCAAATAAAAAAAACGGGGTGGGAATTCTCATTCGAGGAGGTATACAATTTCAGTTGGCTCAGGTTCACAGAGATCCGGAGGGTAGATTCATACTCATAACCGGATCCCTATTTGGAAGACCTATCACACTGGTGAATGTCTACTGCCCTAATGTATCCCAGCACCTCTTCCTGCAAAAGGTCTCTAATAAAATATTAGAGCTTCGTATTGGCATTCTATTCCTAGGTGGAGATTTTAATGCCTCACTCGATCCCTCACTTGACACCAACAATGGTATCTCAAGCGCCCCGCAGAAAGTACGCAGGCGCATTGCCACAACTATGGCAGATCTAGCCTTACATGATATTTGGCGTACGCATCATCCGCAAGTAAAAAACTACACTTTTTACTCACATCCGCACCGGAAATACTCTAGGATTGATTACCTTTACACAAACTCTACGGGTCTAATCATCACTAGAAGTAGCAATATCCTAGCGATCACTTGGTCCGATCACGCTCTGGTGTCTTGCTCCATACAGTGGCCTACAGCCCCGGTTACCCCTTTTGTGTGGAAACTGGACGACACGCTCTTGGCAGACCCGATATTCCAAATGGAAATTAGGAAAGCTTTGTCTGAGTTCTTTCTTCTTAATACTTCAGCACATATAAAAGATACCACAATTTGGGAAGCACATAAGTGCACCATTAGAGGCTTGCTGATCAAGCACAAAGCAAAGCTTAAGAGACTAGGTAGGGAACGCTATGACAGCTTGCTATCGCAGGTGGATCGAGTGGAAATGGATCACAAGGCTCACCCACAAGATGAAGGGCGGTTGACGCACCTTCTCTCCACAAGGCGTAATTTGCTACACTTTCTCCAAGAAGGGTATCAAAAACAGACTCATGCTCAGACAACTCTACTTTGAACAGGGCGACAAGCCCGGCAAAATGTTGGCCAGAGCTATTGCTAGAAAGAGATTAAGAACATATGTGCTTCACTTAAATGACGATCAAGGAAGTAAAAAGTCGGATGGCAACTCCATAGCAGAGTGTTTCAGGGCCTATTACGAGTCCCTTTATAACCTGCCTGGCCCTAACCGAGCGGGTCAGGTTCCTCATAACCCTGAGGAAGAGGAAGCCCACACAAAGGCATATCTTGAAAACACAGAGCTCCCGATTCTGTCTAAGACGGACTCTGAGTCTCTTGACTCTCCATTCACTTGCGAGGAAGTCCTCAAAGCTATAAAAGATCTCCCAACTGGAAAATCTCCAGGGCCGGACGGCTTTGGCCTCCGGTACTACAAACTATACGCTGATATTCTGGCCCCAAAGCTTACAGATATGTTTAACACCTTGGCGGACTCCCCTGTCCTCCCTGAAACCATGCTTGAGGCCCATATAGCTGTGATATCCAAGCCGGGGAAACCCCCGGAGAGACCTGAGAGCTATAGACCAATCTCGTTGCTCAATTCAGATGTTAAGGTACTAGCGAAGATCTTGGCCACTCGGCTTAACAGATGTTTACCAGACTTGATCTCCACTGAGCAGGTGGGCTTCATCCCCTCTCGTGAAGCTAGGGACAACACCCTCAAGGTCTTACAATTAATCACCCATGCCCACGTGAACAACAAGCCGCTGGCTCTGGTCACGACCGACGCTGAAAAGGCGTTTGACCGGGTCAGCTGGCAGTTTATACGGCTTACCCTACAAAGATTTGGGTTTGGACCCAAATTCATCAACAAAACCATGTCACTATACTCTACCCCAAACGCCAAAGTGAGAGTTAACGGCATCTTATCAAATACTTTCCAGATCAGAAATGGCACGAGGCAGGGGTGTCCTCTATCTCCCCTCCTCTTTGCCCTCACAATAGAAGTCCTGGCAAGCAGAATCAGAGTCAGCCGGGGGGTGAGAGGATTCGTCATTGGTGAAACAGAGCATAAACTATCAATGTATGCAGACAATATTCTTCTCACTCTCTCGGATTCCTCTGGCTCCTTGGAGGCCGCTTTGGTTGAGTTTGGGTCCTACGGAGAGGTTTCTAACTTCCTCCTTAACCCGGCCAAATCGGAATTATTGAACATCACGATCCCCTCAGATACCTTTGACAATACCATGCGTGGATGCCCGATAAAAGTAGCTGCCCATAAAATTAAATATCTAGGTATAATAATTACTCCGGATATTCCAGAGACCATTGAGCTGAACTACAAGGTAATCAGAGATGAGGTCACGAGAGATCTCTGTAACTGGAAAAAGAAAACCATTTCATGGTTGGGGCGCATAGGGGTGGTAAAAATGAACATTCTACCCAGGGTCTTGTATATAATGCAGACAGTCCCAGCGCTCACGGCATCCACCTACCTCAAGCAAATTCAAACTGCTTTGGAGCGGTATATTTGGAATGGAATCAAGCCTAGAATTAAGAGGAGCACCATCTACCTCCCCAGGGAGAGGGGTGGGCTGGGGGTCCCGCTGTTGAGAGAGTATCAGAGATCTATCTCCTTACAGCGAATCATAGAGTGGTCCAGAAACTCCCCTAATAAGAGATGGATTCAGATTGACAATGAGATTCTCGAGAGGCGAAATGTCGGGTCCCTGGCGTGGATAACAGAGAGAAATCGCCCTTTGAGGTTGACTCTTTACCCGTTGATGGCAGACACCTTTCAGGTCTGGGACAAGATCCTGGACAGAGAGCCCTTTGTCTCCACCAGAGCTTCGCCCAATGTGCCGATCTATGACAACCCGGATCTCGGCATGGATATCAAACCTTATGTACTAGGGGATGAGCTCACTCTTGCTGAGATGTCAATCTCAAACATCATTCAACAAGAGAAAATCAAGCCACTCACAGAACTACGAGAGTGGGATGAACACATTTTCGCTTCTTGGTTCAGGCTCGCGCAAATCACGCACTATTACACCACACACAGGGAGCGTTCCGCGCTTAACCGACGCAGGACACAATTTGAACTGCTCTGTACGATGCAGCAGGCCCCTGCGCATCTGATCTCACAACTGTACAAGTTGCTCTTAACAAAGGGCGGGTCTGAGCTCCCATCATATGCCATAGCTTGGCAAAACAAGTTGAATACAGAAATCCCACTGAAAGATTGGGAAAAAATATTTCTGAAAGCTAAAAAGGTATCGGTTTCAGCGACAATACAGGAAATGCACTACAAGCTCCTGAGTCGCTGGTACCTCACACCCGCTAGACTCCATAGGATATACCCCCAGGTGGGAGGGGACTGCTGGAGGGGCTGTGGGGGTGAGGGAACGATTCTCCACATTTGGTGGGACTGCCCGTGTATACAGCCATTCTGGGAGGGGGTGCTGGGAGCGATGAGTAATCGTTTAAAGATCATAATCCCCCCAAAATCCACGTACCTGATATCCCACGGATTCCCTAAGATAATTGGGGAAGATAAGTACCTTCTTTTCCTTATCATGCTCAACAGTGCAAAGGGACTCATACCTGTACACTGGAAAAGTACACGGATTCCGAGTCTTAAAGAGTGGGAGGAGAGGGTGGGAGACCTGCTGAGGCTCGAACGCTATCATTTTCTAAAAATAAATAAGATCGCAACACATGAGATGATGACCTTAACCTGGGAGGGCAGGGGATTATAACCCAAAACACATATAACTGGTCAGAACTGAAAGAATGTACCTCTTTACTGGAGCCACGTCTCTCGCCTCTGCTCATGCATCCGTTCTCGCAGTGCGCCCTCTCCCCTCCCCTCTTCACTCTTCCCTCTCCCCTCTACCCCTCAACCCCCCTTTCCCTTCTTCCCCCCCCCCTTTTTTTTTTTCTCTCTCTCTATTCCCTCTTCTTCACCTTACCCCACACTTCATTCTTCTCATTCTTCTCTCTTTCTCTTAACGCTGTATCAGCACATACTCACATGAAAATGTTAGGCACCTTGTAATATCCAGCAACATGTGTCAAAAATGCTGGAAACTATTGAAGAGACTTCATCACTGTGCATGTTTACCTACTAAAGGTTGCGTGTGCCTGCCCCTTTACGACTATGTGAGCAGGTGCCGAGCTGCCCTTTAAAGTAGCGCTGCGTGAACATTACTGTGATCTGTCCCTTTAAGACTGAGTGCGCAGTTGTCCAGCTGCCCTTTAAGGTTGTGCTGTATGAACATTACTGTGATCTGTCCATTTAAGATGGTGTGCGTGTGGTGCTCGTTGACCCTTTGAAGGTTGTGTGGGTTTTTGTCTGTCCCTTTAAGACTGTGTGACCAGGTGCTATACTGCCCTGATGTGTGAGCATTATTTTCTCAGCAGTTTGTACAGTGGGTACTAACAGAGCTGCTTTAAGTGTCTGTGTACAGTAAACAGTTACAAATATATAAAAACCTGTAGGCTGAGGGTTTGATACAATGTACCATGTAGGTGAGCAGAGCTGGCTGGCTGTGGAAAGTCTATGGGGAGAACAGGGACTTTAAACCCCAAAATATGGCTTGTGTTTAGCCACCTTGCGTCTCTCTGGCGGCCATCTTGGTAGAGGATCTTTGCACTGTAAATCTGCGCATGCTAACGACCGCGGCCATTTTGGTTTCTATTTTACACTATACCACCAACGAATTGTGCATCTCAATAGAGATATTAACGATTACATTTGAACTTTTATTTTCACATACTTCTGAGTGATATATATATATAGCGGTTCAGTTACTGTCATTCTCAATGTAATTTGGGGTACTGAAACGGTGTTATAGTAAACGGAAATACCATAACCATCCATATGTTTCATATTTTACAGTGAGAAAATTGTTGAGCCCAATTAAGACTTGTCAAGCAACTATTATCATTACAATATACCTGGGAAAAATACATATCCTTTATAACTGAATATATTATTTATAACATATCTATACTATACAGATAAAATATTTCTGTACCTTTTAAAGCGTCACTCTATGAGCTACGCAGCAGGCACGTATCTTCTTTCCTTAACATATATACAGATATCATGTCTGACGACGACCAATCCCATATTGATATACAGTCAATGGTCTCTACATCTGTATCCCAAGCAGTATCTTCTGCTCTAGGAGACATTTCCTCTATGGTTAAAAATATTATCCAGAAGACCCTTGAGCCTCCGGCCTTGACACAAAACCCCTCCAAATCCTCAGAAGTTGAACCCCCTAAGAAAAGTACTGCAAAATCTAAACATCAAGGAGACACCCCCTTAATTAAAAGAAATAAGCCTGCCATAACCCCTTCCCCTGGGGTAACAATAAGGGAAAATAATGAAAACAATGATACCTCTGAACCCACTACTTCACACTACCATGATGGGTATTTATTAGAGAAAGAGTAAGAGGAATGGCCAGAGGAGCCAACTGAAATACCCCTTCTCTAAGAGGAGAATAATGACTACCCTACCCAGGCCATAATGGTCCCTTTCGGTCATCTCATGTTTGACCCAGACCAGATTAGACACCCATGCTCTTCAGAATGGTCCCCTTTACCACATATAGTCCAATTTTTACAATAATGGTTAAGGAAACCCCTCCCTAACCCCACCATAAATAAATTAAGGGCAGAATGCCCATGGCCTATACTCCTGGACAGGGAATCTTCCACCCCTGAATTTGATTCTACCATGGTTAACTTCCTTAACAGGGGTGGGAGAGACCCTAGAAGGGGAATAGATCAATCTCTTAGGTCAGCCCAAGACAAATTACTGGACATGGTGGGACCCATAACACAAATTTTTACATTTGGCTGACCAAGCGGTATTAACCTCTCAAACCCTAGATGCTTATCAGGTCAGAGAATGGGCCCAGAGGACTATATGCTTGTTGGGCAATACAAACGTGGCCCTTTCTACTGAAAGACGTAGGGCAGCATTATCTAGTTTGGACCCCAAACTTACTAATATGGCCAAAACAGAAAGTGCTTACTCTTTGGTAACTCTTTTATAAGAGATTTAAATAGATTTGTCTCTACATTTACATCACTAGGCAGGGCACAGGCTAATGTATGTAGAGTCCTATATTCAAGAGGGGTTTTTGCCAGGGCTGGCCGTTTCAGGGGTCGATCGACCAGCCGAGCAGCATTCAGAGTCTCCTTCCGCCAGCAATATACGCCCCATATTAGACCTCTGTTCCCTACAAGAGGACGAGCCTTGCAAGCTCTGGGGCATCAACAAAACCTACCAGCCACCACTAACCAAGGTAAGTCCTTTGCCCCTTCCTGTTTCCCCCGTAAAATTAGCGGGCAGACTTGCCTCTTATTTCACAACATGGGAGATTATAGCCTCAGATCAGTGGGTCTTGCAGAAATTTTTAGGATTCCACATAGAATTCTTTCAACTTCCAGTTCAACCTTATCCTCCCAATTCCATTTCCTTTCCTCCTTCCATGCAGGATCTCATAAACATAGAATTACAACAAGCTATAGAACGAACCTACACACACGGCTTTCTGAGCAATATGTTCCTGGTCAAGAAGAAACACAGGGATTTTCCTCCTGTCATCAACTTGAGGGAGTTAAATCTATTTCTAGTCTACCTCCACTTCAAGATGGAGGGTATACACCTCCTCAGGGACACACTTCAAAGCCAAGACTGGATGGTTTGCCTAGATCTAAAGGATGCTTACTTAACGGTCCCTATGCATCATATGTTTCGTCATTATCTCCAGTTCTTATGGAATGGAGATCTATGGCAATTTATATGTCTCCCCTTCGGCCTCAGCTCTGCACCCTGGTGCTTCACCAAGGTTATGAGACCAGTAGCTGCCTTTCTCAGAAGCAGGGGCATCAGACTGATTCTCTAGACAACATTCTTATTTTGGCCCAGGACAGAGTTTTGCTTCTCAATCACCTACAATTCTCTATGAACCTCCTGCAAAATTTAGGATTTGTGATAAACCACGACAAATCCCTCCTAATTCCTTCTCAAACCCTAGAATTTCTAGGCTTCACCGTAGATTCTGTGACAGCTACCCTTGCTTTCCCAATCAGCAAACTGACCACTATTCGGAAGGAACTCAGATTAGCCCTGAGAAAACCTCACATGCAATTTCGACAACTAGCCAGAAATATAGGCCTATTGTCCTCTTCCATTCAAGCAATCATCCCGGGACTCCTGTACTACAGGGCCATGCAGAGGCTGAAACATTCTCACCTCCACAAAGATCCTTCCTTTGCTTAAACAATTACCCTCTCCCCAGAGGTCAGATAAGAGATTTCTTGGTGGCTCCACAACATGGAAGCATGGCATGGCAGGGCAATTTTCGGATCCTCCCTGGATTACATAATAGAATCCGATGCCAGCCTTCTCGGTTGGGGGGCCTCTTGCGACTTCCATTCCACAGGTGGCAAATGGACACCGGAGGAGTCATCACTCCATATCAATTGCCTGGAGCTTATAGCAGCCTCCTTTGCATTCCAATCCTTCAAGGATTCCTTAAAAAACTGTTGTGTCCTTCTCCGGATGGACAGCATCTTGGCTGTCCAGTATATCAACAAACTTGGAGGCACCAGGTCATTGACCTTATCAAATTTAACATGACAGTTCTACCAATTCTGCTTTGTGAACAATATATTGGTAGTGGCGGAATATCTTCCAGGTCAATCCAATGTCGTAGCGGATTGGTTTTCCAGATACTGGAGGCATGCCAGCGACTGTAAATTGAACAGTCAGGTCTTTCTGAAAATACTTGCCCTACGAGGTCCACTGTCCATAGACCTTTTCGCATCTCACACCAACCATCAACAACCGACGTACTTCAGTTGGTTGCAAGACCCGGGAGCTCAAGCCACAGATGCCTTTCTCCAGACTTGGCCCCCTCAGGGAGCCTATGCCTTTCCTCCATTTTCCATGATATAAAGAGTCCTAGCTTTCATTTGCAGACTCCAAATCTCAGTAGTAATCATCACTTCCCTTTGACCAGCTCAAGCCTGGTTCCCAGCCCTGTTAGAACTTTCCTGTCATTAACCTCTCCTGATCCCTCCCTTTTCAGATCTCCTGAGGAACACAGAAGGAGACTATCACCTATTGGTTCGAGAAGAGTATCTTTATCTCCTAGCATTAACTGTTTCAGGGGTACCTGGGATCCCTAAGGCCTTTTGAGCACAGCTCAAGGTCTCCTCCGAGACTCCTGGGCCCCAGGAACTCGTCGGTCCTACTTGGCTGCCTGGTCAGTCTGGGTTCGTTGGTGCTTGGCAGAACGTGCTGATTCCTTTTCAGCACCTCCGGTAACTATTGCTAACTTTCTTGCTCATCTTTATGAACAAGGAAAGGCATATCACACAATTAATCTTTTCCATTATGCCTTATCGGCCGCTCATCTACCTGTAAATGGATTACCTGTAGATAAGGATCCCCTAATTTCTCACCTCCTGAGAGGCATCTGCCTTAGAATACCTATTCAATCCAAATATTAATATCTTTGGGATGTGTCTCAGCTCTCCTCCTTGTTTCAGTCATGGCCGGATAACCCTCTGTTATCCCTTAAACTATTATCAGCCAAATTAGCTACTCTTCTCTGCCTTCTCTCTTTTAAACGAGCTTCAGATATTCAAGCCCTTGACGTAGAAGGCTTCTCCTTATCCCCTTCAGGTCTTCTTTTTCACATTAATAGACGTACAAAAACTTTTTAATCTTCTCTATCTTATCCTTATCTAGATACATCTAGATATCTTATCTGTGTTGCTAGATGTCTCAAAGAATACTGTTCTCGTACCATTCCTACCATTACCAGGTGGGTTTGCTGGGTCATGTCTCTGGCACAAATTCCTTCCTCCTATGCATTTAGGAAGGGATGCTCTCTGCAAAACCTTCTGGCTGTGGCAGACTGGTCTTCTGATACTATCTTTAGAAAATTTTACTTCAAACCTATTTCTCAAGCTGCTTTGTCTTTGATAATTAATTAAGCTTTAAAAAAGCAAAATAGGAGCCTCCTGTCTTGTCATAAAATATGAATTATGATAGCCTTGGTGACTCTATAGTCCCAATTTTATTAAAGACAGGAGGCAAGTATTTTGCCCCCCTTAGGCTTTACTCCCTCAATATTAGTTGAAGGCCCTTTTATTCCGGTCCTGTTTGAGGCCCGTTGGCCCTGGTTTAGTTCTGGAGTTTAGGAAGATCGGTTCAATCCGGACCAGAACACAAAGAGGAAGTGGATGGTCAAGAGCCTGGCTTTATTATTGTGTACTATGTTCTGATTGGTTGTACTGTTATACTATGTTGCTTTTTTCTGTACTTGTATTACTGCTGGAGTTATGAAAGTAAAGAAAGTGAAGCAAAATACTCGCCTCCTGTGTTTAATAAAATTGGGACTATAAAGGCACCAAGGCTATCATACTCCATATTTTATAGGCAAAACATATTATTCCATTTCCTTTAAAAGGATTTAATTTACATAAATGTAGTTTTGCAGAAACCAGAACTTTATTAGTCTTAGATATTTATTGAAATTATATACAACAGTTCTGATGACAAAACATTTTTACACAATAGAATCTAATATATTTAATAACAAATCCCATGTTTTGAGACGTAAGTAAAATTTTATATATATATATATATATATATATATATATATATATATATATATATATATATACTCAAACTGCTTGGGACAGGAAAACGTTTGGATTTCTGGAATAGTTTGGATATTGAAATATTTGCATCTGTAAAATGGGACAGTTTGGCGAGCGGATGGAACAAAGTCTCAAAAATGTTGGCATTATTTACATAATACTGCTTATACATGCAACCTAAAGGTAGTTTTATATAATTTTAATATTTTTGTATACATAGAAAGATAGTACAGTCCTGTGATCAGGTAGGTAATATTTGCGGTTTTAAATAAATATACACCAGTCGTTCCCAAAGTAGGCGGTACTGCCCCCTGGGGTGGCAGTTGGATTATTGAGTGGGGCACTAATAGGCATGAGAGAGGGAAGAGGATGCTGGGATTACCATAGAAGGCACTAGTAGGTAAGGAGTACAAGAATATGTTAGCGGGCCCCTCAAGCTCAATGTTCATAATTAGTTGATTTTTAAATGTCTAAAGCAAAACAGCTTTCTTGCTTTGTATTTGAAATTTTACTGCTCTCTACTTTTAGGTCTCTTTCTTTTATAATTTAGGCTAATCCTCATCTCTTACTCTAACTGCGACAGATTGCAGCCACTTGTATGGAAGGCTTGCATTCTTTGTTTTACCAGTGCTATACATTAGCAGGTTTTGTTAACATTAGAATTACTGTGTAGTAGCAGGAAACACAGCAAAACGCCTGTTGTGCCTATTTGAGTAGCTCTGCTCACAGTTGTCTGGCAATGGTTTTCCAGTCTTTTGTCACCAGAAATAAACTGTGCAGTGTGCACTGCACTACATAACACTTTGGTAAGTAGAATACATTTTCCAAAAACTTTATTGGTGCAATTGTACAACTATGCTCAAAGCAAAGAAATTAATTCCAGATTTCTAAATGTTGTAATTTAAGACTTCTAATAAGTGACATAAAACCAGACACTGGTATCACTCCACCAAGCCCATCCATTACATTAACACATTTTTGATTAGCTAATTACTAACTGTTGTACATAAGACTCTTCCACAGTGACTATCAAGTTTTAAAAGCTTGTATTACAATAAAAACGAAAAAGTTTCATTTAAAATTTCAATGCATGTTTTATATTCTTACGGGGACACTGATGATAAATTTATGGAACCAAGGGAGCATTGGCTACAAAATGTTTGGGAACCACTGATATAGACTGCTGTTTGCATTTGACAACACAAAAAAAAAAAAAAACAAGGACACAGGTAGATAAGACTGTGACATTATATATATATATATATATATATATATATATATATATATATATATATATATATATATATATATATATATAATGGTGCACCCATTAAAAAGGTCCTAGAGAGAATATATATCTATATATTTTCCCCAGGACCTTTTTAATGGGTGCACCATCCATCTGATTTTACTGACCACCCTGATAAAATTATAGCCAATATTAAGCTAAAATGATCTAATATTTTTTCAATGCTTATTGCACTAATTCTCATTAAATATGTTTATTTTAAATTATACAGTTATTGTGTGCTTTTGATAGCAAAAAATGTCATATGATTAAAAAATATTACATTGCCTTCACCGGCTACTTTATATTGCCACCCGGCTAGCAACATTTTATTTGGAGAATACTATGTGAGTTCTGTGCAAAAGTCTTAGACCATTATTAGATTTTTTATTTTTGGTCTCTTTATTAAGATACAAACAGAAATTACAGGAAATATGTACACTAAATATAAAAAAATATAAAGTATTTTGTGACACTAAGCACATCTTGAACTCTTGGTGAAACTGTCCTGAAGTTAAGTAATTTTCTTGTACAGTATATTATACCAGGCTTCTTTCAGCACTTCCCAGAGTTCTTATTTCGATTTAGGTTGTCTTTTATTTCATTCTCTGTCCAGGTGATCCCATACTGCCTCTATAATACTCTGTGGAGTCCAGTCCATGACTGTCAGTGTTTTATCAGCTGTTTTTCCCTCAAAATATGATTTCACTGCATTAGCAGTGTGCTTGGGATCGTTATAATGCTGAAAAATAAAACCATTCTCAACCAGAAGGAATGGCATGATGAATTAAAACCTGTCTGTACTTTTTAGCATTCATGATCCCATCAATTCGGACAATATTGCCAATGCCACTGACAGAAATGCAGCCCCAAACCAGGGCAGAAACTCCACCATGTTTCACTGAAGGCCGCAAGCACTCATTCTTCCATCTCTCGCCAACTCTTCTTCTCACATATTGTCGACGAGTGGACCCAAAATTGTTGGCATTTATCATTGCAGAAGCATTTTACTAGAAATGCTTGTGTAATGCTGCCCCCTGCATATCAGCCAGATTGTATGTGATCGGGCGACTTGCTGTCCGCCTCCTAAGAGGTGGCAAACGGGTTAAGGAGCAGCGGGTTTAAGACCGCTGCTTCTTAACTCCTGTTTCTGGCAAACCTGAAGGCTCGCGCGGAAACAGATGAATTGTGGCTGATTCACTGGTTGATAAATCGGCTCCATAGACTTTAATTGAGTTAGATGTTATTACCACCACAAATTGTGCAGGAGTTCAGTGTATACATATATGAGTCTGTGATTGACTGATTGCTGTCACATGAAACAGAGGACAGGAAAATGGAAATTTTGAAATTTACAGGGGGAAAAAAAACTACTAATCCATTCACAACAGAATATAGTGAAAGCAGCACCACCCAAAACATTTTCAATATTTTATTCTGTAAGACTTAAAAATGACATTTCTGACCCATGTCCTTAATCATGTCTGATTATACATCCATTGACTTCACATTTAAATACCCATTTAACCCCACCGTTTAAAGCTCTATGTAGTCACAAAACCTATTTAGATCGCCATCTAGTGGAAGAAAAAATTTGTCATAGAAAAGGCAAAAAACAATGATATACATTCAAGCATCCCTCTTTCTAAGTAGCTTCTCACTGTCTCCTCCTCTCCTAGAACATCTTACTTGTTCCAAAACCTGAAACCTAAGATGGCTCAAATTATGAGAGGCCACAATAAAATTATGTGCCTGCCTATGAGAGGGATAACAACTTGAAAGATATTTTGGTTAGGGCTGGCATGTTAGACTTTTCAATAAAGCTATATAGAGAAAATAACCTAGGTTGCTTTCCTTGTCTCAATTGCTCTAACTTCAGTATTTTGACTTGGAAGAAATTAGGTATCAAAGAGAATTCTACCTGTAATACAGTCATATTATTAAGTTTATCTGGTAAAATGTTCATGTGGATTGGAGTATGTAGGAGAGAGTATTCGTAAGGTCCGTGAACGGATTACTCAGCAATATTTGAAATAAAAAGATGCACCGGTTGCACATAATTTTATTGCGGCCTTAGGTTTCAGGTTTTGGAGCAAGTAAGATGTTTTAGAAGAGGAGGAGACAGAGAGAAGCTACTTAAAAAGAGCAAGGCTTTTTAAATATATTAATTGGGAACTTAAGTGTCTTAAAATTACATGATCTATCTGAATCATGCTAGTTTAATTTTTACTTTCCTATCCCTTTAAGGACATGGGTCCAAAATGTTGTAATATTTTTGACTGAATAAAATATTGAACATTTTTTGGTAGTGTTGCTATCACTTTATATTCTTTGGATTTGGGGTTGAGGTGCTGCACCCTGTTAGCTTGCACACCATATTGAATTACACCCAGGTGCTGGATAGCATAGACATTCACAACAAGAGGTACAGAAGGAAAGGGCATACAGAAAGGTAGGGGATTAGAGGCAAATGGTTTGAGGAGTGATGTATTAAACACTGGGTGGATCTTGTAGGAGGCAGGTAGTTGAAGATGACATGTCACAGGGTTCAACTAGGCCAGAATAGAGAAAGAACCCACAAATTGGACTCCTAATTTCTCAGTAGTACAAGTAAATCTCAAATTATTTGTGGAAAGCCAAACCTTATCTCCTACCCGGCAGTTTGGAGCAGGTTGACAACAGCAATATGTTTATGCCTTTTTTGAGCTGCTTCATAGCTTCTTGAACTAGGGTATGAGTATTCTGCGATTTTTGCAGCCATTCAGTAACTTCAGGTATGTCAGAAGAGGTAGGTAGAGTAGGTAGACAGGATGTCTAGAGGCTGTCTCTGCTGCTGATGAAAGGTGTGTTAGAGAAATAAAATGTGCCATTTTGGTCTAACGATCAATATCTGCAAGTATTGTATTGTGATCAAAAGAGTGAGGTAATTATATTATGTAATCCATGGCTACTGAGGACTAAGGCCTGGACTGCCTAGGCAGTGGGACCAGAAGTCCCTGGCACAAGTGTTACAGGAAGAGATATATTTAGAGACTTGATTCCTCAAACCTGGCTGACAGAATTATATCTTATAAGTATATCTTGTGTATACCTGGTGACCTGCCAGTGCTGCATCATTCACCATACGTGGAATACATAAAAAGGAGGAGGGATATATAATTTGTTCCGAAAAAAAGAGCATTTCAACTTTTTTAATACAATGGAATTCTGTAGGCTGGATAGCTTGATCTGTAGGTAATTGATGTATTTGTGACCAAAGGTAGGTGTGCCAGACAAGAAATTTATGAGATAGACTCAGGAGAATCAACATTATCAGACTGGTGTGCATGAATATGTATAAATAAAAAGAGAGAAGCGCTCAACCTAGGAACGAACAATAGCATAATAGCTTGTTCTATGGCTAGTTACCACCCAAGAAGCAGCCTCTTTTTGCTCAACATGTGCCTTTCACAGAGAAGAACTTTCCGGAAGCATATCAGTCTTATCCTGACTTAACAGTACAGTCCAGCCCCAAAATAGCAGGCAATCCCTCTCTGAACGAGAGAAACAGCAAAACCTCAGACGTAAGTTTCGGCCTATTGTGGGCCTCGTCAGTGAGGTGCAGCCATATTCCTTTAGGCACACTAAGCAAGGGGTCCAAGTCTGGATTCCCGCATCACACTTAGGAAGACTTCCCTAAGTGTCATAATTTGCATAAATAAAAAGAGAGAAGCACTCAACCTAGGAACGAGCAATAGCATAATAGCTTGTTCTATGGCTAGTTACCACTCAAGAAGCAGCCTCTTTTTGCTCAACATTTGCCTTTCACAGAGAAGAACTTTCCTGAAGCATATCCGTCTGATCCTGACTTAACAGTACAGTCCTGCCCCGAAATACCAGGCAATCCCTCTCTGAACGAGAGAAACAGCAAAATCCCAGACGTACATTTCTGCCTATTGTGGGCCTCCTCAGTGAGGTGCAGCCATATCACTCTAGGCACACTGAGCAACGGGTCCACGTCTGAATTCCAGCATCACACTTAGGGAGCCTTCCCTAAGAGTCATAATTTGCATAAATAGAAAGAGAGAAGCGCTCAACCTGGGAATGAAGTGTGATGCAGGAATTCAGACATGGACCCATTGCTCAGTGTACCTAGAGGAATATGGCTGCACACAAGGACATCATCTAGGTACACCACCACACAGGAATCCAACAAATCTCTGAATACATCATTAACAAAAGTTGCAGGGGCATTACTAAATACTCGAAGTGCCCATAATGAGTTCTGAATGCCACTCATCTCCTTTATGTATGCGTACAAGATTATATGCCCCTCAAGGGTCAAGCTTGGGAAAAACTGTACAAAGATATTTAAGAAGCTTTGGTATTAATGGCAAAGGATACCTGTTTTTTAATAGTAGTATTGTTAATACAAGGGCATAAGGAAACATCTTTTTTTGCCTACGAAAAAAGATGCCAGCCCCTGCAGGGAAGTTGAGGGACGTATAAACACTTGAGCCAAGTTAGCATCCATATAATACTTTAATGTGAACAATTAAGGTTCTGATAGTGGATAAATATGACTGTTCCAATCAGCCAATAGAATGCAAGCTCTATCCTATTGGCAAGCTTCAACCTTAATTCCGATTGGCCGATAGAATTCTTGGATGACGTCATTTAAAGGAACCTTCATTCAGCAAGAAGACGTTGCAAGAAGAGGATGCTCCGCGCCGGATGTCTGGAAGATGGAGCCGCTCCGCACTGGATGTATGAAGATAGAAGATGCCGTCTGGGTGAAGACTTCTGCCCATCTGGAGGACCACTTCTGCCGGCTTCGTTGAGGACATCTTGCCGCTTGGATGAAGACTTCTCCCGGTAAGAGGATCTTCGGGGGTTAGTTTTAGGAATTTTTAAGGGTGTATTGGGTGGTTTTTTTTTTTAGGTTAGGGCTTTGGGCCACAAAAGAGCTAAATGCCCTTTTAAGGGCAATGCCCATCCAAATGCCCTTTTCAGGGCAATGGGGAGCTTAGGTTTTTTTTAGTTAGGGTTTTATTTGGGGGGTTGGTTGTGTGGGTGGTGGGTTTTACTGTTGGGGGGGTTGTTTGTATTTTTTTTTATTTCTTTGGGGCAATGCCCTGCAAAAGGCCCTTTTAAGGGCTATTGGTAGTTTAGTTTAGGCTAGGTTTTTTTTATTTTGGGTGGGCTTTTCTATTTTGATAGGGCTATTTGATTAGGTGTAATTATTTTAATGATCTTCTAATTTGTTTTTTATTTTCTGTCATTTAGTGGCGTTTTTTTAATTTAATTAATTGTATTTAATTTAGGTAATTTATTTAATTGTAGTGTAGTGTTAGGTGTTAGTGTAACTTAGGTTAGGTTTTGTTTTACAGGTTAATTTGTATTTATTTTAGCTAGGTAGTTAGTAAATAGTTAATAACTATTTAGTAACTATTCTACCTAGTTAAAATAAATACAAACTTGCTTGTAAAATTAAAAATAAACCCTAAGCTACATACAATGTAACTATTAGTTATATTGTAGCTAGTTTAGGGTTTATTTTATAGGTAAGTATTTAGTTTTAAAAAAAAAAAATATTTAGGTAATGATAGGAATTTGTATTTAGATTTATTTAGATTATATTTAAGTTAGGCGGTGTTAGGGTTAGGTTTAGACTTAGGTTTAGGGGTTAATAAATTTAGTATAGTGGCAGCAACGTTGGGGGCCGCAGATTAGGGGTTAATAAATGTAGGTTGGTGGCGGCGATGATAGGGGCAGCAGATTAAGGGTTAATAATATTTAACTAGTGTTTGCGATGCAGGAGTACGGCGGTTTAGGGGTTAATATGTTTATTATAGTGGCTGCGATGTTGGGGGCAGCAGATTAGGGGTCAATAACATTATGTAGGTGTTGCCGATGTTGTGGGCAGCAGATTATGGGTTAATAAATATAATGTAGGTGTCTGCGATATTGGGGGCAGCAGATTAGGGGTTAATAAGTATAATGTAGGTGGCGGCAGATTAGGGGTTAAGTATAATGCAGGTGTCAGTGATGTTGGGGGCGCCAGATTAGGGGTTAATAAGTGTAAGATTAGGGGTGTTTAGACTCAGGGTTCATGTAAGGGTGTTAGGTGTAATCATAACTTTTGTTTCCGCATAGGAATCAATGGGGCTGCGTTACGGAGCTTTAAGCTGCTTTTTTGCAGGTGTTAGACTTTTTTTCAGCCGGATCTCCCCATTGATGTATATGGGGAAATTGTGCATAAGCACGTAAACCAGCTCACCGCTGACTTAAGCAGCGCTGGTATTGAAGTGCGGTATGGAGCTCAATTTTGCTCTATGCTTACTTCTTGCCTTTTAACACCGGGTTTGTAAAAACCTGTAATACCAGCGCTATAGGTAACGTGCAAGTTAACACCGCACCCCTCATACCGCAAAACTTGTAATCTGGCCGTAATATAACTATTAAACTAAAATTAAACTAACTACCAATTAAAGAAAACTAAAATACACATTAAAAAAATAAAATAAAACTACTATAAAAATTACAAAGTATCTAATTACAAAAAATAAAAAATACTAAATTACAAAAACTAACAAACACTAAATTACAAACGAAATTATCAAAAATAATTTTTTTTACACCTAATCTAATAGCCCTATAAAAATTAAAAAAGTCCACCCAAAATAAAAAACCCTAGCCTACAATAAACTACCAATAGCACTTAAAAGAGCCTTTTGTAGGGCATTGCCCTAAGTTAAGCAGCTCTTTTACCTGTCAAAAAATACAAGAACCCCCACCACCCAACAAACCCCCCAAAATAAAAAAACCTAACTCTAACAAAAACCTAGTGAAAAAATACTGATTGGGATAGCGCTCCAGACGGCTAAGAGAACTGAAGAGATACAATAATTAAAAAGTAAAAAATAAACAGGAATGGAATAAAAGATGAATAAAACAAAATTCTAATACTAGTGACCGGATTCTAATGTAACTCCTATTAGGATATACCATGAAAAAGAGTATTATACAATTTCAAGGAAAGAAGGCCTAATTTAATAGGCTGCGAGTGTGTAGATTTAAATGGTATATTTAGAGTTAAAAAAGGGGGTAACGTATTGGACAAAAATATATTCAAGCCCAAAAAATAGATTGGAGATATATTGTATCAAATAGAATAAAAATTGAATAAATAAAATTCATTGAACAAAATCTGATGCCGGCATCTAAAAGTAGCGAATACTAATGGTTACATAAAATCAACAGTCTGAAAGTAGCGAATACTAATGATTATATAAAATCAACAATCTGGAACGACTTGAAACAAATTAACAGAAGTGACTTTATATATATACATATGCAAAATATAACTAGTTAATGCAACAGGTTGATGTCTTAGCTTGTATATTGGGAACCTGTGTCCTTATTGTTGCTGCAGCGATACCGACATTGCGGTAGGAAGATCCGTGTATAAATATTCTTGCAATCTCTGCTTTCCATATTGCAGACGATAGTTATAAATTTAGTAGCAAAGTAATGTCCTCTCCTTGGACTTGTGCTTTTTATGACTCTGTCCAGCTTTTTTTTTTGAAGATGTTCAGCGTTCTCAGTGGACGATTATAAGAATGATCCTCTCTGTGCTGGAATCAAATCCGGGTTAGGGTTCAGGAATGTTCCTCTCTCTTGAGTGCCTGTGATCCAAGAGGCTTTGCATTAACCCAGTAATCAAACAGGGATTAATCACCCAAGGTGGGTCCGTATGAGTAGGTCCTGGAGCAGGAATTACACATATAGAGACAGTTCAGTAATATTGTTGTGACTGCTCAATGTACCTGTCCTATCTACTTACTTTACTACACCAGGTTTTTGAAATAATATGTTAACAAATTCAGTAGGCAAATTCTACGCGTTTCAGCCGCCAGGGGCCTTTATCAAGATGCCTACTACCTGTATTTCCCGTTTTTAAATAGCCCGCATTTTGTTTTCATTGGGTAAAACTTAGCCTATCAAATCTCTCTCATTCATGGATACGATATGGCTTGGAGAAGCAAAGTACACATTTATATTTATAAATTTGAGAGTATCAATATAAGGGTATTAGCCATATTTTAACAATTACATAAACACATTAGAAAATAAAAATATATTGAAGAAAAAATGAATAAAAGCATTTATAAATAAAAAAGTATATTTGACACAATAGATCTCCATCTTATACTTCCTTATAGAGAACAGATCATTTAGTGAAATCTGATCACTTGATAGAAATATTTTTTTTCTTTTTTCTGAACAAATCATACGTTAGTTGTTTTAATTAATTTATGTGACTTTATTTTATAGTGGTGATGCTTATGCCGCTGTTTGGTCAGCATATTACAATACCTAAAAGATCGATTATTTAGATATTAGACGGTACATGGATATGTTCTAAATATAGATAGAATTATTCTGAGATATATATGGATCCTAAGAGAAAAAAGTCCTTTATCATTTTAAAAAACCTTATCTAATTTATAAAAAAGATAATTCTAGAAATTGGAAAATACATGTGTATATATATAGCAAGTATATGTATAAATAAGGAATAATATATATGCAATTTTTTTTAAAAGACATGATAAGTGTTATCTGTCATATGTGCATCGTGTGTAACTAATAATAAGTTTTAGTTTAGTTATTGTATTTGAAGAGAATTTCATTTAAAGTTACAATTATTATGAATTAAAATTATTATGAAATGAGAATAGTTCAATTGGGCAAGATTTTTTTTATATATATGTTTATCTACCTGTACTAGAACAGCATGTTTAAATCCATTTCTGAATTTAGACCATATGGGTGGATGGTTTTGAAATTAAATATAAATTCTGCTTCTTTTCTGAGTAGCATATTATTAATATCTCCCCCCCCCCTGATTCCTAGATTTATTTGTTTAATACCCCAATATTTGAACTTTTTAAGACTGCCTGCATGTGTTTCGTTAAAATGGGCATATAACTTTGTTTCTGTAGATCCATTTTCTATTTTTAGAATGTATTCACGGATTCTGTCCCTCAGAATCCTGCTTGTCTGTCCAAAATAAAAAAGGCCACAAGAACATTTAATGCAATAAATTATGTTTCTATTGGAACATCTAATCATTTGATTAATGTTGAATTTAAAGCTGGTGTTGTGTGATGTTATTTCCTTTATTTTATGGCTATATTTACAGGATTTACATGAGTTACATGGATAGAATCCATTCAGTTCCACCCCCTTGATGTCTTTATAGATTGAGTTTTGTTTTTTTTTCTTTATACTCACTTGGGGATAATATGCTTTAAATTTCTGGCTTTTTTGAAAATAATGTCAGGTTGATTTTTTACTTTGTTGCCAAGTATGTGGTCTTGTTTAATTAAATGCCAGTGTCTCTTCAAAAATGTTTTCACTTCATGATGTTTTGAACTGAATTCAGTGATAAAGGGCACGAATAGTTCGTTGTGATTAGATCTGTTATCTTTACTTTTGGATTTGGTTGACAGTAATATATTCCTATCAATCTTAGCAACCTCTTGTATTTTTATTATTTTATTGTTGTCATAGCCTTTCTCTACAAATCTCTCTGTTAATATTTGGGACTGTGAATGATAGGTTTCTATAGAGGAACAGTTTTTTTTTATTCTCATGTATTGACTTTTTGGGATATTGCGTTTCCATTGGTCCAAATGGCAACTCTCTGAGTGTATGTAATTGTTAGCGTCAATGGTTTTGAAATAAGTTTTAGTGTGTATTAGATATGTGCATGGCGAAAAAATTCGGTTCGGATCGATTCGGAATTTTTCGAATTTCGGTTCGGATCGATTCGAATTCGGAAAATTTTTAATTGATTCGGTTCGGATTTGTTTCGTATTCATTCTGATTCGAAGAAATTCAGCTGGATTCGAAGAAATTCAGCTGGATTTGGTTCGATTCGGTTTGGAAATTCGGAATTTCGGTAAGTGTTAGGTGGGATTAGACTAGTACTATGTACTGTATATTAGGTGTAACCCATAGCAGAGTGATATAACCTAATATACTGTACAATACTAGTGTAATCCATGGCCATCCGAATTTACCAAATAAATCCGAACTAATTCGGATTTATTCGGTAAATTCGACAGTATTTTAATTCGGAAATTTGGTTTGATCCGAATCTCCGAATTTGCAGAATTTCCGAATCGATCCGAAACGAATTGCACATATCTAGTGTGTATTAGATTCTCATTAATTTCTATCTCAATATCCAAGAAATTTAATTTGTTACAGCTGTATTCGTGAGTAAAAGATATGCCTAAATTATTGGTGTTTAAATCTGTCAGGAATGTGTCCAATAATTCAACATCCCCACGACATACAATAAAGATGTTGTCTATGAATCTGCAATAGAGCACAAGGTTCGCCTCCCAGGGGCCATTTAAGATGTATAGGTTTTCGAAGTGGCCCATAAATAGGTTGGCGTAACTGGGGGTGAACCTTGTGCCCATTGCAGTTCCCTTAGTTTGTAAAAATACCTCATTGTTAAACAGAAAGCTGTTATTCTGCAATATAAAGCTAATGCATTCTAGAATAAATTTATTTTAAACATTGGGTAATTCTCTATCTTGGTCTAAAAATGATTTAATAGCTTCTTTGCCTGTCTCATGTGTAATATTAGTGTACAATGAATTGACGTTGCATGTAACCAGAATGTAATTGTCATGCCATTCCAAATTCTTAATTTTATTAAAAAAATGAGTGGAATATCTTAAGTAGGCAGGTAGAGTGATGACGTATTTCTGCAAAAAGAAATCTATATACTGGGATAGGCCAGATGTTAAGGATCCTATCCCGGAAATGATGGGGCGGCTGGGGGGATTTTTTAAATCCTTATGGATTTTCGGTCGGAAGTAGAATGTTGGGGTTTTTGGATGGGATGTGTATAAAAAATTAAACTCTGATTCATTAATAATACCTTCCTCCTTTGCTTTACTAAGTAAGTTTCCCATTTTGAGTTGTTGTTTCCTTAGAGGGTTCATTTTAAGTTTAATATAAGTTGTTTTATCCTGCAATATTCTATTGGCTTCTGCAATGTAATAATTTTTATCCATTATGACAATCCCCCCACCCTTCTCCGCTGGTTTTATTATTATGTCATTATTAGTCTGTAATTCTTTTAATGTTTCGGTTTCTTTCCTACTTAAGTTATTTTTTATGGGTCTGCTTTGATCTAATGATTTTATATTTTGCTCAAACTATTTTATATGTTCACTTTTTTCTTGTGTATGGAAGAATGTGGATCTGGCTTTTAGATCCGTGTGTATATAACTGTTATGTATCTTTTTTTCTTGTATGGGATTTTTAAAAAAATATCGTTTCAATGTTAATTTTCTGATATACTGATTAATGTTAATTAGAGTTTCAAATTTATTCAGTCTACAGGATGGCGCAAAAGTTAGGCCTTTCTCTAGCACTTTTTCTTGTTCCTTACTGAGAGGGATTTTGCTTAGATTGAATATTCCAACTGTGTTTACACTTTTTATCTTTTTAGTGATTTGTTTAGAGGTTCCTCTCCCTCTTCTGCCTCTTGTCTTCTTTTTCCTTGTGTCATTCTTTGTGGTTTTATGGTTTCTGGGAAAACTCTTGAGGTCCCCGCTTTGGCAGGGGTATCCTCTAAAAAATGTGTATTGCGCATTCTGTTTTCTGACACATTAGAATTAGATTGTCTTCTATGTTGATATGTTCTCTGAGGGCTTTGTACTTGATGTAATGGTGTGAATCTATTCTGCAAAGGTATTCTCTAATTATCATGGTCATTATATGAATTTCTAGAAAAATCTCTGGAGGTGTTGTGTAATTGTTTAGGATGATCTCTAAATGTGTTGTACGATTGTTTCTGGAGATCTCTATATGTATTATCAAATTGCCTATCATAGTGTCTGTTGGCAAAGTGTCTGTCATTATACCTATTTCCATAATTATTGTACTGGTTATTGGAAGATTCATTATCTGAATATTCATAATTATTATTTCTATTGTGGTGTCTGTTGTGATACCAATTTTGAGCATTTCTGTGATTATGTGTATTATTATATCCTCCCTCGTTTCTATTGATATATCCATTATACTCTCTTTTGGGGGATATATGTTGCCTATCACGTGTGTGCCAATTGGTATTTGTGCTCCTTGTTGGTGTTTTAATCCCCTTAGTAGTGTTTTCTTCATTCCAGTGTTCTTTATTATAACTGTGATAGTGATCTTCTCTCAACTTAAATTGTCTATTGGTATCGCTATTTCTATTTTGATATTGATTAGTTTCATATCGTTTATCATATGTATGATTCTGTTGGTTTGCTTTAGTTCTATTATTGGTCTTTTTCTTGCTAAATATATATGCCAACTCTTTTCTAGAGTTATCTGTAATGATGTTTTCCTCAGTGTTATTTGGGTTTATTTGTTCTGAGTTCTTAGATGTATCATCATCCTCATTCATCTTATAGTCTGCAATGTCTCTTTTGAGTTTAGAATTCTTTTGTAGAATAATATTACCTTTAAGTTCTGAAATTCTTTCTATTATTTCAATCTGTATGTTTTTATGTTCCTCATTGTATTCTATTTTACTCATTTTGTATTTTACTTTTTCTATATCATTTTTTATCTGTAAATTGTAATTTTCTGGCTTTAATTATGATTTTCATGAGATTTAAGGATGCTGTTTCTAAAACTTCGAACCATTCTATTTGTAATAGGTCCGGTAGCATAAATGTACAGTCTTTTTTCAATCTAAGGCCCCTTGGCACCATTTTCAAATCTAAATAGTTTTGTATATATTTAATATCTAGAGTATGTTTGATTTCTTTAGAAAGTGTGTTTTCTAGGTCAGTATGTATAGCTTCCATATCCTCTAGTTCAATTTATGTTCAATCTCTGAATCGATATTCATTGCAATATCCTTTAAGATCTTATCCCTATGGGAGAATATATCCATCTCTTAAAGGTGTGTTGGTCTGTGAGTGTATATATAATATGTGCTTAAAAGTGTGTCAATTAAAAAAAAAAACCTAAGCTACCCATTGCCCTGAAAAGGGCATTTGTATGGGCATTCCCCTTATAAGGGCATTTAGCTCTTTTGCATTGCCCTGAAAAGGGCATTTAGCTCTTTTTTGAAAAGCCGAAACTCTAAACTAAAAAAAAAAAAACACCCAAAAAAGTTTAAAAAATCCTAACACTAACCCCCGAAGATCCACTTACAGTTTCTAAAGTCCGGAAAATCCAGGTGGCGAGAAGTCTTCATCCAGCCGGCGAGGTCTTCATCTATCCAGGCGGCATCTTCTATCTTCATCCAGACGGCGAGGTCTTCATCCATCCAGGCGGCATCTTCTATCTTCATCCAGGCGGCATCTTCTATCTTTATCCCGGCGGCGTGGAGCGGGTCCATCCTGAATACATCCGATGTGGAGCATCCTCTTCATACGGTCGCCGCCATATACTGAATCTTCAATGCAAGGGAGCCTTTTCAAAATGACGACCTTTGCATTCCTATTGGCTGATTTGATTTTGGAAATTCAAATCAGCCAATAGGATGAGAGCTACTGAAATCCTATTGGCTGTTCAAATCAGCCAATAGGATGAGAGCTACTGAAATTCTATTGGCTGATTTGGACAGCCAATAGAATTTCAGTAGGTATTATTTAGTTAATAATTGTAACTTTAATTTAGCTTTATTTTAATTATGTTAAAGTTAGGTTTAGGGGTTAATATAGTTTAATTTTGGTTGTTGCGATGTGGGGGGCTGGTGGTTTAGGGGTTAATAGGTTTATTTAGTGGTAGTGATGTGGGAGGTCAGAGGTTTAGTGGTTAATAACTAATGTCGGGGAGCGGCGGAATAGTGGTTAATAGATTTATTATACTGTGGACGATGTTGGGGTGCAGGGGAATAGGGATTAATAACTTTAGTATAGTGGCATCGATATTGGGAGCGGCAGATTAGGGGTTAATAGATTTATTTTTGTGGTGGCGATGTCAGTAGCGGCAGATTAGGGGTTAATAACTTTATGTATGTGTCGGCGATGTTGGGGGCAGCAGATTAGGGGTATTTAGACGTGGGGTTTATGTTAGGGTGTTTAAACATAATTTTTTTCCCCCCATAGACATCAATGGGGCTGCGTTACAGGGCTTTTCATTCTGCGATCGCAGGTGGGGAAAGCGTGCACGAGCACGTCAAAACAGCGCTTGTATTTTGTGTGGTATGGAGCTCAATGCAACCATATCGCACGCACAAGTTGGCTGTTTGAAAACTTGTAATGGCAGCACAATGGAGTGTGAAATAACGCAACTTTTGTTGCGTTCCTTTCGCACCCCGTTGCGCCCATAACTTGTAATCTACCTGAAAATCAATAGATTAAATCACAGCTACACAAAACATCTCTAGCCTCTTTTTATATCTTTATTATAACTTTTCGATTCTCACTTACACATGTGCAGCAGCGAATAAAACTCTTAATTGCCCTGAATACCCAAGCAATTAATAAATAGCTGTAAAAAACATCCGCAGCTGTGATTTAACCCCTTGGTTGCCTATTACACTTATTTAGCAGTAAAATCCCTTTCTGGGTTACCTGCTACCTAGGGAAATATCCCTAGTCTAGGGTGGCAAGAGTTTGAAAATAAAAAACAAGGATAGTGTGCAGTTTAAAGGACAAAATTAAACTTTCATGATTCAGATAGGCCATGCAATTTTAAAAAACTTTTCAATTTACTTTTATCATAAAATGTGCTTTGTTCTTTTTGTATTCTTTGTGGAAAGCTAAACCTATGTAGGCTCATATGCTAATTTCTAAGCCCTTAAAGGCCGCCTCTTAACTCATTGCATGTGCATTCTGACAGTTTTTCACAGCTAGAGGGTGTTAGTTCAGGTGTGCCATATAGATAACATTGTGCTCAAGCCCATGTAGATACTTGTTAGAGGGCACTGACTGGCTAAAATGAAAGTCTGTCAAAAGAACTGAAATAAGGGGGCAATCTGCAGAAGCTTAGATATAAGGTAATCACAGGTAAAAAAGTATATTAATATAACAGCGTTGGTTATGCAAAACTGAGGAATGGGCAATAAACGGATTATGTTTTTAAACAATAAAAATTCTGGAGTAGACTGTCCTTTTAAGCTGCCAGCCCTTAGCTGAATTGATGTCATGGTCTGTTCTGGGGATCATTTTCTCTCTTAAGATTTTTAAAAGAGCAAGGAACACCAGCCTTAGAAAGTGTAATAAAGGATTTGGAAACTTTAAAACTACTTTGCTTCCGTTTAAAGTCAACATATGTTTGGATTTAAACCATTCATTCCTTAACTACTAAAGAAAAACAGTGATTAATTTCACCACTTCATATGGAGGTCTGAGCATTTCAGAAAATCTTTTGCCCAAACTAAAGAACCATAGGAAAATGCAGCTTCCGGATGCCAACTCTGGCATGCTTCACAATAATGCCAAGCAGCATTATGTTGTCAGTATCCCTTAATAACTGTATATAATGGATAAACGAGTCTCTTTAGTTTGGTATTATGGGAACAAGAGAAAATTATACAATTATTGTTACAGATCTTGAAAAGGAGGCCACTTTTATACAGCTGACGAATATAAACTCCATATTTGACCTTTTTGACCAATTTGACCCCATATTGAATTTATAGAAGCTCCCACAATATGATTATTAATACCAGGTTTTGCTTGTTAGATCTAACATAATAAACACTTGATCTAACCTGATCTAACAATGATCTATTAGCCTGAATGATTTTTTTGTTTGAAATTTTAATTTTGGGGGCCAGCCCCCTTAATTTATGTTGAAATAGTTTTTATTGAGATTTTTACAAAATTAATAAACATAAGCATATTAAAATATTAATATAACGTGTCACAAATGTCACAACATTTCTGTGTATACCGATACGTTGTCACGAAGATCACAATCAGTTCAATAAAGTTATCTTTGAGCAAATATACCTTGTCTGTCTGCTTTCTGAACCATCATTTTATTATAGAATGACACAATTTACCCCAAGGACAAGACTCATATAGAAAGTGTTTAGTATATTGCCTTTACTAGTTTGTAATAAGTAGTAAACAGTAAAAAGTGGTTAGTGAAAAGTGAATAGGCCCCAGCTCTCCGTTACAATTCTATACCAGTAATTTATCACTACTGAGGTATCTCTCTATCCCTCCTTTCTCTAGCTTTGTGGTACATTATGAATGGCTCCCATTGTATAATAAAACTATCTTTAGTGTTTAAGGTTTCAGCTGCCATACTTGCCATGTTGTACTGGTGAATTATTTTGTTTTTAATAATTGAAAAGGTTGGAAGCCTAGTTTTACAAAACTATGCTAAGCTGAATTTTACCATTGTGCAAATAGTCATGGCTAATTTTCTATTTCTTTTTGGGATATGTGGTATTCGGAAATGTAGTAATGCTTGTTCAGGTGTCAATATAATCTGAGTTTGAAATATAGACCTTAAGAGATCAGAGGCTTAATTCCATATCTCCCTTATGTTGTTACAATGCCACCACATGTGTGTATACGTTCCTCTTTCTCCACATCCTCTGTAGCATAGGTGTGTAGATAGATTATCTGGTCTTCCAAACCTAGTTGGATGAAGGTACCACTTAAAGGCCACCTTCAAAAAGTTTTCCTTGAGTGCAGAATTATGTGAGAATGAAAGTCCATTAGTTAGGTTAGTATTCCAGGTCTTCAGAGGCCAAGTTTTACTTAGGTCCTGTTCCCAATTTAGGATAATTTGTGTTTTGTTCTCCCTAAAGTTGTTATAAAAAATAGGATATAAGATAGATATCGCACCTTGTGTATGTTCTTTAGATAAGCATAGAGATTCAAATGTAGTGTTCACAGGGATCTTAGTGTAACCTAGCACTTCCTGTACCCTAGATTTCAGTTGCAAGTAGTGAAACAAAATATTCCTGTCTTTGGGATCAAGGGCATTGTATTGCTCATATGAAAAAAAAATCCTCAATTAGAACATCAGCTATTCTATATAGCCCTTTATTAGTCCATTTCTGTTGCACTAGTTTGTGGTAGTATCAGGGGTGTTATTTTAGATCTATCATGAATTAAAGGATTCTTTGTAATTAACTTATGCCATAAGAATATGGTGTGTGAGATCGCTATGTATTTATTTTTTAGAGGTTGCCCTGCGCTTTTTTGTGTCCAGAGTAGTCTTGCAATCTGGTCTGAATTCATAATTTCAGATTCTATTTGTACCCATAAAGGATTGTATTCTCTGTTAAAACAGTGTATGGTTTGGGCCATTTGTGCAGAGTAGTAATATGAGACTAAATGTGGCAGTCCTACCCCTCCATCTCTTTTGTGTGTACACATAATTTTCTTATTAATCCTGGCTCTTTTCCCCTGCCAAATAAAGCGCATTAAGCCCTTCTGAATAGCATTAAGCTCCGATATCGGTATTGAGACTGGTAGAGACCTAAACAAGTAGAGCAATTTCGGTATTAAGGTCATTTTAGTCAAAACAATTCTGCCATAAAAAGATATCTTAAGTTTAAGCCATTTTGTGATTATAATATGCACGAACATTGTAAGATAGTTAACCTGGTATAAGGTATAGATGCTCGCTGGAAGGTGTATTCCTAAATATTTAAGCTTTTTCTGAGCCCATTTAAATGAAAAATTGAGTTCAAGAAGTTTTTTTGTGTTTTGGGGTAATTCTATGCTTAATGCTACGCACTTATCCTCATTCATTTTATAGCCAGATAGACGTCCAAATTGATGGATTAAAGAGTATAGGGGAGGGATAAAAGTGGTTTAGTTAGTGATAGTATTATATCGTCCGCGAATAGCCCTAAGTCCAGAGATGTCGGGATTATCTGTGATTTTGATTGCTAGGGACTCAATACAAATTGCAAATAACAATGGTGATAATGGACACTCTTGTCGCGTTCCATTTTTTATATAAATGGGTTTGGATTGATATCCTGAAAGTTTGATAAAGGCCGAGGGGGATGAATATAAAATTTTAAGGGCATCATAAAAAGCTCCAGTTATTCCTTTTTTTTCAAGACAGCACACATAGGCCTAGATTTGGAGTTTGGCGTTAGCCGTGAAAACCAGCGTTAGAGGCCCCTAACGCTGGTTTCTTACGGACTCCGGTATTTAGAGTTCAGTTACAGACACTCAAAAATCACCCAACGCTCAAATTTCTACCGACACCTCAGACCCAGTAGTAAACATATACCGACAAAATAAACATTCACGAATCACAAAACAAATATTACACAAAGTACACTTACACTCATACAAACACTACACTATATTTATTTTTAAGATTTATTAATTTTTCATCAAAATACAAAGGATCAAAGTTGCGAGATCTCGGGTGTTAGAAAAAAAAATACACAAATCCATTTTCCCATTGACTTACATTGACACACGGGAAAAGACCCTCATATACCTACATCTAACTAATAAGATTATCACAAACATACACTCATCGATGCATACAAACAATATACACCACATGACATACAAAAAATATTTATTTATCACAAAAAGAACACGATTTAGTTACTGTTTCACACAAGCTCATGACGTCACTCACTTTACGAGGAAAACCAGTCTTAGAAAAAAAAAATTACCAATTTTTAGAGCCTCCATTGACTTCTATTGGGAAGACGTGCTCGTGCATGCGAAACCCACATTTCCCTAACGCACGCAAATAGCGTAGACAGAAAAACTCCAAATACCAGCGCTAGAAAATACATGATTTCATGCGTTAGACCCAGCTATGATAAATAGATCAAGAAATGACTATTTCCCTATGGTGGATTTATGGATTTTACTTATTGAATATTCACAACACCATTAAATTGTTTCAGACTTTTATATTACATCAACTACAAATCAACATCACTAGTAACAAACTTTAATTTAAAAAAATATTACATTTAAACGGACACAAAAATAATGTCAACTTTTCAGGATTCACAAACACTACACAATGGGAAACAATTCTCATTTACCTTTATTATTGCATTTCAGTTATTCAACTCATATGCTTGCAGCAACAGCATATCTACATAGGCTTAACACATGATCAGTCATGGATGCACATACATTACTTTTAACATTCACTCATACATGTGCATTCAAATGATGGGGGAAAAACACATTACATTCTCTATAGGAATCACAAAACAGAACATATGGATTTTACTGTACTTTTAACATCATGATTCCATCACCAGAAAGCATTAGGAATTACGTACAACAAGAAGATCATTACACCAGATTACAGATGTCACTTTATGGGAAGGAACAACAATGCCAGACCGCTATATAGAAGTCAGCATATGTGGGACACAATCACAATATATACGTATATGTACATAACACGCATCACCCATCACGCAACCACAAAGCACACATTTAGATTTTATTCAGCACACAATAACAATGTAGCACAATACAACAACACAATGAGGATTTCAGAACTACATAGGCAGGTTAATAATATCATGACGTCATTAGAAGATTCAACCATACACATCACAGATTCACGACTGTACCGCCCCTTTCGGAACTTTAACACTCAATACTACAATACAACATATACGTAAAGAACAATTTGGAACAGCATTATTAGGGAGATTTGAATGGAACAATTAATAAATATTGTCAGATCGCAAATCACTTATATATATAATACTACAGATGACAGCCTGAAGTTATTCAGCATTAGTGCGATTTGAAAGGGACGCATACAATATTGACAGCTCGGCAATCACTTATATATACAATACTACAGATGACAGCCGGAAGTTATTCAGTATTAGTGCCATTTTAATGGGACGCATACAATATTGACAGCTCGGCAATCACTTATATATACAATACTACAGATGACAGCCGGAAGTTATTCAGTATTAGTGCGATTTGAAAGGGACGCATACAATATTGACAGCTCGGCAATCACTTATATATACAATACTACAGATGACAGCCGGAAGTTATTCAGTATTAGTGCCATTTTAAATGGACGAGTACAATATTGACAGCTCGGCAATCACTTATATATATAATACTACAGATGACAGCCGGAAGTTCTTCAGTATTAGTGCGATTTGAAAGGGACGCATACAATATTGACAGCTCGGCAATCACTTATATATACAATACTACAGATGGCAGACGGGAAGTTCGGAATTATTATTGCGATTTTAAAGGGACGCATACAATATTGACTGCTCGGCAATCACTTATATATACAATACTACAGATGGCAGACGGGAAGTTCGGAATTATTATTGCGATTTTAAAGGGACGCATACAATATTGACAGCTCGGCAATCACTTATATATACAATACTACAGATGGCAGACGGGAAGTTCGGAATTATTATTGCGATTTTAAAGGGACGCATACAATATTGACTGCTCCGCAATCACTTATATATACAATACTACAGATGGCAGACGGGAAGTTCGGAATTATTATTGTGATTTTAAAGGGACGCATACAATATTGACAGCTCGGCAATCACTTATATATACAATACTACAGATGGCAGACGGGAAGTTCGTAATTATTATTGCGATTTTAAAGGGACGCATACAATATTCACATCTCGGCAATCACTTATATATACAATACTACAGATGGCAGATGTTACTTTATTGTTTACAAACAATATTGCAGCAACATTGATCGATCACATTCGATGCACATTATACACAACTATGCATTTTCATTCATGTTAGCCTGGACGTGTGCTTGTTACTATAAGATCGCGTTTAAGAAATATTGATTACGCATATGATCAAACATTACAAACATGCACTGTATGTGTGATATTTTACACTTTCACATTGAGATTCATTGTTGGAAAACAACATTTCAGCAAACAACAAAAAAACGCCCACTGTGAAAGCATTCGCGCCGCTCACATACAAACAAGTGAATACAATTAGCAATCATTACAAACTCACTACCATTGGACTAATCGTACTATAAATCCCCCAAACAACATGGCCAAAGCATCACTTGTGATCCACATCAGATCAAGTGCATACCTTGTTACGCTGTTTTGAAAGATGGATGACGATGACATGGTAGACGCTGCTGGTGCTGCTATTGGCGAAATGCTGTTGGTCGAATCAGGCAGCCTCGGGGGCTCAGACTGAGACGAAGGGGTCGTCTGGTTCGAGGTCCTCCTGTCTACAGGGTGAGACCCACCTTGGAAAACATGAGCGACTTTGAGGTTTATGATAAGTATCGGCTCGATCGCGAACAGCTCATTGGCCTTTACTATCTTCTTAAACCTCATTTGGAGCCACGTATAAGAATAAGGACTGCTGTTCCCGCCATGAGTAAGATGCTAAGCTGTCTATACGTCCTGGCCTCCGGGAGTTTTCAATCCGGAGAACTGTACATGCATGGCCTGGCTCAAGGTACATTCTCTGTGGTGTTTGATAACTTTCTGGACGCCATGGTACGTATCAGTAAGCAATACATAGGATTCCCACAGAATGATAGTGATTGGAGGCGCCTGAAGCGGGAATTCTTTGATATTGCTGAATTGCCCAATGTCTTGGGAGCCATAGATTGTACCCACATTGCGCTGCATGCTCCAATTGATGACTTGCCCTTCAGAAATCGCAAACATTTTCATAGCCTCAACGTGCAGTATGTTTGTGACGCAAGGATGAGGATTATGCATGTGTGTGCGAATTTTGGAGGGGCTAGTCATGATGCCTGCATCCTCTCTCTGTCGTCCCTGTGGAGACCGTTTGAGCAAAGACAAATGCCCCCTGGTTATCTCGTTGGTGAGTATTTGTGCACAACATGGTTAATTAGTTTGACAATTGCCACTGTAGTTTTAAAATGTTAGCGTAATGTTCAGCTATAGGATGCAATTTAACCATTTTTTCCCCCCCGCTAATGTCTACTTTTAGTTCAATGCAGATATGTAGCATGTCTTACCTTAAATGCTCAGATAGAGAATGTAATGTAACCATGTAGTTTGCATTTTACACAAGGTTTGGTTTAGGAGAAATACGCATATGTAGCATGTCTTAGCTGAAATGGGAAGATATTAGCGAATGCAATTTAACCATGTCATTGTCTCTTTCCGCTAATGTCTTTTAGTTCAATGCAGATATGTAGCATGTCTTACCTTAAATGCTCAGAGAATGCAATGTAACCATGTAGTTAGCATTTTACACAAGGTTTGGTTTAGGAGAAATATGCATATGTAGCATGTCTTAGCTGAAATGGGAAGATATTAGCGAATGCAATTTAACCATGTCATTGTCTCTTTCCGCTAATGTCTTTTAGTTCAATGCAGATATGTAGCATGTCTTACCTTAAATGCTCAGATAGAGAATGCAATGTAACCATGTAGTTAGCATTTTACACAAGGTTTGGTTTAGGAGAAATATGCATATGTAGCATGTCTTAGCTGAAATGGGAAGATATTAGCTAATGCAATTTAACCATGTCATTGTCTCTTTCCGCTAATGTCTTTTAGTTCAATGCAGATATGTAGCATGTCTTACCTTAAATGCTCAGATAGAGAATGCAATGTAACCATGTAGTTAGCATTTTACACAAGGCTTGATTTAGGAGAAATACGCATATGTAGCATGTCTTAGATGAAATGGGAAGATAGAGAATAATATTGAACTAGATTTTTTTATTTTAAAATAAACATTTGTTACTGGATTATCGTGTACCAAACTTTTTATTGGACAACAAATACTATTTTGAGGATTCAGTTAGAATTATGTTCTGTTCATAATTTATAGGTGATTCTGGGTACATGAGCCGGCCTTGGCTCATTACCCCCTTGCGTAGCCCGACTGATGTGTCTGAGGAGCGCTACAATAGGGCTCATAAGAGAACCAGGGCGGTGGTTGAACGGATGTTCGGGCTCCTGAAGATGAGGTTCAGGTGCCTGGACAGGTCGGGAGGAGCCCTCCAGTACAACCCAAAGAAGGTGGCTAAGATCGTTGTAGCCTGTAGCGTCCTGCATAATATTGCACAGCGGGCTGGGATGCTGCAGGCTGTCCCGGCAGAACCGAAACCTCCTCAGAGATGAGGGGCTCAATGTCAGAGCAGACATCATCAACCGCCACTTTAGACGGTAAAGAATAGAAGTTAGACTGGAGTATTGTCAATAGATGTGAACTCTAGGGAAATGACAAGTAGAGAATTGTGCAAACATGTTAGGATTGTTCATCAAATGCTAAAAATGTGTTTCATTTATTAATAAAGGTGAAGCTCTGGGCATTGGGTCCTGTAGCGAGTCTTTGCCACCTGGTTTTTAAAGAGGACATCAGATGGTAAGTATAAATGTATGGACTGTTGCTGGCATGAATTGTACACAAATACATCATATGGCATACATTTTCTAAACTAGTATTTAGTTTACACATTACTTAAAATGTAAATACTCAGAAAGGGATCCTCTAGCATGACTATGGTTCAATGTCACACATTAGAGGTTTGTTCTGCTCAATATGACTCATCTTCACACTTGATAGAACATAACACAAGATGCTACACACGCTTAGTAAGCTAGTGACAGAAATTTATTCTGAAATGGGGGGTGGGAGAGGGGTACAGAACTGATTCACACACTTGTAGTAATTTTTATTAAACTTTTTCTGCCATTAGGGAGCTGACTTAATCTAAAGACTGAAAGGGAAGAATTAGAAGCCTGACAGTGAAGATTGCCCAAACTGACAGTGGAAAAAGCCAAGATTGAAATTGAAGTATACCAATGGGATCATGTCTGGCATTATCTTTCCAATCTGCTGACCTTGAAAACCATACAAAGACATGTTCACATGGTAAGTGCCAACTATTTGATAGAATAAGGCTGTGGAGGCATCCTATTGGAGACACTTAGATGATTTTCTAATTTTTAGATGGTATTTCACAGTCCTCTATTTTTGAACTGATGAATAAGACACCTATTGAAGATCAACTGTTTACCCCTGAATTGACTTTCAAAGACCATGCATTATCCAGGTTGGTGTACCAATGCATGCTAGTTAAGAATCACAGGAAGAATTTTGAATATTAGTAGCTTACATACATTAGTCATATTTAGTTCTTAATTAGATATTTAGGGATCACAATCAGACACTTAGATGATTTTACTTTTTTAGATGGTATTTCACAGTCCTCTATTTTATGAACTGATGAATAAGACACCTATTGAAGATCAACTGTTTACCCCTGAATTGACTTTCAAAGACCATGCATTATCCAGGTTGGTGTACCAATGCATGCTAGTTAAGAATCACAGGAAGAATGTTGAATATTAGTAGCTTACATACATTAGTCATATTTAGTTCTTAATTAGATATTTAGGGATCACAATCAGACACTTAGATGATTTTACTTTTTTAGATGGTATTTCACAGTCCTCTATTTTATGAACTGATGAATAAGACACCTATTGAAGATCAACTGTTTACCCCTGAATTGACTTTCAAAGACCATGCATTATCCAGGTTGGTGTACCAATGCATGCTAGTTAAGAATCACAGGAAAAATGTTGATTATTGGTAGCTTACATACATTAGTCATACTTATTTCATCATTAGATATTTAGGGATCACAATCAGAAAAAGGAATACATATTATAGTTGATATAGAGGTATTTGAATGGACATGAAATATTACATTTATGTTCAGCATACATATATATTATTGAAATGTGATATACATTATTATGTATAATTAGAAATTCAGATATTTAAATTTATTTTTTATTACACAATATAATGGTGTATGTTTTTTTTTTTTTTAAAATAAATTTAATTAATAAATATCTTGAAAAAATGTTGAACAAAGTTAGAGCATAGACACAAGATGATTGTAAATGTATTTTATGAATATTTGACAACGTGTGTATTAACTTTGTTAAATATTTGTTTTTTTATTTCAGATTGTCATCTGATGACTTCAAGGAATACTTTTTGGTTTTTGTTTCAGAAACTTTTAATTTTTTAAATGGTAATAATAAACATTTTATTATTAAATACACTCTTTTGAACAGATTATAATAAATATCCATATAATCTGTCAATAAAAAACAATTTGACTCCCATGACTGGTAGTTGGCTATTTGACAAGCACATGCATAAGATCAAATAATGCATTAATTTTAGAAAATCCACTGATTCCGAGAATATTACATTAAACTATCTTTTTTAACATTAATTGGGGAGTGAGATCCATCGATGCTTTTCTTTGGAAATTATTAGATGTTAAAATAATTTCGGATATGTAGTCAAAATTTGTCATAAATTATTTGTTTTCACTTTTAAGAAGGGGAAGTGGTTAACTTACATTAAAGTGACAGTGTTGTTGAATGTAAAATTAATTTTATAAGATCTTGTATCTTCCTTAGGTATCTCAAAACATTATTTTCAAAATTATTTTAATTTTTACATTTATAAATGGTAGGTCATTTAACTTGATATTTTTCACAAGCTAGTTATTGTATGCCAGGTTAATCGATTTCATTTTCTAGTGGAGTCATTTAACTATAGTTATTAATATTATGTAGTTTTTAAAATCTTACCTCTTGGGTTAGACATCACATATCTATATATAATTTTCATTCCCCTTTAGTTTATTTTGACAATGTTAAATCAACATTCCAAATGTTTTGGTCCTTAAAGGGACATTCACAAAGTATATTGTGTATTGATTTTTAATTAATTCTTAAAATAATTTAAACATATTTAGAAAGTACTATAGAATTACATTCATTCTTTAAATATACTTTTAAAAAGATACATCAATGCACATATCTTAGTCAATTACATAAGGCATCTATGTGCAACCAACAATCAGCATCAAAATAGCCTATGTAGATATGTATTTAATCCAAGAATATATAATTACAATCTAATGATTGAATACCAAAACATATTAAGTAGTTCAAATATTATAATCTTATCCAAAATGCATACATAACATATAGCTTAATGTCCCTTTAAGCTGAAGACTCCGAAATACCTCCTTTACAAGATATATTTCAGTCAGTGTGTAAAACAATCCAGAAGTTAATCTAAATTTCCTTTACTCATATGTTATACTAATTTAGCAAAAGGAAGGTGCTTAGGTTTCTGATTTTTCAAGCATTATTGTGAAATGTTTCTTTAAAGGGACATGAACTCAAAATATACTTAAAGGGAGACAGTTAAAAAATTAATGATTTATACATTCTGAATGAGTATTCCATTTTAAGCAACTTTAACAATTGTTTCATATTATGAATGCTCCTTGTGATGTTGCTATCATTACTTTAAAAATAAGGCATTCAATAGATAATTTATTTGCTTCAGTACTCTGGACAGAACTTGGTTTTTTGTGTTGGATTAATTTATCCAACAATCATCAAGGACAACCCAGGTTTTTTGCAACAATTGTCCGTAATCTAAAATATCATTATTGATTTGCAAAGAAAGATAACAAGATAATTCTTAACATTTGAGAATCGGATTAAATTATAAAGTTGCTTAACATTTCATGCTCAATCTGAATCACCAACGCTAAATTTGTTTGGACAGTGTCCTTTTAAGAGATTTAAAGAGTGTATTTACTTCTCTTCTTATCTTGACATACTTTGCTTGAAAAGCATATCGAGATAGGCTCAGTAGATGAAGATTGGTGGATGCACAGAGATGCCTTATGTGATTGGCTCAACCATGTGCATTTAAATTTCTACTGTTGAGGATATCTAAATACTAAGATAAATTGATTTACATTTTAAAGTCTAAACAATTTTCGATCTCTACAGATCATTAGATACAATTGTTTGTTTGTAATGTCTATTTAAAAATAAAGACGCCATTGCACAATAACATATATGAGCACTTCAGACAAATACAAGCTCGAGGTTTATTTACTAATAACAAACAAACCTGTAGTTTAACATTTATAAACAGATTATCCAAGTTACTGACCTTATAACCTGAATTTGAACATTCAGAAATATTGCGTGGGAAACGCAATTTGAAACACCAGATTAGCATCTTTAAACATTAGAGTCTAATGTCACGCAATAGCACACAATCAATGTGCATTATGAAATACATTTAATAGAGCAATATCAATACTTCACAATAAGTAAAGAAATGGATTTTATGAACAATAAAGACATACAATATTAAATGTGTATTTGTATTAAAGAAACAGACCGTTATTAAACCGAGAAATGTCTACAACATTTAATAATGTGACAGTATTAGATTTTAAAGAGAATTTAATCATTAATATTTAACGGATCACGGATATTAAATCTGCGTCACACATATCCGCATGACAGGCCCATGAGTTACAAATAAGTCTACATGAAAAATGAAGTTACAGCACCACCAGGAGGTATGTGTAAGGAAGTTACTAAGATATGAAACATTAAGGAACGGCCAATCAGAGTTCATCACACAAACACAACTTGAGTCAGGATGGTCTCACAGACATTCTAACAATATTTCAAACTTTTATCCAATCAGATGTACAGATAACTTGTCCCATGGTGCATCTCATGTTTACTTCACCATATAAAAGTCCATTACACGTTGCCATCTTTGTCAGTTCTCTAATGCCTGCAGGCAGTATATAATATTTATACAAAATTATATTCGACAACCCAGCAGGCATGTCAGCTCCCAGGTTCACCAAGGAGGAGAGCGCTGCACTGGTCCACGCCGTCAAGGACTTTTATCCCCAGCTGTTTGGGAACAAGAGGAGGTTGACAGATGCGCATGTTAAGAAGGCCCTCTGGGAGTCTATCACCAATGCGGTTAGATTGGTGTGTGACGTCCAGAGGAGCCAGGATCAAATCATGAGGAGATTCGGAGATATGAGGTTGCGGTTAACAAAAAAAGTCAACCTCATAAGGGACTGGGTACAAGCCCGTAAAAGAGGGGGCAAAAGAGAGGCCCCGCGGAAACTGTACCTACTCCCTTATGAGGTGACTTTATGCGAGCTCCTCAATCTCCGGGTCCCCAAAAGATTTAGATCCTCGCCATCCTCGGCCTCCTCTTCTTCCCGTAAAAGAGGGGGCAAAAGAGAGGCCCCGCGGAAACTGTACCTACTCCCTTATGAGGTGACTTTATGCAAGCTCCTCAATCTCCGGGTCCCCAAAAGATTTAGATCCTCGCCATCCTCGGCCTCCTCTTCTTCCCTCCCAGCTGCGGGATCTGAAAGTCCTGACGCGGGGGCCAGGGCAGCTGCTTCTCCGTCCGGTGGCCTGGGAGGAGATGGAGAATCTGAACCAGGTAATTATCCAACTTCATATAATATCTTAATATTTGATTTTTTTTTAAAAAATGTGTAGTCAGATACTAAACCTATACAGATCTCACAACATACACTACATATGATGTTTAGATATCTGATTTTATATTAGTGACACATGAAATAGGAATGATGTTTCTTGCGCTCTACAGAATATGCGTCACAGAGCGAAAATGACGGATGCGTAATTCCGCATGGAATCATTGCGCAATGATCGCGAAAATGGAATTTCGCATACACGTTAACATGGGTTAGCTGTAAGTGGCATTGCTTTATACATGTTGGTCAAATGACGGATGCGTAATTCCGCATGGAATCATTGCGCAATGATCGCGAAAATGGAATTTCGCATACACGTTAACATGGGTTAGCTGTAAGTGGCATTGCTTTATACATGTTGGTCAAATGACGGATGCGTAATTCCGCATGGAATCATTGCGCAATGATCGCGAAAATGGAATTTCGCATACACGTTAACATGGGTTAGCTGTAAGAGGCATTGCTTTATACATGTTGGTCAAATGACGGATGCGTTATTCCGCTTGGAATCATTGCGCAATGGTTGCGAAAATGGAATTTCGCATACACGTTAACATGGGTTTGCTGTAAGTGGCATTGCTTTACACATGTTGGTCAAAATGAAATGTGAATTATTATATATGTGAAGAATACAGTATTCTTATTTTCAATATTATACATAATAAAAAAAGAAGAATCCAAATAAATTATAACATATGCCCATCAATTGATGAGAATGAAATAACACCAAAAAATAATTAAAGCTACAGTAAACAACGCAACTGATTGAAAATAAGAGTACAGGATATATTTATCATGAATTGAATTGAGGAAACAATTAACTCATGGGACTACCAAAGGATTAATATTTTTAAATTGATTTGCTAATAATGTAAAGATTTTAAACATGGCATGATTTGTATTAATGATATCCAATCCTCATTTAATATATTACAGATCTGGATGTTGGTGCTGGATCCTCAAGGCAGGGCTTGTCACAGTATTGTATTTCTCATTTTAATTGACATTTGTCTTAGAAACATGGACAGAACATTACATACTAAATCCACATTGTTCAATATTTATATGTATCTGCAAAATGGATTTTAAAACTTTTTGCAAATAAGAATAAATAAAACAAAAAAAATAGGATTACATTGTAAGACTACTCTGATTTTTTTAAAATTTAAGATATCCCATCTATTCTGGATGTCTTAATTTTAATGTCAGATTCTTTGAATGTCCAATTTATATTCTTCCCTTGTGTATTGCTTAATCTTATTTGTATACATTTTTAAATAATACACACAATTTTGCATATGTTTAGATTTTAAAAATATAGATTCAATTTTTGAAATTGATCACGTCATTTAAGGGACATGCCAACTACATTTTACATAGAATTATTTTTAAACGTGATTTTATTGTTTTGTTTAAACATTTTATGAGCTACATTGGTTCAGTCTATTGTTTTATTTCATAAACAAATTAATGGATTTTGGTTTAGGTTAAACAATGCATTACTGGTATTATCCGGCTGTTTTGCTATGCATAAATTGGCATATTTCCAAAAGTTAAAATCATGTGTTCAGATAACAGTAGTACATAGTTTAAAAAAGTATACAATTACACATTTAGAGCTTCATGTCCCTTTAATAGATGAAAATTAAATAATTCTTAGGATATCCTTAAATAACATATTAGATTGGAATTGCATGCTCAATCCCATTCATTACATCAACATATGGAGTAGAGAATTCATTAACAACAACATTGTCAAATCAATATCATTTTATATTAAAGGGATACTGATCTAAAATTATTAATGTTGTCATTCAGATAGAGCATGCAATATTAATCAACATTTAAATATAATACTATAATCATATGTGAAATATTCAATTGCTAAATGTATTTTAAAATCAAGAATGTACGTTTATCTGCAGCTCAATTTTGGTTGACCAACCTGGGTTTTGATTGATGATTGGTGAATACCTTCAACAAACAATATTTATTGAATCCAATATTGCTTATCTGCCTTTAAGATTAAAATGTAGCAACCTTCAAATTATAATAGGAGTCAATGTTAAATCATTTGGAACAGTTTGAACAGTGAAATCAATGATTGAAATAAATCATGTCAGTGTCCCTTTAATAAACAATAGATTCATTAATCTTTACATTCTTTGGATTAGACAATATTGATATATAATTCACATATTCACTGTTGGAGTTACTTTATAGATATCAGCATACTCTAACAGCACCATGATTACATATTTGTACTAATCAATTTGGTTTTGTATTGTGATAAATATGTGTTGTGTCCTAAACAAGATTACTGTACATTGCACAAATGGCTCGATGTGCCACATGTCTTTGTTTATATTTGTCAACAGCTGTTATTCAAAATGTGGTTTGTGTGTATTCTTTTAAGAACATTGATCAATGGGTATATTTAGATATGCAATAGCATCGTATGAGATGAGTTTGATGTCTAATATAGTCAGAAATTAAACATATGTTCAATACATCATTTTTAACAGAATCCCCTTGATTCAATCAAGCATTTGTTTGTTTAATGACTGCTCTATTCTTCACATTTTCAAGTTGATTATTCTTAAAATTCGCTACAGATGTGATTTAGTGCTATCCCAAATGTGTTCACTAATATATATCTATATCATTCATAGAGAGAGTTGGTGTGGGGAGCCCACAGGAATCCAGCAGTGACACAGAGCCGCCTTTGTGGTCTCCTGGTAAGTCCATTGACTCATTTATATGTCATTGAAGGTGTATTGGTAATCAATATTATGAGCATGATTCTGATGAAGCATAACATTTGAAACAAACATATAATTTACTCCTCTGATTATATATTAATTTTCTTTGAATATTGAAAGATTAATAATTAAAACTTTCTTAGTCTACACCTTTGTTATTCAGAAGATGTATAGCATATGTTTGTTTCCATGTTCATTTTTGACAACAGTCATCAAGTGATACACACATGAGAAATCTTAAATGTTCTATGTACTATGCTTTTATGATTTTAAAATTAATACAAACAATACATTGAAAATCTGAATCATTGAGAATAACAAATCAAATGTCATTTGTATGCTCCATCAAAATGATGTAAATCATAACTTTGGGTGTGTATATCCTTAATGCAACATTGATGTGTGTCTTTGATCAACAGTAACATATGTTATAATATCTGATCTTAACGTGTACACAACATGTTATGTTTTACAGAGATTGATTTAACATGTGTGACGGAGGAGGAAGAGGCTGCCTTGGAGTCTGATGGTATGTGAAATATATCTATCATGTTTCCAACATGTTGCTTTATTGGAAATCATTTTATTGAAGACATTCAAAGTCTACAGCTTTTGCACTTTAAAAAGGAATATTATTTGTCTGTTCAAATACACTACTGCCCCCTTTCTATATCAGGCAGCATGAAAATATGTTTTTTTTTATTATAAATTTATAATTCATGCCATCATTATGTCACATGCATATTCCAGGCCAAAACACAATAATAATGTTATAATTGTACAGACAGTCATTGATATTCATCTGAGTGCCTATATGCATACCATATCCTCATTTCATAATTGTTTAGAAATTCTAACACACTTCGAAGTATATTGAAAACATAATCAATTTGAAATGCGTTGATTTGATTTCATGGTGTATGAGATGTTAATATATTTGGATTACTTTTTTTCAGATGGATCCTCCACCTCTGGTCATCTGGTTTCCGCCCCTGCCCAGTCCCCTGACCAGTCACAGACCCCTGCCCATGCCCAGACCCCTGCCCATGCCCAGACCACTGCCCAGGCCCAGACCCCTGCCCAGGCACAGACCACTGCCCAGGCCCAGACCCCTGCCCAGGCACAGACCACTGCCCAGGCCAAGACCCCTGCCCAGGCACAGACTCCTTCCCATGCCCAGACCCCTGCCCAGGCCCAGACCCCTGCCGGCCCTTCCCATTTGTCATTTCCTGTCCCTCCCAAAAAACGCCCCTTCCCTGACCCTCCCAAAACACGCCCCTTCACCCCCCTTCACAGCTCTCCCTGTATTATGGGCCGTACAGCTGCCCAGACCCCAACTCACCACTCCCCAGCTGTACGGCCTACCCCGGAGCAGCAGCTCATCCCTCCCCAACCCAATCCCATCCCTCCCCAACACAATCCCATCCCTCCCCCCTGTCTCAACCTTCATTGTCCTGGGTGTCGGATTGTCCTTCCCAGGCACAGCTGTAAGTATCATTCAAAATCCACATTATAAGATACTTAAAGGTACACTGAAGGAAAATTGTTTCTATTGTGATTCAAATAGAGCATGCAATGTTAATCAAATTTATAATTTACTACTCTTTTGAATTATTCTTCATTCTCTTGCTATCTTTATTGAAACAACGAAATGTCTAGAATTAATTTTAAATTGAAAATAATTGTGGACATCATTTCTTTATTGTTGGATGAATGTATCCATCAACCAGCAGGGACAACCAAAGTTGATAAACAAATATGGACTGCCCTATAAACCTACATTCTTGCATTCAAAATCTAGCTAGAGAATTCTAACATTTAAAGAATATGTGTAATTTTGTCATATTTGTAATGTCATGCTCTATCTGAATCAGTCAATTAAATATTTAGGTTCAGTGTCCCTTTAATTTGATATCACTACATATACCAATCACCACTACTTGGATCCAACAATTTATGTACAAATGTTGATACATTATCTCTTGTCTAACCCAGTGGGAATGTAATTTTTTCAGGTTGCTATGTTTACACAGCTTGTCCTCAACCCCAAAATGTTTAAGGATAGGTGTGCCTACCACAGTATAATTAAAATATTTAAATTGCTAATGTAAGTACAATGTAAATCCTTTAACAAGATTTGATACACTCAAGCTGTATAAGTGGATCATCGAAAACCAATTAAAGGGGACAACATGTTTGAGTAAACTGTCCCTTTAATGATTTCGGTCTGTCTGAATAACATATTTAATGTGTAAAGAATCAATTTAAACAAATTGATGTAAAGAATGATTTGTCTTTATGATGACAATGTATCTTTGCTTATTTTTTCGTCTATTGTGTAATTATCCTTAATATTTGATTTATTCTTTATTTTAGGCTGTGACTCAGCATGGCTCATGCTAGAAGGTATAGCACGAGTAGAGCAGGCCGTGTTGAGGAACACAGCTGTCCTGAGAGGGTTGAACGACACCATGCAGGCCCAGCTCCGGGTTCAGGATTTGACTGTGCGGCAGATCATGCTATTAAATTCAAGGCCTGAATCCGGAGCTGGACATGCACAGGACGATGAAGAGGATGACCAGTAAGTGGAGGATCTGGAGATGCTCCAAGGGCGCAGATAAGAATCCTCCGTCCACATGTTGATGTTTTTGTTATAGTTGCCATTTGGCCTTTTTCTAAGTTTATTGTTGTGCCTGTTGCACTCTTTTACCTTGTCATATGTCTCCAATGGGGCTATGCTGGCCCTTGGCAACTCTCTTCATGGACTGTGATGCACTGTGTTACCTTGTCATATGTCTCCAATGGGGCTATGCTGGCCCTTGGCAACTCTCTTCATGGACTGTGATGCACTGTGTTACCTTGTCGTATGTCTCCAATGGGGCTATGCTGGCCCTTGGCAACTCTCTTCATGGACTGTGATGCACTGTGTTACCTTGTCATATGTCTCCAATGGGGCTATGCTGGCCCTTGGCAACTCTCTTCATGGACTGTGATGCACTGTGTTACCTTGTCATATGTCTCCAATGGGGCTATGCTGGCCCTTGGCAACTCTCTTCATGGGCTGTGATGCACTGTGTTACCTTGTCATATGTCTCCAATGGGGCTATGCTGGCCCTTGGCAACTCTCTTCATGGACTGTGATGCACTGTGTTACCTTGTCATATGTCTCCAATGGGGCTATGCTGGCCCTTGGCAACTCTCTTCATGGACTGTGATGCACTGTGTTACCTTGTCATATGTCTCCAATGGGGCTATGCTGGCCCTTGGCAACTCTCTTCATGGACTGTGATGCACTGTGTTACCTTGTCATATGTCTCCAATGGGGCTATGCTGGCCCTTGGCAACTCTCTTCATGGACTGTGATGCACTGTGTTACCTTGTCATATGTCTCCAATGGGGCTATGCTGGCCCTTGGCAACTCTCTTCATGGACTGTGATGCACTGTGTTACCTTGTCATATGTCTCCAATGGGGCTATGCTGGCCCTTGGCAACTCTCTTCATGGACTGTGATGCACTCTGTTACCTTGTCATATGGCTCAAATATTCCTTATTTTTACAAGATTATTTATAAACGTTGTTGATGTTTTCTTACATACTAATAAAAGACATGTCATTGCACGATTCTTTGTCCTCATTCTTCATTTTATTGATTGGAAGCTCTAGTTTATCTGGTTGATCCTTAAAGGGACCTACCAAAAATAATGGATTTTCAAGAATCATATATGTAATACAATTGTAAATGACTTTAAGATTAACATCTCCAATGTAATTTTATTATTTGTCTTTATATATTTTTCTCAAAGCTTTATCATTACATGATTATGATTAGCATAGTAATTCTTTTATATATGTATATATTGATTGTTATTTGTGTATATATGTATATTTCAATTTTCACATCCATGTGTGTATTTAGAAACTCTGCATGAATTTATGCACCTTTAACAAATGATCTGAGGATTGATACAATGATATAATCCCTGTAAAGGGTTCATTTTATTGAAATAGTATTGTCTATGTGTATCCTCTTTTTAAAAACAAAATAATGTCCCTTTAAGTGATGGTGAGCACAATTGTTAATGAATGTTAATGAATGTATTTCCATTTCTAAAGCGTTTTTGTCCTTTTTACATGAACAAGGACATATAATCTTATTAATAAACAATCTTATTGTAATGTTGACAGCAGATGTATTTCATTTTCAATTCTATCTTATTGTAAAAGTGTAACCAAATAAATCTCTGTGTGTAATGCGCATATTTTAGATGATGAATATTTTTTAACAAATATGTTAACAAAATACTTCTCCTCCCATATATGGCTATAGGTAGGCTGACCATATTTCAACTTGAATAAATGACACGTTTGATCAATACATGTGTCATTATTGTTATTCCAAAACAATCTAAACATATCTTAAAACATCAATGGCATATGTATTTCTCATGTGTATCTTTTAAATGTTAAAGATATACACCATAGCTATAGTTAAAGGGACAGTCAAGTCCGAAAAGATGATTCATGATTTCGTGACATTCCTAGATAGCAATCTACACACATACTAGTTACTAAAATATAAATACGTTTCTTATTGATATGCCAAGCTGTCAACTGAGTCCTTGTATTGGCTGCGGTTTTTCAGCGATCTCGGATGCGCCATGTTGCTTAAGACGTCACCTGCCAGGCTGTCCAATGATTCCTTGTATTGACTGACGTTCTTACGTGATCAAGAATGTGCCTTTTATTGGATTGCGTTTTGACGCGATCAAGGATGCGCCTTTTTTTGGTTTGCGTTCTTACGTGATCAAGAATGTGCCTTTTATTGGATGGCGTTTTGACGCGATCAAGGATGCGCCTTTTTTTGCGTTCTTACGTGATCAAGAATGTGCCTTTTATTGGATGGCGTTCTTACGTGATCAAGGAAGCGCCATGTTAATTAAGACGTCACATGCAAAGGTAAAAAAAGTCTGATTGTATTACGTAGTACCGCAATATTTGTTTGTGCACGTTAAACACGTTTGTGAATGAAGCCAGTTTTAAAAACCTTGCGAATATGGATTTTTTGCATCATGTTACATTGTTGACCCGTAGCTGATAAAGACCACCACATTCTCTTTTGCTGGATGTCTGGTTGAATAAACGAACGAAAGCAAAATGTTTTCATGCATATGATATTTCAAGGCAAGTGCAAATCTCTATAGTCCATGTTGTTTAATATGTTTGTCAACAATATGTTCCTTTTTCTGAAAAATGACTGTTGTGTTTAAAGTTAAAGATATCTAATTCATAAATATGCGCTATTGTGTTAGAATAAAGTAATCAATATGCATTTATCTTTATCATATGCTAAATATATGATGCCGACTTCTTCTAAATGTAATTTCGTCGTATATTTTATTAAAGGGTCATTAGACACTCACATTATAAATCAAATCTTTTAATTTGTTCTCTAGTTAGATAGTCCATTGTTTAACAAATACACGTTTCATTTTGCTTCTGTTCAAATAAAATGTAAGTAATTTTCAGACTCCTCGCCAAGCCTCTAAGTTTCATGTGAGTACCATCTCCAGCTTTCTCCTGTTTTGTGTATGATGGTGTATTGTCTTGTTTTACGTTTGTAATGGGGGTTCATCTATATTTTCAATAGAGCTAACCCGATTTTCTTTGAAAGTGTTTAAAGCTTTGTAATATTGATATCAGTATATGTTAACCCCTTAGTGACCAGAGCACTTTTCCATTTTCTGTCCGTTTGGGACCAAGGCTATTTTTACATTTCTGCGGTGTTTGTGTTTAGCTGAAATTTTCCTCTTACTCATTTACTGTAACCACACATATTATATACCGTTTTTCTCGCCATTAAATGGACTTTCTAAAAATACCATTATTTTCATCATATCTTATCATTTACTATAAAAAAAATTATAAAATATGAGGAAAAATGGAAAAAAACACACTTTTTCTAACTTTGAACCCCAAAATCTGTTACATATCTACAACCACCAAAAAACACCCATGCTAAATTGTTTCTAAATTTTGTCCTGAGTTTAGAAATACCCAATGTTTACATCTTCTTTGCTTTTTTTGTAACTTATAGGGCCATAAATACAAGTAGCACTTTGCTATTTTCAAACCATTTTTTTTCAAAATTAACACTAGTTACATTAGAACACTAATATCTTTCAGGAATCCCTGAATATCCATTGACATGTATATATTTTTTTTTAGAAGACATCCCAAATTATTGATCTAGGCCCATTTTGGTATATTTCATGCCACCATTTCACCGCCAAATGCGATCAAATACAAAAAATTGTTCACTTTTTCACAAATTTTTTCACAAACTTTCAGTTTCTCACTGAAATTATTTACATACTGCTTGTGCAATTATGGCATAAATGGTTGTAAATTCTTCTCTGGGATCCCCTTTGTTCAGAAATAGCAGACATATATGGCTTTGGCATTGCTTTTTGGTAATTAGAAGGCCGCTAAATGCCACTGCGCACCACACGTGTATTATGCCCAGCAGTGAAGGGGTTAATTAGGGAGCATGTAAGGAGCTTTTTGGGGTAATTTTAGCTTTAGTGTAGTGTAGTAGACAACCCCAAGTATTGATCTAGGCCCATTTTGGTATATTTCATGCCACCATTTCACCGCCAAATGCGATCAAATTAAAAAAAACGTAAAATTTTTCACAATTTTAGGTTTCTCACTGAAATAATTTACAAACAGCTTGTGCAATTATGGCACAAATGGTTGTAAATGCTTCTCTGGGATCCCCTTTGTTCAGAAATAGCAGACATATATGACTTTGGAGTTGCTTTTTGGTAATTAGAATGCTGCTAAATGGCGCTGCGCATCACACGTGTATTATGGCTAGCAGTGAAGGGGTTAATTAGGTAGCTTGTAGGGAGCTTGCAGGGTTAATTTTAGCTTTAGTGTAAAGATCAGCCTCCCACCTGAAACATCAGACCCCCTGATCCCTCCCAAACATCTCTCTTCCCTCCCCTACCCCACAAATGTCCCCGCCATCTTAAGTACTGGCAGAAACTCTGCCAGTACTAAAATAAAAGTATATTTGGGCTTTTTTGTGCATTTTTTGTTAGCATATTTACATATGCTTCTGTGTAGGGATCCCCCTTAGCCCCCAACCTCACTGATCCCCCACTAAACAGCTCTCTAACCCTCCCCCTCTGACTTAATGTGCGCCATCTTGGGTACTGGCAGCTGTCTGCCAGTACCCAGTTTAGTGAAAAAAAATGCTTTTTTTTTAATAAAATATGTCCCTTTTCTGTAGTGTAGCTTTCCCCCCCCCCCAAGACCAACCCCCCACCCCTTCCAGATCCCTTAGATAGTTTTGAAAAAAGTTTATTTCATTTTTTTTTTACTTTAACTTTTTTACTTTTCTGTAGTGTAGCGGTTCCCACCCGCTCCCGCCCCGTGCACGCGCCCGCCCGCCACCCCCCGTGCACGCGCGCGCGCCCGTGCGCGCCCCCGACGGTCCCGATCCCGATCCCGCCCCCCGTGACGTCACGCGCAACACCGATGGCCGCCCACCCGCCTCCCAATTCGGCTCCCACCCACCAACGATACCGGCCATCAATGTCCGGTGCAGAGAGGGCCACAGAGTGGCTCTCTCTGCATCGGATGGCCATGTATGGTTATTGCAGGATGCCTCCATATCGAGGCATCACTGCAATAACCGGAAAGCAGCTGGAAGCGAGCAGGATCGCTTCCAGCTGCTTTCCACACCGAGGACGTGCAGGGTACGTCCTCAGGCGTTAACTGCCTTTTTTTTGAGGACGTACCCTGCACGTCCTCGGTCATTAAGGGGTTAATCTTGTTGTTTCTAGTAGTGTCTATTACATACAGTTCTGTTAAAAATATAGTATACTGTCCCTTTAATGCAAATGTTTATTTTTGTATCATGTATGAGTTCCACATTGGTTAATCTCCAAATATATTATTGTTAGCATATTTTCACCCCCCACTCCTAAAAGGACTTTAAACCATATTCATTGTTAAAACAAATGTCTTTATAAAAATAAATTAACACAATAATGTCTCTTTAAGAAAATAGTCTTTATTTAACACGTCAATATAAATCTGATTTCCAAATTTATTGTTTGAACAAGTACATGTAGATATACCAACAATCTTCAAATATATGTTAGCATATGTAATTTTGTTAAAGGGACAGTTTAGAAAACAAATAATGTTTTGCATTATTCTAAAAGTCAATTTTGTAATATCAATGATATCAAATGTTTCTCACCAATTAATCATTTGTCTGTGTTTATTTTAATTTGCGAGCTAAACCTATGAGGTTCGTGTGCTCATTTCTTCGAGCTTGAAGAGTGCATGTAATCATTATACAATTAGACCACTAGAGGGCATTTGGATAGCATTTGTATATGTAAAACCTTGTGCTCATACAGCATATTATTTACCATGTATTGATCATTGATATCTAAAATGTTGTTATGTCAGAACAACAAATAAGTGGTCATTTTTCATAGTCATAGATACAAGGGTAAGCACATAAGTCACACGTATTTCTCCATGTTTTGTTGTTTCCAACTTGATAATGCGTAATAAAGTGTTTTCTTTGTAATCAATAATTTTCTGACTGTCCCTTTAAGCTGTGTTATTGGCATTCAAACAGTAATATGCCATCATGGATAATTGTAATGGTAATTTTGTTTGCGATTCGGGAAACAGTTTGGACATCACAGAAACCAATCAATATCATGAACAAGGATAGGTATGTGATGATGTGGTTTTCACACACTTATAACCCACACTCTGCAAACAATCTGCCTCCATGGACCCGGTCCCATAGAAGTAGATTATATACAGAGTGTGGTCCACAAGTGTATGAAAACCACATCATCACATACCTATCCATTACACATTAAATAAAAAAAACATTAAACATGAAAACAAATATTTACTTCCTCTTCCTTCCCCTCTTCCCACGGGGCTGAGGCTCTGGGAGGGGCAACTGCCGACTCTGACGAGTTCTCCTTGGAGATGTTGTGGGAAGAGTGGAAGGAAGAGTACTGAGACGACCAAGGTGAGGAGGAGAAGATGGCTGAGGAGGAGAAGATGGCTGAGGAGGAGAAGATGGCTGAAGAGGAGAAGATGGCTGAAGAGGAGAAGATGGCTCAGCAGAAGGAGATGTCCCGGCAGGAGAAGATGGCCCGGCAGGAGAAGATGGGCCGGCAGGAGAAGATGGGCCGGCAGGAGAAGATGGCCCAGCAGCAGGAGGCCCAGCAGCAGGAGGCCCAGCAGCAGGAGGCCCAGCAGCAGGAGGCGGACCAGGAGGTAGACCAGCATGCGCCTCCCGGAAAAAATTAAACATCTCTTGGTGTAGATTAATGATTCTGTTTTGGCCTTGTTCTATTCTATTAAGTATGTTTATTATTTGGTTTTGGCCTTCAATTATTTGGTTTTGTCCATCAAGAATTCGAGTTCGGCCTTCGATATTTTGTATCCGGGAGTTACGCATCTGGTCTATGTAGTCCAGTAGAACCCGCACCTCCGCTATTTCCTCTTGTTGTGCTTGGCGGGGTACCCGTGCACGGCGGGGTGCCCGTGCACGGCGGTGTGCGGGTTCTTGAGGGGCCTCTGGTTCCGCGGCCTCCTCATCTGCTTCCGGGGCCTCTTTATCTGCTTCTGTGCCCTCTTCGTCACGGGGGGCCTCTTCCCTCCGAAGTGGAAATTCCTCCCCACCACTCTCATCCCGGGGAGATGGAGGAGGCTGTATTTGTTGTGCTGCCTCCTCCCCAGACTCTGTATATTTTAAAAAATAAAAATTGTATATATTAGCATATTTGCAAATGAAGCTTGAAATGACTTAGCTTACGATACAATTACAAATGCAGAATCATTAATCCACTTTGAAATCTAACAATCAATACGATTTCTGCATTTTCTAAACCGTGTTTGTGATATCTCTGGTCAATCTGAATGTTTTAGCGTTTGTTTTCAGTCTGTTTAAATGCACACCTAACCTATAGCCTAGATACTGATGTAACCGCAAAGTAACTGAATGCGTGTAAACAACGTTATAGCATTAATCTGATCCTTAAAGGGACATGAAACCCAATGTTTTATCTTTCATGATTTAGAAGCATACATTTATAATCAACTTTCTAATGTACTTTTCTTATCTAATTAGCTTCATTCTCTGGATATTCTTTGCTGAAAAGCATATCTAAATATGCTTAGAAGATGCTGATTGTTAGCTGAATATAGCTGCCTCCTGTGATTGTTTCACCGTGTGCATGGCTATTTCTTCATTAAAATATATCTCAAGAATGATTCAAATTAGGTAATATAAGTACATTTGAATGTTTTGTCAAATTCTATTCGCTACCTCAATCATGAAAGTAAAGGTTTGCGTATAGTGTCCCTTGAAATACATTCGTATGTGAATTTATTCTTCAATGAGCTTACCGTCAGATGAGAATGTCAGGTTCCCGGTATCAATTCCTCCGATACCGACTACATCCACCTCGGAGATGCTGGGCCGCAACATTTCCTCCCATCGGCAGTACTCTATTTCCAGGGCAGGGCCGCCACCGGTTCCTGCGGAATGTCGGGCCTCCAGGCTTAACTTTTTCTTGAGATCCATCTTACAGTCCCGGTAGCGATGTTTTATAGAGTCCATATCTCTGTTCCGGCCACCCACTGCATTGACTGCATTCCTTATTTCATTCCAGAGCCTCCTCTTCTCAGTCGGGGTAGTCTTCTGGTGCTGCAGCCTCCTATACCTGGCCATATAGGCCTCTACGAGGGCCTCCTTCTCCTCCATCGAAAACCTCGCCTCCCTAGTCGCCTTGGCCTTCCCCTGTGATGATGCCCTCTGTTTCCCGGACTGTGAAGCCCTACTCTGTCCGCCACTGGGCCCAGCCACTTGTTCATCTTGAACCAAGTGGCTGGGTCCACCCACCGCTTCCACCCCCGCTTCCTGCCCCCCTTCCTGCCCCCCTTCCTGCCCTGTTCCTCTCCCCCTCCCTCTCCTCCCCCCTCTACCTCTCCCCTGCCTGCCCTCCATCTGTTCCCTAAACTAAACCCCAAATAATCAAACAAAAAGTGAGTGTGATGAAATGAAAGGGGGTCAAAATAAAGAACTAAAAAGACAAAAAAATTGCTGAAAGTGTGAGAGGGATCTAAAAAAACAAAGAGGGTAAGGAGTATTTAAATAAACCAAAAGAAGAAGAAGACTAAAAGGAGGATATGTAAACTAAATGTAACTAGGGGATGGGTATGGGATGGGTATGGGGTATGGGATAAGAGTAAATGGGATGAAAGGGAATGGGACTACAGGGAATGGGGTATGGAGTGTAGTATGAGGGGGTATGGGGTATGGAGTGTATGTAGTGTTATTGATAAGTGTATGTATGTATTGAATGTGTTTGCGTGTAAATGTGTTAAGTGTACAGAAAAATCACTCGCTCGCTAACTCACACTACTACTAATTCTCACTAACACACTACTACTAATTCTCACTAACAAACACTCCCACTAACTCTCACTAACTCCCACTACCACTAACTCACGCTCCCACTAACTGACTCACACTAAGCACTAACTCTCACTAACAACTCTCACTAACAACTCCCACTCCCACTAACTCACTCACGCTCCCACTAACTGACTCTCTCCCACTCCCACTAACTCCCAATAACTCACTCACGATAACACTAACAACTGACTCTCTCACGCTAACACTAACTCACTCACAATAATGCACAAACTCTCTAATCTTAAACCTCCAATCTCCAAAGACCCACCAGCAACACAGTCAAAGAAGCCATGCTTGTGTGGTGCTTATATACCCTGTGTAAATGTTTAATGATGTACCAATTTCCGTTGTAAATTGTGTTCAGGTGTGCTTTATTAGCAATTAATATTAGTGCAATGTGTATTAGTTGTGTGAATTTGCGCATGCTCATTTGGAGTTAGTATTTGTGGAATGTGTAGTATTTGTGGTCGTTTTCTCTAACATTGTCCAATAGTATTCTGTTTAAATGTGAATTTGCGATGGTGTGTTATTAGTGAAGTGTTGTATATGTATGTTTGTCCTAATATATAGTGATATTGAATGCGATTATTTTTCTAGTGTATGTATATATTTTTTATTCCTTGTTGTTATTTTGCGAATTTCCGCATCTTAAAGTATATGCGTATTCCCCGTATTAAATTTTATTAAAAATCCCCCCGCTTGTGAATGTGTAATGCTTGTGTGCTTTGTTGATTGATTGTTGTTGTGACATTTGCGGCGTGTTATTGTTGTGCATGATGTGGTATGCGTCATATGACCGAGCTGTGCGTATTTCTCGCGAGATCGAGTGTTAGGTGAAAAAATCTATTTTTTTGCTTTTCCATTGATCTCTATGGGATACTGTCTAACGCGGGCAGGATTCCGCGTGTGACATACACGCGTTAGGAGCATCGTTAGATGGTCTTTTTTGAACTCTAAATACCAGAGTCAAACAATGCCGTGCGTTAGACATAAACCACGCGTAGCGTTAGCAACCCATCTACCGCCAAACTCCAAATCTAGCCGATATATTCTTAATCAACTCTGTCAAAAGCCTTCTCTGCATCCACGGATAGGAACAGAGAAGCCATATTAATTAAGTCTAATATTTTGCGCGTATTATCAGGGGTTTCTCTATTTTTTATGAACCCCACTTGGTCGAAGTGAATTAGGTTTTTGAGAATAGGATTGAGTCTATTGGCCAAAATTATAGTTAATATTTTTACATCTTGATTAATCAAGGAAATGCGCCTATAATTTTGACAATGCTTTTTTTCTTCTTCTGGGTTTTGGTATGAACGTTATTCTTGCCATAAGCATTTTCTTAGGGATTTATTTGCCTTACAAGATAGAATTAAATACTTGAGTAAGCTGAGGGACTAGGATGTCTTGCAAAGATTTATAAAAAATATCCATCTGGACCGGGCGCCTTACAGCTTTTCATGGTTTTTATGGTAGCTTTTATTTCCTCTTGGAAAATAGGAGCATTTAGAGCATCCTGCTCCTCTTCAGATACTTTTGGTAATGTTCTGAGTCCTAAAAAGTTATCTAAATCTTCTGATTTGTCTAATCCTCTTTTTTGAGAAGGAAGATTGTAAAGGCTATTATAGAAATCCGCGAATATATTTGCAATACTAAGAGGGTCATTTGTGTTGCTATTATCAGGTAGTTGAAGTTGTAGGACCGTAGTGTTTCTATTGATTTCATTAAGTTTGTTTGCTAACATTTGTCAGGTTTGTTCCCATAAATATAGTAATGTGTGTCTATAATTGTAATAGATCTAGCTGCTTCTTTGTTAAATAATTGATCTATCTCGTCATTTAAGTTTCTTAGTTGTTTTGTAAGTTTCTTATTTGTGTTGTGGGCCATTTAAAATCTTAATAAATTTGCTTCAGATTGTAATTGTAATAGTTTGGCTTTATTTTGTTTATTACGCTTACTAGACTCTTCTATCAAGAAACCTCTAACGTAAGCTTTTAATGATCCCCAAACGTGAATTGGGTTGGAAGTGCTACGATCATTAATATTTACAAATTCTATAATATGTTGGTGGAGTTTTTGTAATATAATGGTATCTTGTAACAAGCTAGTGTTAAGTGACCATGATTTAGTTCTGTTAGGACTAAGAACCCCAGAGATAGTGACTTCCACTATTGAATGGTCAAACCAGGGGCAGTTCAATATTTTGGCTGTAGTTAAGAGAGGGATCAGTATTTGGCTCATGAAAATATAATCTATTCTGGATTGGGAATTATGCATTAGTGAAAAGTAAGTGTAGTCTCTAGCGTTCCCGTTTAACGTTCTCCAACAATCGATCAAATTGTGGTCTGAGGAGAAATCTTTTAATATGTTGTGGGGGGGGGAGTCTAGGGGGGTTTATGTGTGATAGTCCTTGCGTGGCTCCATCTAATTTGTGATCTAGTGTAAGATTAAAGTTTCCCCCTATGATAGTCTTGTATCTCTTTCATTGGGTAAGTTGTTTGCTTAATTTTGTCAAAAAAATTGCTTGCTGTTCGTTGGGAGCATATACATTAACAATTAGAATTGGGGTATTCTGTACTAGGCCTCTTATTAGTAAGAATCTACCCTCTCTATCCCTAATTATTTCTTCTTCCTTGAAATTCAGTGAAGAGTGTAGGAGAACTGTAACCCCACATTTTTTTTTTACCGCTGACTGCATGATATTGCGTTGGGTATAATTTGTCCCAATATTTTGGTGTGTGATCTTTAGTAAAGTGGCTTTCTTGTAACAATACTATATGTTCTTTTAGGGCTTTATACATTGAAATGGGTTTTTTCCTTTTGAGATCAGAGTTGAGACCCCTAACACTGTGTGGAATTATTTTAATAGATCTTGTGTAGGCGGGAAGGAAAAGCTATTGTATGGGTACCTAGAGAATGTTGTGTAGAAGAAAACGCTTGAAGATCTTCGAATTACATTTCTTAGTGGAGAGCCTGGGCCCCAAAAACACGATAGAAAATTTTGTTAACATCAATAAAAGTGACAGTAACTACATGTGACAAGCTTTTGTGGGGTGTCAAGCCTTGCAGACCCAACCTCAATCAGAACTACATTCGATTAATATACAAACAATATAAGAATCAAACTTTTCATATAAGTACAGAACTAATAATTGTAGGTAAGTTTGAAAAACTTGTGGGATGGCAGGTCCCTACATATAAGGGAGAAGTAAATGTATGCGTTTGACTGTTAGGGGGGTGAGGGACAAAGGGGAGGGAGGGTAGGCTTTAATGATTCATGAAATAGAAAATGGTATGGGGGGAGATTGAATCCTGAGAATAAAAAAAAAAGCTAGTTAAATTCAGTATCATATACAGTAACTCAGATTATCAGTTACAATTTTAATGGATAATAAACTCTTTGGTCATGAACATGAAAGGAACCAAGAAAAAAGAAACAATAAACTCTATTTTAACCATACATTGTTGGTCATAAACAATAGACCTAGAAACCAAATAATTATATATTCACCAAGTCATATCAGGAGAGAGACACTCTCTCCTAGATATACCATGAGGACTAGAAACAATAATTTAATACAATTATTCAGGTTGGAGGAATTTCCTTGTCATTGGGAGAGTCAGTGTCCATAGCAGTGTTGGGGAGCTTTTTTTGTTTTTCTCAATTTTTCAACCGGAGTCCACTCCTGCTGGAAAGTTTTCCGTTGAGTGTTTGGAACAGTCAGAGTATTAGGTTGGTCAAGTTGAATCTGCAAACATTCTAGTATGGAGCGTCCTTCCATTAGAGCAGGTGTAGTGGACGTTCTGAAGGGTAAATAACAACTTAAAGGGGAAATTCCATCTGTATCTGTTCTGGGCCCTGGAAAGGGCTGTTGTAATAGGTTTTAGATCCCTTCCTTTTCATAGGGTGATTGGAGCAATGTCTGAAAATATCTGAATTGTGGGTCCTTCAAAATTAATACTTTGTAGTGCTCTAGCCACTTTTAGAATTAGCTCTTTCACATGGAAATAGTTGGCAATAATGTCTCTTGTTGAAGTTTGCTGCAGTTTTGTTAGTGCTCTATGCACCCTATGCAACATGTCAGACTCCATATCAGGGACTAAGTGATGAAAAATTGTTGTTATGGTTTCTTGAAGATTTTTATATGACTCCGGTAAATTCCTCATGCGGAGATTAGATCTACAGGATCTATTTTCAAGATCTTCAATTTGTTCTTCAAGTTTAGTAATGTGTTCGGAGTGTTCCAGTAAGGAATTTTGGAGATGTGGTAATTCCTCAGCAACAGTATCCATTTTTTCTTCAAGATCTGCTGTGCGACTACCTATATCTCAGATGTCTTGTCTTAAATCTGCCAGCGCAGTTTTCAATTCTTCCTGAAAAAGGCATTTAATCTGGGACAAAAGTTCCTTATTCTGAGAATCTATAGAGGACGGTGCTGGAGTTTCAGCAGGGGTAGCATCTCAGCTGTCATTAGAAGAAGAGGAACCTTTTTCCTGTTGCTTTTGTTTTAGTTGTGATTTATTAAGGCATTCTTTAACCGTTTGTGTTTTATTCTTCATTTTGTCTGCTTAAGAAGCTATCAATTTTAACAAATTGTATGTAGGAAAAGCAGAGAGAAAATTTGTAGGCACTTCTCAGGATCAGGGGGGTAGGGTAGTAGGCGCTGAAATTCAAAGGAGCATACTCTTTAGCTTGATATATGCAATGTAGATGGCTTAAGTGTTAGCGGAGCCTGCCATCATCCAAACACTCAATCATGTCATCATGTCATTTTAGATAGTCCTGTAAGTAGCTGTATTCAGAATATAGTACAATATATCTGCCATGTATGATATTGACCATGTATGATACTGACCTTAATATTCTCCTGATTCGCAATTACATAAGATGCTTTATCAGGTTAAGGGGTAATTAGATGGTGAATGTGAAGGGATTGGAAAAAAACTAAACAGGAACTTTCTATACCCTATATCATTACTATTGCATGTTAATCATACATATGGGGGAGTATAAATAATAATCAGCAGTGATTTATCTCTCTTCGCTTTGATATATTTGTCTCTAGTATTTAAATTCATAAGTATATAATGATGTCTCCAGAACTGGGATAATATTAGGCTCCAATGTTATTGCTCTAATGGTGACGCAGCATATAGTACAAAGGGGTGCAAAAAATGACGTCTTTTCCCACCAAAAGTCTCTTATTAACGGACCCCTTTTATGTTTTCAAGTTTTCAGATTGGGATTGTCTGGTATCTATTTCTATTCTTACGAGCAATCCAGCTAATGCTCAAAATCTTCCTGGTCTATAGCGCAACAGCACACAGAAGGGGCAATCAGCGTAGGAGGTTGCTAAAAAATGGCGATTTGCGCCAAGAAGAGAATTTTCCTCTGGATGTGCTTTAATATTCAGCACCAGTAAGGCTCTGTACTTTGCTTGGTGAGCAGCTGATGTGATGCTGTGTTGGCAGTCTCCAGGCGGTGTATATTATGTGAGTATTAAAATGACTTTACTCACTTGTGCTGATCTGGTCTCTAATGATCAGTCTTCCTCTGGTTGCTCCCAAGATGGTCCTCTGCTCAGAGTCCCCCAACCTTCGCACTATTCCTAATGTGCAGCTCAAGCTCTGGAGTGGATCCCCGGCCCTCCGGAGTGCTGCAGTGTTGTGGAAAGGGCTGCTCGGTCAAGTTCCAACGTCATCCAGCCTCACCTTCCTCCTTTGCTGTGTTGTGGAGCAAGAGCGTAGTTTGCTCCCAATTATATTAAGGCATGGTTAGGTAGATTGTAGCAGTGAATTTAGAGCTTTTTAGCTTTTCTAAAAGTTCTATAAAATCTATAATGAGTTTTAGCTCAGGAGCTCAAAGTCTGTGCGACTGTACACCACGGCAGTTGACACCGCCCTCTTTCCAGCCCCCTTAATTTAATATATAATATCTCTGTAATTATGTTACATCTAAAAAAACAACTGACTGATCATACTTGATCTAAGATCATGTCCTTGGGTGTAGTCCCACCTAGTAACATACATTCAACAATTCCGACAGATTGTGGAAGGTGAAAAGGCAGTTCAATATTATATTAACATCTTACAAGTTTGTTTCCCTGTACTCTTTAATGGAGCACAGAGAATTACAGAGGCGTGATAGAAAAGTTGAGGAGAAAGAGAGGGGTGGGAGTGAGTTTGGGGGAGGAGGGTCTCTCTCCCTTTCCTTACTTTCTTTGTTTTATTTATCTGTTTATCTATGTATTTATTTTGTCTTCCCTAACTGGTATTCAAATTGTGCTGTTTCCATATTTCTAACATTGATGCTTGGATGTTGGGGTATCTCTCTAATTGTAGCAGATTGTCTACCAGTGCCCTCCACTCCCCCACTGTAGCTGTAAATCTTGATTTCCAATACTTTGGTATTAAGGTTTTAGCACTGTTCAGCATTAACAAAAGCAGCATCTTGATTATTTTATTATTTTGTTTAGGAAGTGAGAGGATCAGGAGTATCCGCGGGTCGTTGGGTATTGTTTTCCCTATTATGTCTTTCATTCATGTTAGCATGTTGGCCTAGCAAGTATCTAATTTGGTACAGTGCCGCCATATATGCGTTGGCGTTCCTTCCTCTCCACATCCCCTCCAACACTTATCACTTGCTGATTTATATAATTTGTGAAGTCTATTGGGGTTGAGGTATCATCTTGTCAGGAGTTTGTAGTTTGTTTCTTGAACTTTGGTCGATATAGAAGCCTTTTTGTTTATTAAAAAAGCTATAGATCGATCTTGGGGGTGTGATGTTGATTCCTAATTCTTTTTCCCACGATTTGGCATATGAAGAAAGTTTTTGTGGGTCGTCTAGCAGGAGTAACTTATATAACATGCGTGTCTTGGAGGAGAATCCAGCTCCTCGAACTGCGTCAGCTGTGTTGTTTCTTAGGGTGTGTGTTTACATTGTGGCACATCTGTGTGTAAAAAAAACAATTTAGGGAGGCATCAGGGAGGGTATTGTGTATCTCATTTAGGGCTAGATAACAAGTAGAGAGCTAAATTATTGCAAAAAAGCAGAGATCTGAGCACTCAGGGGCAAGGTAAAATCTGAAAATCTTTATTAAACAAAAGGTAAAAGCTGCATCAAGGTGCAGGTAAGCAGGAGTAGCAGTCCTGACGCGTTTCACGCCCCCTAGTGGCGCTTAGTCATAGGAACTAATGCTGAACATGTCTGTAGTGTACTTAAAGGGATGACTGTCCAATCACTAGCCAGTAACGGCTGTAACCGGACGTCACCCTGAAGGAAACACTAACAGCATGTGAAGGAATGTTAAAATCAACAAATATAATAAAACTGAAGGTACAAAAAAATCTTTGTATGCATACTGACAGGCTGTTATGGATAGAAACATTTAAGACATATTAGTATGTGTCTATGTATGTATGTGACTAATTATTTGTCTAAACAATGTTAATGAAAATGCCTAATGGACAATGTACTGAACAAATCCATGGCTACAAACTAAACCTAGGACGATATATTCAAATATTGTTAGCAAACATTAAGGCATAGTAACAATGTTAGGACTATATAAGTATGTGATAAATCCATGTAAAGAATTGAATGATATTTGAAAAATATTTGAAAAATGAGGGATATTATTTCACAGACCAATAATATATAAGTGTGCTGTTAACATTGTTAGAGGTCGACAATCTGGAAAGGGAGAACGCCAATAGCAAGAGAAAATGCTTATATGCAATTAATGAATATTATTAATAATAATTATATGTTTTAAATTGAAAAGTGCATATTTAAGCATTAATCTATAAAGTAAGAAATATCCCATTCCAGATTGATACCCTTAAGGTGTCTGGTTTCTAATTTCAGAATCCAGAATAACTCCCTTTTTGTAAGGAGTTTATGTCTATCCCCTCCTCTGGTAGGTCTATAAACTACTTCAATGATCTGCGCTCCGAAATTGGGAACACCAGTTAGATGCAGACCATTGAAGTGTTTGGCAACTGCTGAGTTTTTATTGCAAGCCCGCAAACTGGCAAATTTGCCCATTTGCGGCCGTGTGATAATTAATCAGCCATTACAAGTGTCTGGTTATTGCTACCACAAGCTTGCGGTAGCAATTAGCGCTTATAAAATTAACCAGAGATGAGATCTCCCATTAATTTTATGAATGTGCCCCAAATGCACCCAAAATACAGTGTAGTATATTTTATTAAAAAATAAAGATATCAGCATCTTTATTTATTTTATTTTTTTTCAGCATCTTTATTTTTTAATAAAATAACTGCACTAGGCAGTATTTGGGGGTAAAGTTGTCGGGAGTGGGGAGTTAGAAAAAAAAAGGCACATTGCGGTCTATGGAAACTGTGTGTTCCCAGTAAATATATATGTATATGCTTATATACATGTATATTTATGTGTTAATATGTGTATATACACATTTTAACATATAAATATATATGTATATAATCATATACATACTGTATGTATTTAAATTTGCTGCCATCACTGCGCTACTTACCCCCTTCTCTGCGCTTAGATTCTGATGCCGTCTCTGACGGTATCAGAATGAGTTAAAATTACAAAAAAGATGAAGAACAGAATCATTATTGGGCACACTTGGAAGATATATTACCAGATTACAAAAGGGTATAGTGTATATGTAATGTATAGTGATTGATTTAAAACATGACATTTATTCACTAAATTTATAAAAGATATTGTGGACCATGCCACCATTTAAACTAGAGCAAGACACAATAATATTTTTTGCACTGCAAACTCTCCTATTTAGGGATAATTCCCCAAACTATCAATTACTCATTAGCTATAATGTATATGCTTATATATTATGGTAACTATAAGATATCCCATAGATGTATATAATATAAGAATATGAGCGGTCTTTAAGCAGATATAATAGTGCTGAGTGGCGTAGCTAATTTAATCATAGACTCATATATAAATTCGCCTGTATTGTAACTATTATTAAAGTGCCGCCGCACCATTACCGATGACCGCTAACAAATTCAAATTAAATTGTATTTCTATTGCCCAAAAATGGGACAACAATTAACCAGTTACCAAATATAATTTTAACAAACAAATAAGGAGGAGATAAGCAGTGCGAACGCCTAAAGCGCGTTTCGCATCTGCTTTTTCAAAGGCATCAGAACGAGGCACCCATTGGAACCTTTGGATGTGCGCTCTTCTGCACTGGTATTACACAATGGAGTGCAAATATCGCATTCATGAAACCGATATTTAGCTCTCCATTTGTAATCTGGCCCTTAACATTTTAAATGTATTATCTTTATATAAGGAAAGTAGGGTTCTGTTTCTTTTGTGGCAGTTCTGGCCATGTTGTGTTTCTTTGTAGTTCCAGGGTGTAAGGTTGGGTTATTGCAAATGGGGGTTTAGATAATGCAAAGGGAGAAGTATCGGTGAAAAAAGAGAAGAATTTGGCAGCAAAGCAGTAAAATGTAAAAAAGACACTTTATTCTTGTAAAGAGCAAACAGGTAAAAATATGGACTGACGTCTGATGCATTTTGCGCCCCCTAGTGGTGCCACTAGGGGGTGCAAAATGCGTCAGACGTCATTCCATGTTTGTACCTGTTTGCCCTTTACAAGAAAAAAGTGCCTTTTTGAAATTTTACTGCTGTGCTGCCGAATTCTTCTTTTTTTGGACGTTACATGCGGCTGGTTCCCTGCACATTGGGCATTGCACCCTGTCACTAAGTTTGGAGATCAGCATCTCGAAGGCTGTAGTTGTGGTGAGGTCTGACTATGTCATATGTGTAAGACGCATACTGGATGCCGACAGGCGAATTTGGAACGGTCGCTGCTCACTTTGCCTTTGGGGTATGGGTGAAGTTTGTAAGAGGTACAGAAGTTACAGTAGGAAGTTCATTTTTATGACATTCATTCTGCCTAATCGTGAGGTATTTTATCATTGTCTCCTCCAGTGCCATATAGTTAACTTGGAAAATTACTTGTCTGGGGATAAAAATATACCTAAAAAGATACCTAGGTATTTTATTTTTATTTATTTTTTAATAAATATTCTTTTATTGAGGTTGCACAAAAATAATTAACAAATATTAGTTATCATGAGAGAAATTCATCATCACAAAGCAGTGAAACATTTTACATTGGATTGGATAAACAATACATTACTACGTGCCACATGACATAGACTTCAGGGGGTCGATCCGATATAAATCGTCGCCCGCAAAAGCCGGCGACGCCAATATTTGCGCGGGTTTGGTATCACATATACGGCGTAACCTAGAAGTTACGCCCGTATATTTCTGCCGTCGCCCGCAGTTTTTTGGGCCATAGGCAGGTATACCAAACCCGCGCAGTTTGGTATCCAATATGCAGCGTAAGGACTTACGTGGCGAAAATGGAGAAAACTTACTCCATTTTCACCTCGCCACAAAAAGCAGCCGTAAGAAGCCTTACGCTGACTATTGGAGCCCCGTAACTTCCTAAACTGGCTGCTAAAATAAACCTAACACCTAACGCATGCGCAATGTCTATCTCCCTGTCAACCGCGATCTGCTAAAATAAACCTAACACCTAACGCATGCGCAATGTCTATCTCCCTGTCAACCGCGATCTGCTAAAATAAACCTAACACCTAACGCATGCGCAATGTCTATCTCCCTGTCAACCGCGATCCCCCCCGAAATCCCTAATAAAGTTATTACCCCCTAAACCGCCACTCCCGGACCCCGCCGCCATCTACATAAACTAACCCCCTACTGTGAGCCTCTAAAACCGCCGCCATCTACCATATCTATCCCCTAATCTGACCCCTTACACCGCCGCCACCTATATAAAAATTATTAACCCCTAATCTAATCCCCCTATACCGCCGCCAGCTATATTAATATTATTAACCCCTAATGTAAGCCCCTTACACCGCCGCCATCTCTATTAAAATGATTAACCCCTAATTTAATCTACCTACCCCGCCGCCAGATATATTATCTATATTAACCCTAAGTATATTATAGTTAATATAGTTATTACATTATATATATTAACTATATTAACCCTAATTATATTAGGGTTAATATAGTTACTATAGTATTTATATTAACTATATTAACTCTATCTAACCCTAACACCCCTAACTAAATTTATATTAAATTAATCTAATTCATTTATAAACTAAAATATTCCTATTTAAATCTAAATACTTACCTATAAAACAAACCCTAAGATAGCTACAATATAATTAATAATTACATTGTAGCTATATTAGGGTTAATATTTATTTTACAGGTAAATTGTTAATTATTTTAACTAGGTATAATAGATATTAAATAGTTATTAACTATTTAATATCTACCTAGTTAAAATAATTACCCAATTACCTGTAAAATAAATCCTAACCTAAGTTACAAATACACCTACACTATCAATAAATTTAATAAACTACAAACATCTATCTAAAAATACATTTAAATTAACTAAACTAAATTACAAAAAAAAAACAAACACTAAATTACAAAAAATAAAAAAAAGATTACAAGATATTTAAGCTAATTACACCTATTCTAAGCCCCCTAATAAAATAATAAACCCCCAAAATAAAAAAAATTCCCTGCCCTATTCTAAATTAAACAAATTTCAAAGCTCTTTACCTTACCAGCCCTTAAAAGGGCCTTTTGTGGGGCATGCCCCAAAGAATTCAGCTCTTTTGCATACAACAAATACAATCCCCCCCCCCCATTACAACCCACCACCCACATACCCCTATTCTAAAACCACCCAAACCCCCCTTAAAAAAGCCTAACACTACCCCCCTGAAGATCTCCCTACCTTGTCTTCACCACACCGGGCCGAACTCCTGATCCGATCCGGGCGATGTCTTCCTCCAAGCGGCAAAGAAGAATTCTTCCTCCGGCGACGTCTTCCTCCAAGCGGCAGCAAAGTCTTCATTCTTCCGGCGGCATCTTCAATCTTCTTTCTTCGCTCCGCCGCCGCGGAGCATCCATCCTGGCCGACTGCTGTACTTGGAATGAGGTACCTTTAAATGACGTCATCCAAGATGGCGTCCGCCGAATTCCGATTGGCTGATAGGATTCTATCAGCCAATCGGAATTAAGTTAGAAAAATCTGATTGGCTGATTGAATCAGCCAATCAGATTCAAGTTCAATCCGATTGGCTGATCCGAACAGCCAATCAGATTGAGCTCGCATTCTATTGGCTGATCGGAACAGCCAATAGAATGCGAGCTCAATCTGATTGGCTGATTGGATCAGCCAATCGGATTGAACTTGAATCTGATTGGCTGATTCAATCAGCCAATCAGATTTTTCTAACTTAATTCCGATTGGCTGATAGAATCCTATCAGCCAATCGGAATTCGGCGGACGCCATCTTGGATGACGTCATTTAAAGGTACCTCATTCCAAGTACAGCAGTCGGCCAGGATGGATGCTCCGCGGCGGCGGAGCGAAGAAAGAAGATTGAAGATGCCGCCGGAAGAATGAAGACTTTGCTGCCGCTTGGAGGAAGACGTCGCCGGAGGAAGAATTCTTCTTTGCCGCTTGGAGGAAGACATCGCCGGAGGAAGAATTCTTCTTTGCCGCTTGGATCGGATCAGGAGTTCGGCCCGGTGTGGTGAAGACAAGGTAGGGAGATCTTCAGGGGGGTAGTGTTAGGCTTTTTTAAGGGGGGTTTGGGTGGTTTTAGAATAGGGGTATCTGGGTGGTGGGTTGTAATGGGGGGGGGGGATTGTATTTGTTGTATGCAAAAGAGCTGAATTCTTTGGGGCATGCCCCACAAAAGGCCCTTTTAAGGGCTGGTAAGGTAAAGAGCTTTGAAATTTGTTTAATTTAGAATAGGGCAGGGAATTTTTTTTATTTTGGGGGTTTATTATTTTATTAGGGGGCTTAGAATAGGTGTAATTAGCTTGTATCTTGTAATCTTTTTTTTATTTTTTGTAATTTAGTGTTTTTTTTTTTTTGTAATTTAGTTTAGTTAATTTAATTGTATTTTTAGATAGATGTTTGTAGTTTATTAAATTTATTGATAGTGTAGGTGTATTTGTAACTTAGGTTAGGATTTATTTTACAGGTAATTGGGTAATTATTTTAACTAGGTAGATATTAAATAGTTAATAACTATTTAATATCTATTATACCTAGTTAAAATAATTAACAATTTACCTGTAAAATAAATATTAACCCTAACATAGCTACAATGTAATTATTAATTATATTGTAGCTATCTTAGGGTTTATTTTATAGGTAAGTATTTAGATTTAAATAGGAATATTTTAGTTTATAAATGAATTAGATTAATTTAATATAAATTTAGTTAGGGGTGTTAGGGTTAGATAGAGTTAATATAGTTAATATAAATACTATAGTAACTATATTAACTATATTAACCCTAATATAATTAGGGTTAATATAGTTAATATATATAATGTAATACCTATATTAACTATAATATACTTAGGGTTAATATAGATAATATAGCTGGCGGCGGGGTAGGTAGATTAAATTAGGGGTTAATCATTTTAATAGAGATGGCGGCGGTGTAAGGGGCTTACATTAGGGGTTAATAATTTTAATATAGATGGCGGCGGTGTTAGGGGCTCACTTTAGGGGGTTATAGATATAATATAGCTGGCGGCGGGGTACGGGAGCGGCGGTTTAGGGGTTAATAACTTTATTAGGTTGCGGCGGGGTACGGGAGCGGCGGTTTAGGGGTTAATAGCTTTTTTATTGTTAGGATAGTGAGGGGGGATAGCGGATAGAGGGTTAGACAGTGCGGGCTATGTTAGGGAGGCGTGTTAGACAGTGCGGGCTATGTTAGGGAGGCGTGTTAGACAGTGCGGGTGTTTTAGACTTTAGTCAGGTTTTATAGGCGCCGGCAGTTTCTAACGTGCCGCAAGTCACTGGCGACGCCAGAAATTTGTACTTACGCAGATTTCTGGACATCGCTGGTTTATCCGACTTACGGCACGTTAGCATCTGACGGCGATTTATATGGGATAGCTCGAGTTGCGAGCTGAAACTGCGGGCGACGCCGGTTCCCTCGCTTGCGCCGCAAACTGCGATCTATATCGGATCGCGCCCCAGGAACCTCATTTGTAAGACAATAAATTGACATTTATGAGTGGCTACTGGATTGGTCTCGAAAGGACCATCTGGTCTTAAAAGGTAAGTCGCTAGTGGTAGCCACATGTTAGACCTCTCTTGGATCTATTGGCGCATATATAAGTAAATAATATCACTTTGTGAAATGTGATTAGAAAAAAATAAAATAAAAAAATAAGTTAAAAGACAGGAAAACCTAGAAAGCAACAACTTTAAATCCAATTAGGAACTGTGTTAATACAAATAAATAAGGTAAACAAAATTCTCACTGATCTGGAGGAAAATGGGCTCTGAGATATATTAGCTCTCAACAGTGACGGTAAGTAGAATACGTGTAAATGTAAGAAGACATTAGCAGATAAGGGTGTAATAAAGGGATTGTGATAATAGTAGTTGGTATGAGGAGGGGAGAAAAAAAAGGAAGGGGAGGGGGGTACAGGGAGGACCATTTCTCACCTCCCACTCCCCTCCCTCCCAGGAGGGGGGAAATAAACACTGAGTATCTACAGCTTTTTGTTTAACATCCTGAACGCATAGAGTTCAATTTTTCTGATATAATCCACAATAGATATTATTTGGGTTAAAGAGGGAGGAGAATTATTTTTCCAATCTCTCGCAATGGCTAGTTTGGTTGCCATTAGGAGGTAGGTCATTAGGTACTTATTCGATTTGCTCATTTTAAGGTTCCCTAAATGCAGAAGACCCACCTCCAGGCAGCCAGGTACTGATATGTGTAGTTTGTTCAAGATGTCAAAGATTGACCTCCATAGGCCTTTTATCTTAGGGCACTCCTACTAAATATGTGCCACCGTGCCCAAGTTACCACATTCTCTCCAACATAAGGGGGAGGGGTTTTTAAAGATCATATGTAGGGTAGCAGGGACTAGGTGCCAGCAAACTGTAATTTTGTAATAGAGTTCCCATAAAGTTGCACAATGTAGTATTTTCTTGGAGATTATGAGCTCCCTGAACCAACCAGGCATGTCTCCTCAAAACGGAGATCTCTCTCCCATGCCCTATATTGACTAAGTTTTGATGGTTCAGGTGACATTACTAGTGTATGATAGTGGAAGGATAGAGATCCCCTAAGTGGTGAGCCTAAGGCCCATCTCTATTTCCATGGTGTTGATGCTTTAAAGTTTCACCTTGGAAAACACCATGCTCTCAATAGACTAGTGAGCCACACAAATTCAAAGTGGAGTGAGGCGGGGAGGAGAAACCTCTTTCCCCGCCTGAAAATCTATAAGTCCAATAGTATCGTATAAGGTCAAGATGAAAAGATCAGCCGCCTCAGCCCACCAGAGGTTATGTGTCTCAGGTAAATAAACTAGGATGGTACGTATCCTGTACATAGAGGGATGCAGGGACATGGTGCTTATATGTTTCCTGTTATCCCATAGTTTCCAGGTATCTAAAATAATCGGGTGAACCACTCCCCGGGTGAACCACTCCCAAGTCTTTTCTTAGATAGGATGGAATCCAGGGAAGATCAACTAGCCTGATGCCTTTTCGGGAGCAATGATTGCTCCACTTCCTGCCACCTAAGCCCTACATTGGTAATACCCCAGCCAGTAATCTGGGCTAGGTGAGCTGCTTTATGGTAGAGCAGGACACTAGGATATGAGAGTCCCCCTCTGTTGATAGGTTGTTAGATTATTAGTTTGAATGCTTGCGGTTTCTTACCTTTCCATATATATGTGGGGATCAGGCTCTGGAATTTGTTTAAGATAGGGTATAGGGGACAGCCTTGTCTAGTGCTGTTTGAGATTTCAAACCTTTCCAAATAAAACCCCACTCCCTGGACTTTGGCCGATGGCTGAGTGTATAGGGCTTGTGTGGCCACAGTGAATTGGGATGGGATAGTGAAGGCTCTTAATGTTTCCTAGAGGTAATTCTATCTGACCCTGTGAAACACTTTTTCGGCTTCTAAGGACAGGGCCAGAAAGGGAACCCCTGTCTCTTTACTTCATACAGGGTGGACAGTATACGATGGGTATTGTCGTGTCCTTCCCGACCTGGGACAAAGCCTACCTAGTCTCCATGTATAATTGTTGACATGACCTTAGACAAGCGGTTGGCCAAGATTTTTGAATATTGTTTAATATCAGTATTTATAAGAGATATTGGCCTATAGCTGCTGCATAGCTGAGGATCTTTATCTGGTTTAGGGATGGTAATTATTGCAACCTCCAGGAATTCCTTCAAACAGTTCCCTGATGAAGCAATTTCATTAAATGTCCTAAGCAAAGGGATACAAGTGTAAGAAAACGACCTATAGAAATGGCCCGTAAAGCCATCAGGCCCAGGGGCTTTACCTTTCTTTTGAGAAAGAGACATGTATTCGCGAATTGTAGCAATAGATGCCGCCTGATGTGAGAATCTTTGAGGTTGTAGAGGGACTTCTAGAATGAGCGAAACACTTCTATGTCTTTAGGGGATAGTACCATCCGTCCTTCACGTTTAAGTGACTCAATCCTGCGTTGAGCTTGTCTGTTACTCAGCTTGGTGGCCATCATTTTATTAGCTTTGTTACTATGATAGTAATATATTTGTTTAAATTTGCTCAGGGTCTTCTGGACTATTGCGAGTTCTAAGTTGGGTTCGCACCGCTTCCAATTGCTTTGCACCCTGAAGTGTAGGAACTGAATTCTGTGTTAAAGAGAGTAACTTATAAAGACATAAGAGATCTGCCAAAATCTTGCCTTGTTTCTTTCTAACGAAGGAGGCCTGCTTAATGCAGAGGCCTCTAATATAGGCCTTGTTTGTAGTCCAAATTGTCTGAACCGGGCTTTAATCGTTATCATTGAAAGTCAGAAATTCCTTAATCTCATTTTTGACTGTTCGCAAAATTGCAAGGTCACTCATTAGCCAATCCTCGTACCTCCAGTGGGTGTTAGACCGACGGGAGGGATGTGAGAAGGTAAAAATGACGGGATCATGGTCTGACCATGTGGTGAGTATGATTTTGGAACATTGGACATCATTCAGTGCCCAATCAGTAAAGAAGTAGTCAAGTCTTGAATATGACCTGTGCGGGTTGGAATAGAAGGTATAATCCCTATCTACAGGGTGAATAGCCCTCCAAATATCGTATAGTCCAAAATGCGTCATCGAAGAGCGGAATGCGCTGGCCAAGGATCTCGTGGATCAGTCAAAAGTTTGGTGTTTCAAGCCCTGTTTGTCTAAGAGGGGATCCCAGACCATGTTGAAGTCCCCTCCAACAACCAGGGTACCCTGTTTAACACTGGCAACTAGTCTGAGTAAGGAGTTATTCAATTTACAAACTACAATAATAAATCTAGCCTCTGTGTCTTTCTGTGTAGATCAGATCAAAGGCCACATTGTCTCGAATAAGAATTGCCACACCTCTGGACTTAGTACTAAAGGAGGCTTCAAAAACGTTAGAGAAATGCTTAAAGGAGTATGGTTTACCTGACCACATGACCCAGTGGGTCTCCTGCAGGAACACTACATCAGACTTGGTGTGTCTAAGTTTGGTTAAAAGAAGACTTTGTTTGGTCGGTGAGTTTACACCTTGTACATTGTGAGTGAGGAACTGGAGTTCCGCCATCCCTGTAGAGGAGAGGTGGGAGGAAAGAGAGTGAGGGAGAGAAAAAAAAAGAAAAAGCAAAAAAGGAAGGGGGTGGTATCTGGGAAAGGGATTTAAAAGCTAATATTAAGAGAGCTAAAAAAAAATATGTAGGAATGCTAATGGTTAGAGTGAGAGGTATGTAAATGTGTTCCAGATGTGAGAATGAAAATATAGATCAGCGGGTAAGCACTGGTCAAGACAATGTGTTTATAGTAGTGTGTGGGGAAGATGTATATGAGAGCATAAAATAAACGTGGTAGTTAATGTAGGGTAAGTGTATGAGGTATAAATATGGGGAGTGGGGGCGGTTCAAATATCAGATCGTAGGATATAGTGATACTGCGATAGCAAGGCAGAAGGGGAGGTGATGGGATAGTATTTTAGTAGTAGGATAGAATTATGGCGTGAGGGGGCAAGGGTACCACCCCCCCAAGCAATAGTAACCATCTAATAGATTGTGGAAAGCTTTACTAGTTTATGTGTAAAAGCTGAGATGTATACTGAAGGAGACCTTTAAGCAAGTGCATGAGGAGAATAATAAGAATACAATGAGAGAAAAAGCATGGCATATCAGAAATCTGGATTGTTAGGAAATAACCTTAGTAGGGGTTTGAATTAGCACTCCTTCCTATAGGATACGTAATAAAAGTTACAACTTTATTATTTGTTAAGTTTAAAAGGAGAGTATAATCTCCTAAATTATCAAATAAACCAACCAAAATAAAGATATAACTATGATGTCTAGTCACCCCCCTGTTTCCTGGCCAATAACAGCATACCTCGGCTTCAGGTGACAGGGATGACTAACATCTAGATAAAGTTTGTTTAAAAAAATGCAAAGAGACATGCACTGTAAAGCACAAACGCGTTTCGGCTGTCTTAGCAGCCTTTCTCAATGTGAAATGACAAACCGAGGCCTGGGTGCTACCCCTTAATATACCTGAACCTATACCTTAATTATCCAATAATATCGTTGTAAAAATTCTACGCGCCCTGGTTGTCCATTCATGTACATATACGTGTCATATGGTGGGCGTGTAATTCAAGTGTGTTTCAATTGGTTACCGGTTCGTGTGTGTTATATTTGTTTATATGCGTGTAGTGTCCTGCTTCTCACGATTTAGTTATTATCAATATCTAAAACAGCGTGCTTATAGCCACATTGTGATACTTAGGAGTTAAGCACTCACAATACGAGCATCACATGCTAAACTAAGTCCGATCCGGTAATATTATGTATCAGGTATCATTGTGGATACGCAAATTATTTTCGATACATCTTTATGTGTATGTTACGGCGTACAGCCTCTATATGTGGGTACACGTTAATACATTAGTCATTGCCATGCCGTATGATACTGCAATGACACTTCCTCCATATGTTATTATTGCAATTCACTTGGTGTCATTTTTCAATGGCCGAGTTATGCGGCCATGTAGTGATTGACTGCCAGTTAGAGCGAATCATATAAGTGTTTCCGTAGTGTTCACTTTTACCTTCTGTACTTAGCAGACATATTAATACAGAAACAATTTGCTAATAAAAACAGAGTCTGTTCCTAGAGAAAGTACTTAGGTCTCTATATAAGAGGCTTAACTGCAGACTGAGAGAAACTATTAATCAAGTACATGAAAAAAATGATATAAATACATTTGAAAAATGACTGAAACATGACATATCAGGGCATACATATTGCTACAAAACAACCTTTAGTAGAAATAAAGAGTCAGTTCCGGAAGTAGGAGCATAGGTCAACGGACCACAAAAAGTAAAATTTAAGCAAACATAAACTGTTAGTAATAACAGATAATTAGAAAAGGATACACTTATCCGGGTTGCTGCTGAGGAGAGCATTTCCTCTTAGAAGTGGGTGGAGGTCGTTTGGATAAAGGGCGCCACTCTGGAGTTGAAATTCTTAAAGTCTGAGAGTTTGGAGGAGATTGCACAGCATTGATAGAGGGCTGCAGGAGAGTCAGTTTGTCCAATAACTCTAGGCCTTGCTTGACTGTTCCTCATACAGGAAGAAGAGCTTGATCGGGAACCCCCAGCAATAGTTGATGTTATGACTATGAAGGCTCTTTGTTATAGGCATGAAGGATCTCCTTTTGGCCAGAGTGTGTGAGGATAAGTCCGGGAATATTTGGATAGTTTGATATGGATCCTGGAGGGTTTTGTTTTGGATAGCGTCTCTCAGTACTTTTTCTTTGATAGTAAAGTAATGTAAGCAAATAATCACATCTCTGGGCTGCTCAGAGGAAGAGTTCCTGGGGCGGTGTGCCCTATGGGCCCTGTCTTTTAACAGATTTTGGTCTTGCAAAGATCCAAGTAATTCCTTGAACAGGCCATAGATGAATTCAGGAAGATTGGATGTGGATACATCTTCAGGTATGCCCCGGATGCGGATGTTGTTGCGTTGCGATCTGTCCTCAAGGTCTGCAAGTTTAGTCTCAAGATATCATGTCCGCCAAAGACTGGCAAAGTCTGCGCATAGGACAATAGATTAGTATGATCAGTTGCTAGATCTTCGTGTTTTCTTTCTAAGGTATCTGTCCTTTCTCCCAATGTCCTATCTATCAAGTTCCGAATGAAGCTTGAGGACCCGTGTTCCTGGTGAGCATGCAGGCTCGCCAGAAACAGCAGTTATGAAGCAGCGGTCTAAAGAACGCTGCTCCATAACCCTGCTCTGAGCAGGCGGACAGACATCGCCAGAATTCAACCCGATCGAGTACGATTGGGTTGATTGACACCCCCTGCTTGTGGCTGCGAGTCTGCAGGGGGCGGCGTTGCACCAAAAGCTCACAAGAGCTGAATACGGAGAGCGTATTGCTCTCCGCATTCAGCAATATCTGCCGGACCTGTTCCGCACGGTCGGATCAGGTCTGACAGATATTTGATAAATTGGCCTCTTGGTCTCTGTTGAGATCAGCGAAATAAGTTTTTATTTCTTGCTTTAAGGAGGTATAATGGGAGTTCATTTAAGTGGATAAAGAATTGATAAATTCAGCAATAGAAACATTGTCAGTACTTGACTTAGGGAAGTTCCTGGTGTCCAGGGTGATTAGGTTTTCTAAGAGATATGGATGAGTCATCAGAGAGTTCTCTGTCAAGAAGGAGTTTGCTATTGAAGTTACCTGCAACTGTACTTTTTGGACCATCCATTTGTTTCAGTTTTTTCAAGTTAAAGTGTGCCATTATACATGCAATATGGTACAGACTTCTGATGGTCAGTATCTGGGCTGACTCCTCTCTACTCAGCTTGTTCTGTTAAAGCAGACATCTTAGACAATGCTCAATGAATGCATATTCACAGCATATAGGATGAGCATCTAGGAAGGGAAGCTTCAGTACTAATAGTTGCAGGGGGGGGGGGTTCCTTGGCCCCAATGGTTCTCAGATTACATCATCCTCACTGAGTTGATATTCAGATAGAATACATATGTTAGGTACTAGGCCTCAATCACACCGCATCAGGGACGTATCCACTAGGTACAACAAAAGGGAAGGGAGGGATATGGAATATACCCCTTGGGGAGAGTAGAAAGGGCAGGTGGAGGTTAGTGTAATCAGTGGCTTGTTAAAGGTATTCCAATGGAGCTTCCAGTGGGGAGTTGTGAAGTGCAGGCGGGAGAATATAGGATTAAGGCACTCTTTGCACTGTATTCAAAGGGCAATGTCTGTGTCTCACTCTTGTCACTCCTGTTGGTAGGGAAGCAGTTACTTCTTTTATTGCTAGTGTCTCAGATATAAGGCATTCTAGGTATACTTAATGTAGTGATGGCCTTAATCAGGAAGTTATAGCTGATGTACAGTCCACTTCCATGAATGACATTTCAGGAAGTTATCACTCTCACAGTGGGAGTAAGACCTACAGTACAGGGACATATGCAGTAGTGAGAGAGAATATGTGTTGTTGTTGGGAGAGAGTGTGACTTAGTTATTCTAGCTATCCACTACTGCCCAGTAGTTTGGTAGTTTAACTCCCTTAAAGTGTGTAGTGAAAGTACTGGTGAGAAGAAGGCATATAAGGCTTAAGGGCACCTATAAAATCACAAATCACTGTCCACCCATGAGCATATTGGGTAAAGGGCTTACCGGCCTGTTGCACTGCTATGCGGTCACACAATAGCTGTCCAAATCACTCCCTCTAAGGCCAATCTTCCTCCCAAATGAAGAAGAGAGTGGGTGTTATTAGATGAGGAGCTGATTACTTCTCCTGGGTGCAGGGTATTGGCCACTCTGTATTGCACAGTCCCTGTGCAATGATCTTTATTGCGCCACGTTGTGGGTCACATGTTGTAGAGGCCTGGGAGGTTGCAACCCTTCTAAAACTATTAGGTCACCTGTGTGCTTGCTATACCCTGTCTGTTAGTGTGTTGGCTTACCGGTCTGCAGCTGTACTGTATGGTCTCACTTTAGCGGTTATTTGCCTGTGTGGTCCGAGTACCGGGTGGCGGCGGTTGAATGTTATGTAGTCACAGGCTGCTCTGTAAGGTGATCTACTCTGCTTTGAGCGCCGCGCGCAGTGTGCAGGCCTGAAGAGGATCGGCTTGTCTATTGACTACGAAGTCCTAGTTCCGGTGGCCAAAAGTGATGTCTGCTGTTATTAGAGTGCAGAAAAGAAGTTTTCCCTTCAGTGATTTCAGAATTTAACCAGCTAGTGCTCAAATTTGCCGCTAGTGTGCCAGGAGCTCTGTGGGAATAAGACCGCTCTTCTTCTCAGTTAGCTCCGCCCCTCAATATTTGTTGTTTTAATGGACAGTCTGATACAAGTTGGGATAATATTATTGGATTATAGGAGATATTCAGTGTTTCAGAGTTTGTGATGTTAAGTAGAAAGTTATAGAAAGTTAGAAACCTGGCCATATTCTTTAATTATCTCTAGGGTCTTTGGTATAGAGGATTCATTATTGGTAAGGGTAAGTAAGACTTTGTCAGTGTACAGTGTCAATTTGTTTTCATAATTATTGGTCTGTATATTAGTTATTTGCTTATTGTTTCAGATTTTTTTATTCTAATGTCTCTACGGAAGGGCAAAGAGGATTGGAGAGAGGGGGCATCCCTGTCATGTTTCAATGTTTATAATGAATTTTTCTGATATGAGACCATTTACCTTAACCTTAGCTGTAGGGGAGTGATATAAGGAGAAGACTTGTGTGATAGATTTTTTTTAGAGAAATTCATGGTTTTCATAACTGCTCTTAGTAAATTCCAATGAACCCAGTCAAAAGCCTTCTCTGCATCGGTGGAGCAAAAGGACCAAGGGTATATTACTATTCTTTGCGTGAGATATGAGCTTTAATATTCTTAGCGTATTATCCCCTGCCTCCCTCCCTGGTACAAACCCCACCTGGTCTGGATTTATCAATTTGGGAAGATATTTGTTTATTCTTGTGGCCAAAATTTTAGCAAAAATCTTTATGTCGGAATTCAACAAGGATGGGCAAGATTACATATGTGGTGCAAGCTTCAGCGCAGCTGCTGAAACCCGCGCCACCCGTAATTTCACCTCGCACATCGGGGTATCACATAAACCCTGCCGGCAGTTCATAAAGTGCAGTAAATCGGATAAACTAAAGATGTCCAGAAATGAGCGTAAATACACATTTCTGGAGTCGCCAGTGACTTATGGCACTTTAGAAACTGCCAGCGCCTAAGAAAAAAAAAAAAATCTCCAGCAAAAGTCTAACCTGCCTCCCAAAAATAAACCTGACACGTAAAACCCCTATATCCGCCATCAAACACACATCGGAACTAATAATAAAAGTATTAACCCTAAATGGTCCCAAATAGGAATACAGATGGTTTCGGATCTTTGGCTTCCGCCATCGGAATGTGGATTTAAACCTGATTCACAGCTGGGATCAGGTGGAGCCTTGCCCCATATTCTGAAATTTGAATATTTCAGAGTTAAAAACTTCTTGACCTCCTGGGGCTTTAAGCCTCAGTCAAACCGGCCTCTGACCCTGTGGGAGACCACCTGGAAACAGGGAGAGAGGCTTTACAAACCCCTCTCCAGGCATTACACTCTATTAAACTCTGAGCTAAATTCAGACCTGGCTCCCCACCTTGTAAAGTGGGGATCTCTGTTGGACAGATCTTTCACAGCAACTGACTGGGAACAAGCGCTTGAACGAACCAAAAAAACTATACATTGCATTAGCCTTTTTGAAACTTATTATAAGTTGGTGGCTCACTGGTACTATGTGCCCACCAGGCTAGCTAAAATATTTCCTAGCGCATCCCCGTACTGTTGGAGAGGTTGTGGCCAGAGAGGGGACTCTCTACACATTTGGTGGGAATGTCCCAAAATACGCCCCCTATGGCTTAAATGTTTCAGAGCCCTTCCCAAATTAGGAATCTCCCTACGTAGCTCTCCCGCAGTAGCCCTCCTACACATAGGTACTCATTCCATCCCCAAACATCACGCTGGCATAAGTATTTACCTCTTTATGTCCATCAAACACCTGATAGCCTCTGACTGGAAGTCGGAATCCCCTCCCAGCTGGTCGAGAGTCTGCTCCTATATGGTCTACCTACACTATGGAAAAAAGCATATTTTATAACCTAGGCAACTCTGACCTTTTTGAGCTTATATGGGCCGACTGGAAAGACACGTATGACACAACTTGGAGACCTAATGTTCTTTCTCCCTCTTAGCCCTTCTGGACGAAACAGGGAGCCTGATCTAGAGACAGACCTGTCCAGATTTAATTGCCTCCCTGACGACGTACCCACCCTAGAATGATGATATATTCCTCAAACCCTCTTCTTCTCCTCTACCCTTATTACTTCCATCCTTCTATCCCCCCCTCCTTTCTCTCCTGGGCGGGAACTCCCTGGTTCTCTCCCATCCGCGTTACAAAACCCCATTATCTGTTTTAATTAACCTCTGTATATGCGGAATCCTTTTGAATTACTCACTATACATTTCAATATGTGTGTTTACAGATTATCTAGAGGACGTTATGAGTCCTCGAATTGCTAATCTTGTTTCTGTTTTGTTTTCTTTTCTCATTGTGTGCATATTCTTATTTGTAAGCATGATAAGATAAATAAAGCTCTTTTAAAACTAAAAAAAAAAAAAAAAGTATTAACCCTGAAACCGACAACCCCCCACAATGCAATATGCTTAATTAAACTATTAACCCCTAATCCGCCATTCACACACATTGCAATCTACCTAATAAAAGTATTAACCTCTAAATCCGCCAACCCCAACATCGCAAACTACCTAATAACCCCTAATCCGCCATTAACCCACATTGCAACAAACCTTATAAATCTATTAACCCCTAATCCGCCAAACCCCCACAACATTTAACTAATTAAATTACTATGCCCTATAACCTAACACACCCTAACCTAACCCACCTAAATTAACACCAATTACCTAAATTAAAAATTACTAAATTACAAACAATTAAAATAAAAAAGCTAACATTACTTAAAAATATAAAAAACTAAGATTAAATTAATCTAAAATTACAAAAAATAAAAAGTCTAACATTACATAAAATAATAAACAAAATGATCAAAAATTTAAAAATTAAACCTAATCCCTATGAAAATAAAAAGACCCTCAAAATAAAAACACCCCCTAATCTAATACTTAACTACCAATAGCCCATAAAATGGCTTTTTGTAGGGCATTGCCCTAAATTAAACAGCTCTTTTCCTTAAAAAATTCAAAGTCCCCTCTCTAACAGTAAAACCCCCACCTCCCAAACCCCCCAAAATAAAAAAAAACCTAACACTAAAAAATCCTAAACTACCCACTACCAAAAAACAAACCCCCCAAAAATAAAAAAAATCCCAAGTCTAAACCCCCAAATAGGTACTCAAAGTTCCTGAAGTCCGGCGGAGAAGGTCCTGTTCCAGGCGGTGAAGTCTTCTTCCAAGCGGCCAACATCTTCTTCCAAGCGGGATCTCTTCCTTCTTTATCCAGGACCAAGCCGGAGTGGAGCGGAAATGAGCACGGAGCAGGACCGGCGACCGCGGAGCCATGGAGCATGGAGGATCCTCTTCGTATGATCGCCGCCCTACACTGAATAGTGAATTCAAGGTATGTGTTTAAATATGGCGTCCCTTGCATTCCTAATGGCTGATTTGATTCTACTGAAATCCTATTGGCTGTTCAAATCAGGCCGGTCGCCGGTCCTGCTCCGCGCTCATCTCCGCTCCGGGCTGGCTTGGTCCTGGATGAAGAAGGAAGAGGTCCCGCTTGGAAGAAGACTTCACCGCTTGGAACAGGACCTTCTCCGCCGGACTTCAGAAACAGTGAGTACCTATTTGGGGGGTTAAATTTAGGCTTTTTTTTTATTTTTTCAGGTTTTTGTTTTTTTTAGATTAGGGATTTATTGGGCACACATAAAAGAGCTGAATGCCCTTTTAAGGGTAGTAAAAGAGCTGAATGCCATTTTAAGGGCAATGCCCATACAAATGTCCCTTTAGGGGCAATGGGTAGTTTAGGTTTGTTTAGTTTTAGTTGTTTTTTTGGGGGGGGTTTGGTGGGTGGGAGGGGTTTACTGTTAGAGGAGGGGCAGTATTTTTTAAGGAAAAGAGCTGTTTAACTTAGAGCAATTCCCTACAAAAGGACCTTTTAAGGGCTATTGGTAGTTTAGTATTTAATTAGGGGGTGTTTTTATTTTGGGGGACTTTTTTATTTTCATAGGGATTAGGTTTTATTTTTTTATTTTTGAACATTTAGTTTATTATTTTATGTAATGTTAGACTTTTTTTAAATCATAGATTCATTTAATTTTATTTCTTTTTTTCTTTTTCTTTTTTATTATTTTTTATTGAGGGTTTTGCATGTTACAAAGGAAATCAGATGTACAAAGTACAAACTCACATGTGGCATACAGGTACAATTCTGTAAAAACATATTGTAATACATATTTTTACATTCTAAAACATATAACTTTTTTTTTTTTGTACCAAATAGTATTTGCTTGTACTACTCTTGAGTCCTGTATATAATAGACAAAAGGGATATGAGAATACAATATATTGATATATCCTAGTAATTTTTTTTAACAAAATACAAACTGCATTCTTTGACAAGCAAGATACATAACACCTTATAAATATAGCCTTCTTGTATAAAAACAGAGGAGATGCTTAATAAAGAGATGTTGGTAGAAAAAAAGGTAATTTACAGAGTTCTGGCAACTTGAGGTATGGAGAATGTGTTTTTCTTAATGTGCTATAGTAGGTAACAGTACATTCTGATTTAGCGATGTGATCATCTAGTGTCTAGCAAAAGTTGTTTATGTCTTACATAAATATTAGAGATGACATTTAGATCCCACTTATTTAAAGGGACAGTCAAGTTAAAAAAAAAACCTTTCATGATTCAGATAGGGCATGTAATTTTAAACAACTTTCCAATTTACTTTTATCACCAATTTTGCTTTGTTCTCTTGGTATTCTTAGTTGAAAGCTAAACCTAGGAGGTTAATATGCTAATTTCTTAGACCTTGAATGCTGCCTTAGCATTTTACAGTTTTTCACCACTAGAGGGCGTTAGTTCATGTGTTTCATAGATAGATAACATTGAGCTCATGCACTAAAATTTACAGAGGAGTGAGCACTGATTGGCTAAAAAGCAAGTCTGTCAAAAGAACTGAAATAAGGATCAGTCTGCATAGGCTTAGGTAATCACAAAGGTAAAGTGAGTATTATTATAACTGTGTTGGTAATGTAAAACTGGGGAATGGGTAATTACAGGATTATCTATCTTTTAAAACAACAACACATCTGGTGCTGACTGTCCCTTTAATGTAGTGCTGTCCCTTCTGCGGTCTCGGCCGCTGGCCGCAAGACAGGGATCAAGCTGTATGTTACGTATGCTAGCCCTCCTACATATTATTTTTAAAGTGATGTTAGACCATCTAACTTGCTTTCAGACACCCTCACATGAACACGTAAAGAGACAAGTAATATGAGGCTGGGGCGACAGTAACGATGTTAAGATAACCTCTCCTGAGCTATAGTTTGCAAAGTCGCTATGGGGGAGATGTACAGACATGAAAGGGATATGCAGAGATATATGCAAGAGTGAGTTATTAAACATTTGTCCCTTCTAGATATAATCGTTTACCAGATTTTTATTATATATATATATATATATATATATATATATATATATATATATATATATATACAGGGAGTGCAGAATTATTAGGCAAATGAGTATTTTGACCACATCATCCTCTTTATGCATGTTGTCTTACTCCAAGCTGTATAGGCTCGAAAGCCTACTACCAATTATGCATATTAGGTGATGTGCATCTCTGTAATGAGAAGGGGTGTGGTCTAATAACATCAACACCCTATATCAGGTGTGCATAATTATTAGGCAACTTCCTTTCCTTTGGCAAAATGGGTCAAAAGAAGGACTTGACAGGCTCAGAAAAGTCAAAAATAGTGAGATATCTTGCAGAGGGATGCAGCACTCTTAAAATTGCAAAGCTTCTGAAGCGTGATCATCGAACAATCAAGCGTTTCATTCAAAATAGTCAACAGGGTCGCAAGAAGCGTGTGGAAAAACCAAGGCGCAAAATAACTGCCCATGAACTGAGAAAAGTCAAGCGTGCAGCTGCCAAGATGCCACTTGCCACCAGTTTGGCCATATTTCAGAGCTGCAACATCACTGGAGTGCCCAAAAGCACAAGGTGTGCAATACTCAGAGACATGGCCAAGGTAAGAAAGGCTGAAAGACGACCACCACTGAACAAGACACACAAGCTGAAACGTCAAGACTGGGCCAAGAAATATCTCAAGACTGATTTTTCTAAGGTTTTATGGACTGATGAAATGAGAGTGAGTCTTGATGGGCCAGATGGATGGGCCCGTGGCTGGATTGGTAAATGGCAGAGAGCTCCAGTCCGACTCAGATGCCAGCAAGGTGGAGATGGAGTACTGGTTTGGGCTGGTATCATCAAAGATGAGCTTGTGGGGCCTTTTCGGGTTGAGGATGGAGTCAAGCTCAACTCCCAGTCCTACTGCCAGTTTCTGGAAGACACCTTCTTCAAGCAGTGGTACAGGAAGAAGTCTGCATCCTTCAAGAAAAACATGATTTTCATGCAGGACAATGCTCCATCACACGCGTCCAAGTACTCCACAGCGTGGCTGGCAAGAAAGGGTATAAAAGAAGAAAATCTAATGACATGGCCTCCATGTTCACCTGATCTGAACCCCATTGAGAACCTGTGGTCCATCATCAAATGTGAGATTTACAAGGAGGGAAAACAGTACACCTCTCTGAACAGTGTCTGGGAGGCTGTGGTTGCTGCTGCACGCAATGTTGATGATGAACAGATCAAAACACTGACAGAATCCATGGATGGCAGGCTTTTGAGTGTCCTTGCAAAGAAAGGTGGCTATATTGGCTACTGATTTGTTTTTGTTTTGTTTTTGAATGTCAGAAATGTATATTTGTGAATGTTGAGATGTTATATTGGTTTCACTGGTAAAAAAAATAATTGAAATGGGTATATATTTGTTTTTTGTTAAGTTGCCTAATAATTATGCACAGTAATAGTCACCTGCACACACAGATATCCCCCTAAAATAGCTATAGCTAAAAACAAACTAAAAACTACTTCCAAAACTATTCAGCTTTGATATTAATGAATTTTTTGGGTTCATTGAGAACATGGTTGTTGTTCAATAATAAAATTAATCCTCAAAAATGCAACTTGCCTAATAATTCTGCACTCCCTGTATATATATATATATATATATATATATATATATATATATATATATATATATATATATATATATATATTTATATATAATTATGTGATGCACTAAAAGTTCCATTTATCTGTTGTCAAATAAAACACCTAGGCTTAGATTTGGAGTTTGGCGGTAGCCGTGAAAACCAGCGTTAGAGGCTCCTAACGCTGGTTTTAGGCTAACTCCGGTATTTGGAGTCACTCAAAAAAGGGTCTAACGCTCACTTTTCAGCCGCGACTTTTCCATACCGCAGATCCCCTTACGTAAATTGCGTATCCTATCTTTTCAATGGGATTTTTCTAACTCCAGTATTTAGAGTCGTGGCTGAAGTGAGCGTTAGAAATCTAACGACAAAACTCCAGCCGCAGGAAAAAAGTCAGTAGTTAAGAGGTTTCTGGGCTAACGCCGGTTCATAAAGCTCTTAACTACTGTACTCTAAAGTACACTAACACCCATAAACTCCCTATGTACCACTAAACCGAGGACCCCCCACATCGCCGCCACTCGATTAAATTTTTTTAACCCCTAATCTGCCGACCGCCACCTACGTTATACTTATGTACCCCTAATCTGCTGCCCCTAACACCGCCGACCCCTGTATTATATTTATTAACCCCTAATCTGCCCCCCTCAACGTCGCCTCCACCTGCCTACACTTATTAACCCCTAATCTGCCGACCGGACCGCACCGCTACTATAATAAAGTTATTAACCCCTAATCCACCTCACTAACCCTATAATAAATAGTATTAACCCCTAATCTGCCCTCCCTAACATCGCCGACACCTAACTTAAATTATTAACCCCGAATCTGCCGAACGGAGCTCACCACTATTCTAATAAATGTATTAACCCCTAAAGCTAAGTCTAACCCTAACACTAACACCCCCCTAAGTTAAATATAAATTTAATCTAATGAAATAAATTAACTCTTATTAAATAAATTATTCCTATTTAAAGATAAATACTTACCTGTAAAATAAATCCTAATATAGCTACAATATAAATTATAATTACATTGTAGCTATTTTAGGATTAATATTTATTTTACAGGCAACTTTGTAATTATTTTAACCATGTACAATAGCTATTAAATAGTTAAGAACTATTTAATAGCTACCTAGTTAAAATAATTACAAAATTACCTGTAAAATAAATCCTAACCTAAGTTACAATTAAACCTAACACTATACTATCATTAAATTAATTAAATAAAATACCTATAATTACCTACAATTAAACCTAACACTACACTATCAATACATTAATTAAATACAATATCTACAAATAACTACAATGAAATAAACTAACTAAAGTACAAAAAAAAAAGAACTAAGTTACAAAAAATAAAAAAATATTTACAAACATAAGAAAAATATTACAACAATTTTAAACTAATTACACCTACTCTAAGCCCCCTAATAAAATAACAAAGACCCCCAAAATAAAAAATGCCCATCTCTATTCTAAATTAATAAAGTTCAAAGCTCTTTTACCTTACCAGCCCTGAACAGGGCCCTTGCGGGGCATGCCCCAAGAAGTTCAGCTCTTTTGCCTGTTAAATCAGAATCAAGTTCAATCCGATTGGCTGATCCAATCAGCCAATCCGATTGAGCTCGCATTCTATTGGCTGTTCCAATCAGCCAATAGAATGCGAGCTCAATCTGATTGGCTGATTGGATCAGCCAATCGGATTGAACTTGATTCTGATTGGCTAATTCCATCAGCCAATCAGAATATTCCTACCTTAATTCCAATTGGCTGATAGAATCCTATCAGCCAATCGGAATTCGAGGGACGCCATCTTGGATGACGTCCCTTAAAGGAACCGTCATTCTTCAGTTGGACGTCGCCAGAAGAAGATGGGTCCGCGGTGGAGGTCTTCAGGATGGAGCCGGTCGTCATCGGATGAAGATAGAAGATGCCGCTTGGATCAAGATGGTTGCCGATCCAGATCGCCTCTTCTTCCCGGATAGGATGAAGACTTTGGAGCCTCTTCTGGACCTCTTCAGCCACCGGATGATGGATCGCCAGCCCCCGCTTGGGTTGGATGAAGATTTTGGAGCCAGGACGGATCGGTGATACCTGGTGAGGTGAAGACAAGGTAGGATGATCTTCAGGGGCTTAGTGTTAGGTTTATTTAAGGGGGGTTTGGGTTAGATTAGGGGTATGTGGGTGGTGGGTTGTAATGTTGGGGGGGGGGTATTGTATGTTTTTTTTTACAGGCAAAAGAGCTGAACTTCTTGGGGCATGCCCCGCAAAGGGCCCTGTTCAGGGCTGGTAAGGTAAAAGAGCTTTGAACTTTATTAATTTAGAATAGGGTAGGGCATTTTTTATTTTGGGGGTCTTTGTTATTTTATTAGGGGGCTTAGAGAAGGTGTAATTAGTTTAAAATTGTTGTAATATTTTTCTTATGTTTGTAGATATTTTTTTATTTTTTGTAACTTAGTTCTTTTTTATTTTTTTGTACTTTAGTTACTTTATTTTATTGTAGTTATTTGTAGATATTGTATTTAATTAATTTATTGATAGTGTAGTGTTAGGTTTAATTGTAGGTAATTGTAGGTATTTTATTTAATTAATTTAATGATAGTATAGTGTTAGGTTTAATTGTAACTTAGGTTAGGATTTATTTTACAGGTAATGTTGTAATTATTTTAACTAGGTAACTATTAAATAGTTCTTAACTATTTAATAGCTATTGTACCTGGTTAAAATAAATACAAAGTTACCTGTAATGTAAAATAAATATTAATCCTAAAATAGCTACAATGTAATTATAATTTATATTGTAGCTATATTAGGATTTATTTTACAGGTAAGTATTTAGCTTTAAATAGGAATAATTTATTTAATAAGAGTTAATTCATTTCATTAGATTAAAATTATATTTAACTTAGGGGGGTGTTAGTGTTAGGGTTAGACTTAGCTTTAGGGGTTAATACATTTATTAGAATAGCGGTGAGCTCCGGTCGGCAGATTAGGGGTTAATAATTGAAGTTAGGTGTCGGCGATGTTAGGGAGGGCAGATTAGGGGTTAATACTATTTATTATAGGGTTAGTGAGGCGGATTAGGAGTTAATAACTTTATTATAGTAGCGGTTGCGGTCCGCTCGGCAGATTAGGGGTTAATAAGTGTAGGCAGGTGGAGGCAACGTTGTGGGGAGCAGATTAGGGGTTAATAAATATAATATAGGGGTCGGCGGTGTTAGGGGCAGCAGATTAGGGGTACATAGGGATAATGTAAGTAGCGGCGGTTTACGGAGCGGCAGATTAGGGGTTAAAAAATATGCAGGGGTCAGCGATAGCGGGGGCGGCACAATAGGGGTTAATAAGTGTAAGGTTAGGGGTGTTTAGACTCGGGGTACATGTTAGAGTGTTAGGTGCAGACGTAGGAAGTGTTTACGCATAGCAAACAATGGGGCTGCGTTAAGAGCTGAACGCGGCTTTTTTGCAGGTGTTATGTTTTTTTTCAGCTCAAACAGCCCCATTGTTTCCTATGGGGGAATCATGCACGAGCACGTTTTTGAGGCTGGCCACGTCCGTAAGCAACTCTGGTATCGAGAGTTGAAGCTGCGTTAAAAATGCTCTACGCTCCTTTTTTGGAGCCTAACGCAGCCTTTATGTGGGCTCTCAATACCAGAGTTATTTTTACGCGGGTCCTTACCGACAAAACTCCAAATCTAGGCCCTAGATTCCAAGTTTTGAGTTTGTGTTTTAACGCTGAAAAAAATGGCCATTTCAGCATTAAAACACTAACGCAGCCATTATGAGTCTTGTCAGTATAGCTGTACCGCAAGCCTTTTAGCCTGTAACGCAACGTCATCCCACACTCGAAAAAATTACATTTTTTCATGGGATTCCCATAGCGCTGCCATTACGAGTTTTGCTGTGAGGCTAAAAAGCTTGCGTTACAGCCTATATCGACATGATCCGTGCTGCCACCTGAGACCAGTAGTTATGAGTTTTACACAACAAAACTGTTACATAAAACTCATAACTAAAGTGTTACAAAGTACACTAATACCCATAAACTACCTATTAACCCCTATTCCGCTGTCCTCCCGCATTGCAAATACTGTATTAAAGTTATTAACCCCTAATCTGCCACTCCCGACATCACCGCCACAAATAAAAATGATTAACCCCTATTCCGCTGCTCCCTGACATTGTCGCCACTATACTAAAGTTATTAACCCCTATTCCCCCATACCCCAACATTGCCCACACTATAATAAATATATTAACCCCTATTCCGCCGCTCCCCGACATCACTGCCACTAAATAAAGTTATTAACCCCTAAACCTCTGGCCTCTCACATCACTACCACTAAATAAACCTATTAACCCCTAAACCGCCAGCCCCCCACATCGCCAAAAACTAAATTAAACTATTAACCCCTAAACCTAACAACCCCATAACTTTAAATTTTTTTTTTTTTTTAATAATTTTTATTGAGGTTCAGGAATAGGTTTACAAACAATTATCAGTTGGAACAAAATATAAATCATAGTACTACAACATTTTACAGTACGTTTCCAAACTAAACATATAAGAGCTGCATCTATTTCCATAGGATCTTGAGCTTAGTACAGGAGCATATCAAATATCTTAACATATGTTTACAATCCAATTTGTTGTTGTAACCTAGTATCCAACAATCAAAAGAGAAAGGGAAAAAAAAAAGAAGGAACCTCAGATTTTCACTTTTTTCCATGCCTTTAGAAATAGTTCCCTTAATGAGCCTTTAGGACCTCCCGGGCCCAGTTCTTTACATAAGTGTTGCATAGGGAAAAGCATTAACATAATAAACAACAGTGAACACTAGAATGAATATAAGTAATATTATACTAAAACTGTGTGAAGGGATATTTTCCCGCAGTGAAAGGAAGGATAACATATAAGTCTTTTATAGCGGGGGAAGATAGATATTAAAGTAGAAGTAGAACTACCGTGTGGCTTAAAGTTTATATATATAGATTCCTTATTATAAAAAATGCACAGTTATGCAATATGAAGTAAGGATATAAGGTTCAAACTTCAATACCCAAGAGAAAATATGATTATATTTGCGGTATTTATCGAGGAAACCGCATTAAAACACGTCAAGCATATGTACGGATGCCTGAGTGTATTGGTGGCAGGGGGGAGCTATATATATAAATAAAACAAACAAGAGTAGGAATTGGTTATGAAAACAACAGAAATATCAAGTAAGACCTTTGGGGCGTACGGTTGACACACAGTGATATGGTGGGAGCGACAACTAAGTATGGTCTAGGCATTATAGCTAGTAGTATCAACCTTGATTAAAAATTATCTCTAAGCTGGAATAATGTACTTGCATGAATAGTAGTGTCAAAGTACCACAAAAAGGGGGGGGAGGTGGAGCATGATTTAGTAGCTGGACATGAGAGTTAGAGTGGTTTATAATAATAGTAATACAGGATCATTGTATGGTTTATTATAGCAGGTATGAGAATATATATATATAAGTGCCATCGGGTAGAGGATGCACTCACTCTGTATGTGTTATCTACAACATGAGCATGAACAGGGAGAGTTTAAACACGCATTAGTAAGCTATGCAAATACAATATAATGAAATATGATACGTTATATATGTTAATAGTGAAATAGTTATACTTATAATTATGCAACAGGGCATATTAAGAAATGTGATGGGAGAAGAGAAGTTAAATTTAAATAAGCGAAATCAGGGACAAGAAGTCCCTTACTATCTGACATTAGCCAGTAGGACCAGCCATAATAAATATATACATTGGTAGACCAAGTTTGATAGATACCCCATTTTCTACAGGAAGTGTCGTCCCTGCAGTAACATGTGGGAGATTACAGAGCACATTATAGGCCAAGGGTTAACAGACTTTATGAAGGGCGTTATAGTGAAAATAGGGAATACGGCTGTTTTACAAGCTTATGGCTGTTATGCACTGCCGTCCAGGCACGGGCCCTATGTCTAGACAACAGACACCACTCTAATATGTATAGATGAGTTATTCCCACAAGTTGCCCACTCACCCTCCTCGACCTGATTTAATTTGATAGATACCCCATTTTCTACAGGAAGTGTCGTCCCTGCAGTAACATGTGGGAGATTACAGAGCACATTATAGGCCAAGGGTTAACAGACTTTATGAAGGGCGTTATAGTGAAAATAGGGAATACGGCTGTTTTACAAGCTTATGGCTGTTATGCACTGCCGTCCAGGCACGGGCCCTATGTCTAGACAACAGACACCACTCTAATATGTATAGATGAGTTATTCCCACAAGTTGCCCACTCACCCTCCTCGACCTGATTTAATAATATGTTCAATGCCCTTTGTGTTAATTATGGTGCAGTGCAATTAAAGTCTGGGTGGTCCCTATATCTATGCGAGGATGATAACTGCTGCTGAGGGGTCTGTGAAAAATCAGCTAGTGATCCTGACCACAGAGGTAGCTAAACAGTAGTTTTTAACACACACTATGCACAGCGGGGTTAGTTATAATTTTACAAGGTCCGCAGAAACAAGCTGTTGGCACCTGATATAGTCAGCATTCATTCACATTTATAGGTGTAATAACAGTTGCATGTCTGATAATGATGAACATCAAGCATAATAAAGGTCAACCCTTCAAACCATAGAATATATGGAAAATAGTATACTGTTAATAACGCACTTAGTAGTACAATAGTCTGCTCATATCTAATAGAAACTAACAACATATGTAAGATATGTGTAGGAGATAACGGAATGCAAAGCTGAGCAAGCTTTTAAGCAGAGCAGCACATATGGTGACCAATAACATTTTCATCAAACGGCAACGATGCCCTTATTAGTCTAGATATCAAGGATAAAACTGTGTAGGATACATTTGTAACAGTGTATAAATAATATAGTATGCATTATAACAATCTGTAAGAATTATTAGTATGATATAGGGTCTAAGAGCTATATATTAAGAATTATTTGGCCGAGTCTTATCTGGTGTGCAGTAAAATACATGCTGCTGAAAAGGAGCTACATATACACATTTAGTCCAGTTCCTGCAGGTCCATGGTCAGCTTGAGGCAGACCTGAGCAGGCAGAGTAGAGCCAGCCACAGAATCACGACACTCAGTGGCTATTAATGCCCCATTAAAAGTAGAAAAAACACAACAGGGCACACACAGATCCTCCAGGGACCAGCCAGCATTAGTCTATGAACGTATAATATTGCCGGTCTCCACTTGGGAATATGCGGTGTAATAGTGGTCGGTATATTATATATAGGAGCATATCAAACAGTCCCATCAGATAGAGAGAATTAAATGTTCAGACTTAGAATAATCATCATGTGCTATCAGTTCAAAAAGAGTATGTCTTTATTAAAAGCCAGTCCGTTCAATGTTGTAGGTGACAGCATCTCTTTATTCACTGTGGCCAGAAGTGTTTCATCTGTCAGGGGCACTGTAGTGATGGCCGGGTTAACCGATGCCTTTTCTGAGGCTAGGGGAAACACGCTGCGTACACAGTGTGGGTCGCGGCCAGGTCCACCAGCCGGGCACACTAGCTAAGTTCTGAGGGACCCCACACAACATTGGCCCATAAGCTGAGAGCCCCTCTAGGTTAGGATCACCTTTGCGCGATAAGCCAAGTACCTCGTTGGGGCTCCAATAGGTTACACGCAGCTCGAAAGCTACACGCAACTCTTGTAGCGGGGTCCGTCCTCCAGTGCTCAGGGATACAGCCGTCAGTGATGCTTCTCCTAGGTCTCGGTAGTACTCCCTCGAGTGAGAGCCCTGAAGTTCCATAGCAGTATCCAATGTAAGGTTAGCGCCTTGTTTTGCTGTGTCATCCGTGCCATGTAGCAGTGAAGGATGTTCCCATAGTGCACTCCAAGATGGCGGCTTTCGCGCCTCAATTGTTATTCCTGAGCGCCTCTCTGTACAAGTAGTCAGAGCTCTCGATGTGGCAGTAAGTGTAGTGAAGGGCTGGAAAGCCTCAGCTACAGTATTTAAGAGAGCTTCGTTGTGACGCTCCAATAGTTCCATAATCTGAGAGAGAAGGAGCGCGGCAATAATTTCACAGTATAGCGTGCTAGAGAAAACTAGAAACTGGGTCTATAAAATTATTAAGTGCTGCCAGGGTCTTTAGGGCAATAGGAGGATAACTCTCCCCATAAATCTGCAAGGTTGGATGAAAATGTGCGTAAAATCCTTTACAAAATAGAAGATGTTTTGGGAGCTCCCAAAAGGTGCGACTGGTCTCGATGATAGTTGGCTCCGCCCCTCCCCATAACTTTAAATTAAATGACAAGATCCCTATCTTAAAATAAATAAAAACTTACCTGTGAAATTAAAAAAACTAAGTTTAAACTATAAATTTAACTAACATTCAGACAGATTACAAGTTTTGAGCGATCTAGGGAAATTAACGACTGCAACATTTTCGGCGTTATTTCACCTCCTTATAGCACTGATATTAGAAGTTTTAAAAAAGCAGGCTTGTGTGGGCGATATGGTTGCGTTGAGCTCCATACCGCACCGAAATCAATCGCTGCTTTGACGTGCTCGTGCACGATTTCCCCATAGACATCAATGGGGAGAGCCGGCAAAAAAAAGCCTAACACCTGCGATTGCGGAAACAAAAGCTCCGTAACGCAGCCCCATTGATGTCTATTGGGAAAAGAAAAAGTAACGTTAAAACCCAACACCCTAACATAAACCCCATGTCTAAACACCCTTAATCTGCTGCCCCTAACATCGCCGCCACCTACATTACAGTTATTAACCCCTAATCTGCTGCCCCTAACATCGCTGCCACCTACATTACAGTTATTAACCCCTAATCTGCTGCCCCTAACATCGCCGCCACCTACATTACAGTTATTAACCTCTAATCTGCTGCCCCTAACATCGCCGCCACCTACATTACAGTTATTAACCCCTAATCTTCCGCCTCCAATGTCGCCGCCACTATACTAATGTTATTAACCCCTAAATCTAACCCTAACGTAACCATAAGCCTAAGTCTAACCCTAACACCCCTAACATAAATATAATTAAAATAAATCTAAATAAACCTTACAAATATTAACTAACGGCTAGATCACGAGTTTTGTCGGTAAGGCTGTGCGGTGCTAATGAGCCTTTTTTTCTTACCACTCCCTTAAGACAACGCTGGTATTACGAGTTTTCTGCAAGCCGGCGTTAGCCTCAGAAAAGTGAGCGTTGAGCAAAATTTAGCTTCACATCTCACCTCGATACCAGCGTTGCTTAAGTCAGCGGTGAGCTGGCTAAACGTGCTCGTGCACGATTTCCCCATAGGAAACAATGGGGCTGAGCTTGGTGAAAAAAAACTAACACCTGCAAAAAAGCAGTGTTCAGCTTCTAACGCAGCCCCATTGTTTCCTATGAGGAAATTAATTTTATGTCTGCACCTAACACCCTAACATGAACTCCGAGTCTAAACACCCCTAATCTTACACTTATTAACCCCTAATCTGCCGCCCCCGCTATCGCCGCACCTACATTATAATTATTAACCCTTAATCTGACGCTCTGGACTCCGCCGCCACTTACATTATACTAATGAACCCCTAATCTGCTGCCCCTAACATCGCCGAACCCTACATTATATTTATTAACCCCTAATCTGCCCCCCAACGTCGCTGCATCTATATTAAATTAATTAACCCCTAATCTGCCGCCGCCAACGTCGCCGCAACTATAATAAAGTTATTAACCCCTAAACCTAAGTCTAACCCTAACCCTAACACCCCACTAATTTAAATATAATTTAAATACATCTAAATAAAATAACTACAATTAAATACTTACCTATAAAATAAACCCTAAGATAGCTACAATATAACTAATAGTTACAGTGTAGCTAGCTTATGATTTATTTTTATTTTACAGGCAACTTTGTATTTATTTTAACTAGGTAGAATAGTTATTAAATAGTTATTAACTATTTAATAACTACCTAGCTAAAATAAGTACAAAATTACCTGTAAAATAAATCCTAACCTAAGTTACAATCACACCTAACACTACACTATAAATAAATAAATTCACTAAATTAAATTAAACTAATTACAATTAAATAAAATAAAATAAATTACGAAAACCCCCCACTAAATTACAGAAAATATAAAAGAATTACAAGAATTTTAAACTAATTACACCTAATCTAATCCCCCTAATAAAATTAAAATGCACCCCCAAAATAATAAAATTCCCTACCCTATACTAAATTACAAATAGCCCTTAAAAGGGCCTTTTGCGGGGCATTGCCCCAAAGTAATCAGCTCTTTTACCTGTAAAAAAAAAATACAAATTCCCCCAACATTACAACCCACCAAACCCACCCAATCCCCCTTAAAAAAAACCTAACACTAACCCCCTGAAGATCACCCTACCTTGAGCCGTCTTCACCCAGCTGGGCACAAGTGGACCTCCAGACCGGCAGAAGTCTTCATCTGATCGGGGCAGAAGAGGTCCTCCAGAAGGTTCCTTTAAATGACGTCATCCAAGATGGCGTCCCTCGAATTCCGATTGGCTGATAGGATTCTATCAGCCAATCGGAATTAAGGTAGGAAAAATCCGATTGGTTGATTTAATCAGCCAATCGGATTGAAGTTCAATCCAATTGGCTGATTGGATCAACCAATAGAATTGACCTTGTATTCTATTGGCTGATGCAATCTTCAATCCGATTGGCTGATAGGTTAATAGGTAGTTTATAGGTGTTATTGTACTTTGTAGCACTTTAGTTAAGAGCTTTATGTTCCGGCGTTAGCTCATAAAACTCTTAACTACTGACTTTTAAATGCGGTAGGAGTCTTGACAGGAGAGGGTCTACCAGCTCCCTTCTTCCAAGACTTGTAATACCGGCATTAGGCAAGTCCCATTAAAAAGACAGGATACGCAATTGACGTAAGGGGATTTGCGGTAGACTCGAGTCGCGGGAGAAAAGTGAACGGTACACCTGTACCTGCCAGACTCGTAATACCAGCGGGCGTTAAAAAGCAGCCTTGGGACCTCTCAACGCTGCTTTTTAAGGTTAACGTCAAACTCGTAATCTAGGCGTTTTTAATTCCTATTTTAAACTAAATACAAACTTACCTGTAAAAAAAACATAAGCTTGCTACAATTTAACTAATAGTTATATTGTAGCTATCTTAGGTTTTATTTTTATTTCACAGGTAAGTTTGTATTTATTTTAACTAGGTGATTGGACTAGCCAATACAATGCGAGCTCAATCCTATTGGCTGATTGTATCAGCCAATAGGATGAAAGCTCAATCCTATTGGATGATTGCAACAGCCAATAGGATTTTTTTCACCTTAATTCCTATTGGCTGATAAAATTCTATCAGCCAATCGGAATGTAAGGGATGCCATCTTGGATGACGTCATTTAAAGGGAAACTTCATTCTTCAAGATCCGTCATAAGAAGAGGATGCTCCGCGCCGGATGTCTTGAAGATGGAGCCGCTCCACGCCGGATGTATGAAGATAGAAGATGCCGTCTGGATGAGGACTTATGCCCGGTTGGATGAAGACTTCGGCCTGCTTGGATGAAGACTTCTGCCGGCTTCGCTGAGGACTTCTGCTGCTTGGATGAGGATGGATGTCCGGTCTTCGAAAACTGTAAGTGGATCTTCGGGGGTTAGTGTAAGTTTTTTTAAAGGGTTTATTGGGTGGGTTTTAATTTTAGCTTAGGGATTTTGGGCTGAAAAAGAGCTAAATGCCCATACAAATGATCTTTTCAGGGCAAATAGGTTTTTATTTGGGGGGTTTGGTTGTGTGGGTGGTGGGTTTTACTGTTGGGGGGTGTTTGTATTAATTTTTTTACAGGTAAAAGAGCTGATTTATTTGGGACAATGCCCAGCAAAAGTCCCTTTTAAGGGCCATTGGTAGTTTATTGTAGGCTAGGTTTTTTTTTATTTTGGGGGGCTTTTTTATTTTGATAGGGCTATTAGGTGTAATTAATTTAAATATTTGATAATTTATTTTTTATTTTGTGTTACTTAGTGTTTTTTATTTTTTGGAACTTAGTGTTTTTTATTTTGTGTAACTTACGCCTAGATTTAAAGTTTTGCGTTAGGGTTAAAAACCAGCGTTAAGGGCTCCTTACGCTGCTTTTTCCCGGCCGCTGGTATTTAGAGTTTCCTTAACGCGACTACAAAATTGTTTAACGCTGAAATCATTACCGACAGCTAAGACCCAGTAGTTAACATCTAACGCCAAAATAAACATCCACGAATCGAAAAAAAAAAATTACACAAAGTACAATTACACTCATACAAACACTACACTATATTTATTTTTCATTTTTAATATTTTCATGGCAAAATAGAAAGGATCAAAGTTACGAGATCTCGGGTGTTTGAAAAAAAAGCAACAGAAAACCATTTTCCATTGACTTACATTGACAGACGGGAACAGACACTCATATAGCTACATATAAATAATAATATTATCACATACATACACTAATCGATACATACAAACAATATACACCACATTAAATACACAAATAACATTTTGATTATGAAATAAATACGATTTAGCTACTTTTTCACACAAGACCATGACGTTACTCACTTTACGCTCAAAACCAGTCTTGGATTTTATTTACACACACATTTTTAGCCTCCATTGACTTCTATGGGGAAGACGTGCTCGTGCACGAGACAGACAGATTTCCCTAACGCACGCAAAAAGCGTAGACAAGAAAACTCTAAATACCAGCGTTACAATTCTTAAATTAACTCATGTGTTCCTGCGTTAGTCCAGCTATGACAAATACATCAAGAAATGGCTATTTCCCTATGGACTTATGACTTTTATTTATGTGCAATTCAGAACAACATCAAATAGTTTGAGACATTCACATGACATCAACTACAAATTACCATAACTAATAACAAACTTTTTGAATAATTACAACACATTTAAACGGACAGAAAAATAAGGAACATTTCAAGATTCACAAACAGTAGACTATTGGAAACACCTCTCATTTACCTCGATTATAGCATTTAATTTATTCAACTCATATGCTTGCATCAACAATATCTACATCGGATTAACATATGATCATTAATGGATGCACATACATTACTTTTAGCATTCACTCATACATGTGCATTCATATGATGGGGGAAAAACACATTACATTCTCTCTATGAATCACGAATCATAAAATAGGGATTTTACTGTCCCTTTAACATCACGATTCACTCACAATAAACCATTAGGAATTACGTACAATAAGAACATCATTAGAACAGATTACAGCTGTCACTTTTTGGGAAGGCATAACAATGCTAGACTGCTTTATAGAAGTCAGCATATGTGGGACACAATCACAATATATACGTATATGTACATAACACGCATCACGCAACCACAAAGCACACATTTATATTTTAATCAGCACACAATAACAATGTAGTAAAATACAACAACACAATGAGGATTTCATAACTACACAGGCAGGCTGATAATATGATGACGTCATTAGAAGATTCAACCATACACATTACAGCTTTAGGACTATACCGCCCCTTTCAGAACTTTTGCACTCAATACTACAATACAACATATACGTAAACAAGAGTTTGGAACATCATTATTATGGCGATTTTAAAGGGATGCGTACTAAATATTGTCAGCTCGCAAATCACTGATATATACAATATTATAGATGTCAGCCGGAAGATCTTCAGTATTATTGCGATTTTAAAGGGACGCGTACAATATTTACATCTTGCTAATCACTTATATATACAATACTTCAGATGTCAGCCGGAAGATCTTCATTATTATTGTGATTTTAAAGGGATGCGTACAATATTGACATCTCGCAAATCGCTTATATATACAATACTACAGATGGCAGCCGGAAGATCTTCAGTATTATTGCGATTTTAATGGGACGCGTACAATATTGACATCTCGCTAATCACTTATATATACAATATTATAGATGTCAGCCGGAAGATCTTCATTATTATTGCGATTTTAAAGGGACGTGTACAATATTGACATCTCGCTAATCACTTATATATACAATACTACAGATGTCAGCTGTTACTTTATCGGTTACAAACAATATTGCAGCAACATTGATCCATCACATTCTATGCCATTATACACAAGTATGCACTTTCATGTTAGCCTGGACATGTGTTTTTTACTATAAGATCGCGTTTATTAAGTATTTATTACGCATATGAACAAACATTACGAAGATGCACTGTATATGTTACATTTTACACTTTCACATTGCAATTCATTGGGGGAAAACAACATTTCAGCAAACACCTAAAAAAAAAACGCCCACTTTGAAAGCATTCGCGCCGCTCACATACAAACAAGTGTATACAATCAGCAATCATTACGAACTCACTACCATTGGACTAATTGCACTATAAATCCCCCAAACAACATGGCCAAAGCGTCCCTTATGATCAACATTGTATCAATTCGCTTCTGTGTTTTTGCATAACTTGTTACTCCTTGTGTTGTGTTTGCTCTGCATTTTGGCTTCGTGCTGCTAAACTTGGCAAATATGGATAGCGATCTGATAGACGCTGCTGCTGGTGCTGCTGCACAAGTAGAGATTCAGAGAATCAGGCGTGTTCGGCGGCTCCAAGTTAGACAAAGGGCTCATTTGGTTAGAGGTCCTCGTGTATACAGGGTGAGACCCACCTTGGAAAACATGAGTGACTTCGAGGTTTTTGACAAGTATAGGCTCAATCGACAACAGCTCATTGGCCTTTACGATGTTCTTAGACCTCATCTGGAGCCACGTATACGAATAAGGACTGCTGTCCCTGGCATCACTAAGATGCTAAGTTGTATATACGTCCTGGCCTCCGGGAGTTTTCAATCAGGAGAGATGTACATGCATGGCCTGTCTCAAGGTACATTCTCGGTGGTGTTTGATCACTTTCTGGACGACATGGTACGTGTAAGTAAGCGTTACATAGGATTCCCTCAGAATGATGATGATTGGAGGCGCCTGAAGAGGGAATTCTTTGCAATCGCTGAATTGCCCAATGTCTTGGGAGCAATAGATTGCACCCACATTGCGCTGCGTGCTCCAGCCGATGACTTGCCCTTCCGAAATCGCAAACATTTCCATAGCCTCAACATGCAGTATGTTTGTGATGCACGGATGCAGATTATGCACGTGTGTGTGAATTTCGGCGGGGCTTGTCATGATGCCCGCATCCTTAGACAGTCGTCCCTGTGCCGGCCGTTTGAGGAAAGAGAGTTTCCCCCTGGGTATCTCGTTGGTGAGTATTTGTGCAAAACATGGTTAATTAGTTGCACAATATCCACTGTAGTCTTAAACTGTTGTTAGTGTAATGTGCAGCTATAGGATGCAATTTAACCATTTAATTGAATTTTCCAAAATGTCTAGTTTTAGCTCCAAACAGATATGGAGCATGTCTTAGCTTGAATGGGCAGCTCTAGGATGCAATTTAACCATTTATTTCTCTTTTAGCAAATGTCTGGTTTATGCAAAATATGCATATGTAGCATGTCTTAGCTTAAATGGGCAGATAGAGAATGCTATTTAACCATGTAATTGTCTCTTTCAGCAAATGTCTAGTTTTAGCTCAAAACAGATATGGAGCATGTCTTAGCTTAAATGGACAGATAGAAAATGCAATTTAACCATTTTGTTTTTAGTTTAGCAAAGGTCTGGTTTATGCGAAATATGCATATGTAGTATGTCTTAGCTTAAATGGGCAGATAGAGAATGCTATTTAACCATGTCATTGTCTCTTTCCGCAAATGTCTAGTTTTAGCTCAAAACAGATATGGAGCATGTTTTACCTTAAATGGGCAGATAGAGAATGTGATTTAAACATATTATTTCTGGTTATGAAAATGTTTAGTTTAGGGGATTTTCGTGTACACAAATGAAAAGTATTTTAATATAATAATTATAAATAAAATATTAATATTTTTCATTTTGTTATGTTCATAATTTATAGGTGATTCTGGTTATGTGAGCCGGCCTTGGCTCATTACACCGTTGCGTAACCCCACTGATGAGGCTCAGGAGCGCTATAATAGGGCGCACAAGCGGACTAGGGCTGTAGTCGAGAGGATGTTTGGGCTCCTCAAAATGAAACTCCGATGCCTTGACAGGTCAGGAGGAGCCCTCCAATACAGCCCTAGGAAGGTGGCGAAGATCGTTACAGCCTGTAGCGTCCTGCATAATATTGCACAGCGGGCTGGGATGCTGCAGGCCGTCCAGGTGCCCCGACTCCTCCTCGAAGATGAGGAGGATGAGCCTGTTCTAGAGGGGCCATTCCGGGACGAGGGGCTCAATGTCAGAGCAGACATCATCAACTGCCACTTCAGACGGTAAATAATAGAAGTTAGATAGGAGTATTGCCAATATCTGAATTATAGGGAAATGACAAGTAGAGAATTGTGCAAATATGTTAGGATTGTTTATAAATGATTATAAATGTTTTGAATTTATTACTATAGGTGATGCTCTGGTCATTGGGTCCTGTAACGACTTTGCCACCTGGTTTTTAAAGACAACATCAGCTGGTAAGTATAAATAATGTATGGACTGTGGCTGGCAGGAATTTGGCACAAACAGGCATCATATGGCATACATTATACAAACTAGTATTCAGTTTACACATAACTTGAATTTAGGATACTCAGAAAGGGATCCTCTAGCAAGACTGTGGTTCAAAGTCAGATTCAAAGTCACACATTAGATGTTAGGTCTGCTCAATATGACTCTTCACACTTGATTGATAGAACATAACACAAGATGCTACACACGCTTAGTAAGCTAGTGACAGAAATCGTTTCTGAAATGGGGGGTGGGAGAGGTGTGAAGAAATAATTAACATACTTGTATTAATTGTTTGTTTTTTACTTTCTCTGCCATTAGGGAGATGACTTCATCTAAAGACCGAAAGTAAAGAATTCAAGACTGAAAGTGAAGAATTCAAGACTGAAAGTGAAGAATCCCAGACTGAAAGTGAAGAATCCAAGATTGAAAGTGAAGAATCCAAGATTGAAAGTGAAGAATCCAAGATTGAAAGTGAAGAATACCAATGTGATGATGTTTGGCATTGTCTTTCAAATGTGCTGACCTTGAAAACAATACAAAGACACGTTCACATGGTAAGTGGAAACAATTTGATGGACTAAGGCTGTGGATGCATCCTATTGGAGACACTTAGATGTTTTTTTTTATTTTAGATGGTATTTCACAATCCTCTCATTTGCAAATGATGAATAAGACACCTAATGAAGATAAACTGTTATTTTCAAGATAATTGACTTTCAAAGACCATGCATAATCCAGGTTGGTTTGCACAATGCATGCTAGTTAAGAATCACAGGAGGAAGAATGTTTTGAATTAGGAATAGTTACATGTCCTCGATTACAATATTTTAAGTTTACATACATTACCCCTACTTTGTGCTACAGAGGAATCACATTCTGACCAATCAGACAAAGGAATACATTTTAGAGTTGATATAGAGGTATATTATTAGAAGGGACATCAAATATTACATTTATGTTCAGCATACTATATAAATTTATTTTGAAGATGGTATATGCATTTTTTAATATTATATTTTAAAATTCTGATATTTAAATGTAATATTGATGAGACAATATAATGTAATTTTAAATAATGGATATTTTTTTTGGGTTCCTAAAAAAAATATCTATTGTTTAACCAATAGAAATGTTGGAGCATAGACACAAGATGAAATGTAATTTCTTGTAGTGAATTTTTCAAGACATGTGTTAATGAAATAACTAATGTTTATATTTTTTCTTTTTTTCAGAGTTTCATCTGTGATGAATTACCCTATTTTATTTTTTAATTTATTTTATTGTCAATAAATATTTTTTTTTTAGAAGCTATCTTTTATTTTTGTTTATTTTTTAGTTTATTTTATAAAAAAATATTATAAGAAAGCTATCCATCTAATCTGTCAATTAAAAAAATATATACTACCATGACTGTTAGTCTATTTGACAAGCACATGCCTGATCTAAAAACTTTCATGTATTGAATTAATAATATAAAAACGGATTATTCAGATAATGTTAAAGTCAAGTATCTTTTTAAAATAATTTTGGAGTTAAATCCATTGATTTTATTGTGTAATTTATAGATGTGAAAATTTAAAAATGTTTCTGATGAGGATATGTAGTCTAAATTAGACAGAACAACTTCATTCTTTCATTTTTAAGAAAGGAAAGTGGTTAACTTACATCAAAGTGACCATAAATTTTTAAAATATTTTTTTTATTGGATAATCTCATGTATCTTCCTTAGGTATCCCAATTTTTTTGAGGGTTTATTTTTTAATGTTTAAAATTGTTATGAAATGTAAAATATTATTTCGTATTTAGACCAAGCTAGTTATTGTATGCCATATCGATGACTTTTCTGTTCTAGGGGAGTCATTTTGAAGGCTCATTTAACTATAGCTAGCTCGTAATATATATTTTTTTTAAAGAATTCATGTTACCTGTTGTATAGATATCACATATCTATGTGTATTTTCATTCCCCTTTAGTTTCTTTATACAATGTTAAAGGGACACTGAACCCATTTTATTTTCTTACGTGATTTCCATAGAGCAGGAATTTTTTTTATCAACTTTGGAATTGACTCATATTATCAATATTTCTTCTTTCTCTTGCTATCTTTCTGAGAAAGATAAGGCATTTTTTTTTATTGAGGTATAAAACAAGACAAAAACATCAGGCATGTCAGTACAAATTAGACAACAAAATTACTTTCAGACATAATACGCATACATCTAAACATAATAACCCGGTTGAGTGTAGCTGACAATATTGGAAAATGTAATATAACATATGTCTTGCCATCAATATAAACCCTCTGCTAGTCACATGAGGCCTCTTTTGGACCTCTTAGTACTATCATTTATACAAAAATTCAGAGGGTTATCATGTTCAATAGGGGACTACTCTTGAGTCCCTAAGGAAAACCTCTGTGTTTATATTTTTCTATATAATGTAAGATTAAATAGTGAACCATATTCTATCCATATAAAATAAACAATAAAATAATATTTGTAAAGACTCTGTGTGGTGGTGAACATCAAAGAATAACAATCAATTGCGCCTTAGGTTAGCAATCAAGGTAAAACTGAAAGGGCCTCTCCTGGACTATAATTAGGTCTAATGTAGAACCACAACCTGAAACATCAGAATATGGCTGAGGGTACAGTCTTAAAGGCTAATCCATCAAATAGGAATAATAAATCATAGCTGTCATGGATCATATCTGTCATGGGGGAACTATAAAAACTTTAATATGAGGGTTCCCAACCTAATATAGCTAGTTCAGAGAACATGTATATAGCCACTTTAACAACTAGTTTCATTGGGGCTATATGCTTAATTCAAATTTGGAGTGGTAGAGTATAATTATGGTCTGCTAAATATAGCGTAAGGTAACGCAGTAGTGTGACATTAACTAAAGTAGTTTATTGTGAACTTGCACCTCTTATTGTAAAGGGACCATACATAATTATATTGATGAGCAATAAAGAAACTTTCAATGTATATGCAGTTGTAAAATGAAGATCTCCCATGTGCATTATAGCTAATTAAATTTGTTTTTAACCCCGAGCATGCTATATATGTTCTATGAAATATCCTTTTATCTAGGAAAGGTGCTTAGGGCAAAGGAGTACACTTAGTATGGCAAACCTTGTAAATATAGTACTATAAGGGAATCGAAAACCTCCACTTTGCATTGAATATCATTAAGATCATGTAGCAGGTGTGACTCAAAAATCAACGTAATGTATACAGTCTAGCAGTCTAAAACAACTAGCGATGACAGTAAAAAGCAAACAGCAACTGCAGCTTTGTGTTAAGCTAAAATGACATTCTGAGCCTCATATGAAATGTGCGCACAGCTAGGGTTGTTCCTAGTGGAAATGAAATAAACTAATGGTGCAGTCACATCGCTCAGACTTTGAAGCTTTGGGTTTCTATCTAAGTAGCAAACACACAGCAAAGCAAATGAGGCTAGAACAGTAAGCAATAGGGATATAAAAACACAAATGGCAAACATATCATATAGAGCCATATAGACTTTTAGCACTCTGAGTCCCATAAAGAAATTAATGAAGCAGCCTCTATAAACAAGTCATATACCAAATAGAGTAAGTCCCAGCCATTGTTAAACTAAGGGAAGGTAAAACATAAGCAGCGGCATGTTTTATATAGCTTAATAGCAGGTAGGGTCCGTAACGTGGGGTTGGAGACACAAATGAATATATGAGCTATTACCCATAAGCCTAATAGCGTATCTGCAGGAGTTCATCCAATTCCCCTTTTGATATCCGGAAAAGTTAGTAAATGTTCCATGGATGGTCTCCCCAATGCACGGCACTGAAATGTGCACCATGCGGCTAACAGAAGGAGAGAGGTAAGAGCCATGCAAAAGCCTGCGGCACAAAGTCTTTCTCCTTCCCCAGTAGGTATGTCCGCTCTCAGTATTAGCCTGAATGCGCTGGAAGGCGTACCGAGAATTTCCCTTTGGTGCAGTACTCTCCCTCCTGTAAAAGCACCGATTAGCGTAGTGCTGGTGTTGTCTGCAGCCCCACTTCTCCAAAGAAACTGGCTGTTGCCTGGTACATAGGTGTCAGCGGATTGCGGCTGTGTGTTTCCACGGGGAGTGGTGGTGGGCATAGAACCCTTTCTCACTGAGCTGCTTTGAGTTAAATGCTCGGAAGGGATCAGACCTGCTACCTCCCTAGTGCAGGCCAAAGTGGGGTCTTGCAAGGGCTTCACGCCCGGTGCTATGTCAGCACATTGCAGCCTGTGGTCTCCGAGGGTACTCTGATCAGATGGCACAAAAGACGGCAGTAGTGTCTCCGGTTGCTCTATGGGTAAGCGATCCTGTGTTTGATCCCCATCTGCTAGACTGAAATCCCCTGCAGGCAGATCTCCACCATTTTCGTACTTCCATGCTGCCGCCATTTGCCGCTCAAGTTGCAAAAAGTGTTCTGATAAAATAGTACAAATCTTCTCCAGCAGTAAAGCAGGTTCACGCTCCATTCTGATGGTCTAAGGTTGTATTTGCAGAATAAGGCTTAAAGATGTAATAGTTTTCCAGTGTCAATGCACTGTATACCCGGCTGACAAGATACCGGGGGGGTGTTGAGTGCCTCACACTAAGGAGTCTGCCCTAGGCCTCAACGCTCCGGATCGGCTGACTGAAGTAGAATTTCAACAAAAAACTTATCATTAGGTTCAGTGTGGGTAGCTGATTCCAAATGCTCAATGTTGTAGCTTAGATGATCTTGCTATACACCGATAATAGGCAGATTATCAGTGATCTATCTTGAGCAGCCAATATTGCGACCATTCAAGGTGCTGCCCAGAGACACACCCCAAAGATAAGGCATTTCATATTTTGGTCTTTCATAAATCTTGAGATCATTTTTTGATTGGTAGATGATTTTATAAAACAATCATCAAGGACAACCTAGGTTGCTCATCAAAAATGGGCCGGAATCTAAACTTACAATCTTGCATTTCTAAAATATCTATAAAGATAATTAACAAAATTTAATAATCTTAGAAAATTCGAGAGTTGATTAAAATGTCATGCTCTATCTGATTCAAAAATGATCAAATTTGGTCTCAGTGTCCCTTTAAATCAACATATTCCGAATGTTTTTTGGACTTAAAGGGACATTTTTAAAAATACCATTTCGTGAATTATAGACAAAACAAATGTTATTGAAACAACATTTAAATGGATTATTAGTATTTAATTTGATTAATTTTTTAAATATCCTTTGTTTTAGATAATGATATAAGGCATCTATGTGCAAACAACAATCATCATAAAAAGTGCCCTATATAGCTATGTTTTTAAGCCAAGATTTTAAAAATGAAAAAGATAATGGTAGACAAAAATAAATTATAATGTTGTTTGAATATTCTATTATCCCTCGAAATTATGACAAACATATAGCTTAATGTCCCTTTAAGGTGAAGCTGGCTAAATACACCCATAAGAACATATTTCATTCACAGTGGGTCAAACAATCCAGAAGTTTGAGAAAGGGAGGTGCCTCGGTTTATGATCATCAAAGAATTATTTTAAAATATCTACTTAAAGGGACATTAAACACTAATTTCTTATTTTGTGATTTAAAGAGTATGCCTTTTATTTTAAATCTCCAATTACTTCGATTATGTCATTATCTTAATTCTCTTGACATACTTTTCTTGAAAAGCATAGCTAGATAGGCTTAATAATTGCTGATTGGTTGCTGCACATATATGCCTTGTGTGACTGGCTCCCCCATGTGGATTGCTATTTATTCAATAAAGGATATCTAAAGAATGATGCGAAATAGATAATAGAAGTCAATTTGAATCTTGTTTAAAATTGTCTTCTCTACTTTAATCATTAAAGAAAATATTTCTGTTTAATGTCCCTTTAATTCTTGCTGGCCAACAATACATATTTTCAAGGTTTACAGAGAATTGTTTTGATCAAGATTGCATATCAGCTCATGAATCTAATTTAAAACATTAACATTTAATTCTATCATCTATTTTAAAATATTTTTTTATGGTTATTTGCTTTCAAAACATATCTAGATATGCTCAGTAGATGAAGATTGGTGGATGCACAGAGATGCCTTGTGTGATTTGCTCAAACATGTGCATTGCAATTTCTTCTGTTAAGGATATATAAATGGAGTTACATTTAAAAGTCTAACGGCTAGATTTAGAGTTCGGCGGTAGCCGTGAAAACCAGCGTTAGAGGCTCCTAACGCTGGTTTTAGGCTACCGCCGGTATTTGGAGTCACTCAAAATAGGGTCTAACGCTCACTTTTCAGCCGCGACTTTTCCATACCGCAGATCCCCTTACGTCAATTGCGTATCCTATCTTTTCAATGGGATCTTTCTAACGCCGGTATTTAGAGTCGTTTCTGAAGTGAGCGTTAGAGCTCTAACGACAAAACTCCAGCCGCCGGAAAATAGCAGGAGTTAAGAGCTTTCTGGGCTAACGCCGGTTCATAAAGCTCTTAACTACTGTACCCTAAAGTACACTAACACCCATAAACTACCTATGTACCCCTAAACCGAGGTCCCCCCACATCGCCGCCACTCGATTAAAATTTTTTAACCCCTAATCTGCCGACCGCCACCTACGTTATACTTATGTACCCCTAATCTGCTGCCCCTAACCCCGCCAACCCCTGTATTATATTTATTAACCCCTAACCTGCCCCCCACAACGTCGCCGACACCTGCCTACACTTATTAACCCCTAATCTGCCGACCGCAAAGCGCCGCCACCTACGTTATCCTTATGTACCCCTAATCTGCTGCCCCTAACACCGCCGACCCCTATATTATATTTATTAACCCCTAATCTGCCCCCCTCAACGTCGCCTCCACCTGCCTACACTTATTAACCCCTAATCTGCCGAGCGGACCTGAGCGCTACTATAATAAAGTTATTAACCCCTAATCCGCCTCACTAACCCTATCATAAATAGTATTAACCCCTAATCTGCCCTCCCTAACATCGCCGACACCTAACTTCAATTATTAACCCCTAATCTGACGACCGGAGCTCACCGCTACTATAATAAATGGATTAACCCCTAAAGCTAAGTCTAACACTAACACCCCCCTAACTTAAATATAATTTACATCTAACAAAATTAATTAACTCTTATTAAATAAATTATTCCTATTTAAAGCTAAATACTTACCTGTAAAATAAACCCTAATATAGCTACAATATAAATTATAATTATATTGTAGCTATTTTAGGATTTAATATTTATTTTACAGGCAACTTGGTAATTATTTTAACCAGGTACAATAGCTATTAAATAGTTAAGAACTATTTAATAGTTACCTAGTTAAAATAATAACAAAATTACCTGTAAAATAAATCCTAACCTAAGTTATAATTAAACCTAACACTACCCTATCAATAAATTAATTAAATAAAATACCTACAATTACCTACAATTAACCTAACACTACACTATCAATAAATAAATTAAATACAATTGCTACAAATAACTACAATTACATAAACTAACTAAAGTACAAAAAATAAAAAAGAACTAAGTTACAAAAAATAAAAAAATATTTACAAACATAAGAAAAATATTACAACAATTTTAAACTAATTACACCTACTCTAAGCCCCCTAATAAAATAACAAAGACCCCCAAAATAAAAAAATGCCCTACCCTATTCTAAATTAATAGAGTTAAAAGCTCTTTTACCTTACCAGCCCTGAACAGGGCCCTTTGCGGGGCATGCCCCAAGAAGTTCAGCTCTTTTGCCTGTAAAAAAAAACATACAATACCCCCCCCCCCAACATTACAACCCACCACCCACATACCCCTAATCTAACCCAAACCCCCCTTAAATAAACCTAACACTAAGCCCCTGAAGATCTTCCTACCTTGTCTTCACCATCCAGGTATCACCGATCCGTCCTGGCATCCGGTGCTGAAGAGGTCCAGAAGAGGCTCCAAAGTCTTCCTCCTATCCGGCAAGAAGAGGACATCCGGACCGGCAAACATCTTCTCCAAGCGGCATCTTCGATCTTCTTCCATCCGGTGCGGAGCGGGTCCATCTTGAATCAGCCGACGCGGATCCATCCTCTTCTTTCTGTGTCTCCCGACGAATGACGGTTCCTTTAAGGGACGTCATCCAAGATGGCGTCCCTCGAATTCTGATTGGCTGATAGGATTCTATCAGCCAATCGGAATTAAGGTAGGAATATTCTGATTGGCTGATGGAATCAGCCAATCAGAATCAAGTTCAATCCGATTGGCTGATCCAATCAGCCAATCAGATTGAGCTCGCATTCTATTGGCTGTTCCGATCAGCCAATAGAATGTGAGCTCAATCTGATTGGCTGATTGGATCAGCCAATCGGATTGATCTTGATTCTGATTGGCTGATTCCATCAGCCAATCAGAATATTCCTACCTTAATTCCGATTGGCTGATAGAATCCTATCAGCCAATCGGAATTCGAGGGACGCCATCTTGGATGACGTCCCTTAAAGGAACCGTCATTCGTCGGGAGACACAGAAAGAAGAGGATGGATCCGCGTCGGCTGATTCAAGATGGACCCGCTCTGCACCGGATGGAAGAAGATCGAAGATGCCGCTTGGAGAAGATGTTTGCCGGTCCGGATGTCCTCTTCTTGCCGGATAGGAGGAAGACTTTGGAGCCTCTTCTGGACCTCTTCAGCACCGGATGCCAGGACGGATCGGTGATACCTGGATGGTGAAGACAAGGTAGGAAGATCTTCAGGGGCTTAGTGTTAGGTTTATTTAAGGGGGGTTTGGGTTAGATTAGGGGTATGTGGGTGGTGGGTTGTAATGTTGGGGGGGGGTATTGTATGGTTTTTTTTACAGGCAAAAGAGCTGATTTTCTTGGGGCATGCCCCGCAAAGGGCCCTGTTCAGGGCTGGTAAGGTAAAAGAGCTTTTACATTTATTAATTTAGAATAGGGTAGGGAATTTTTTATTTTGGGGGTCTTTGTTATTTTATTAGGGGGCTTAGAGTAGGTGTAATTAGTTTAAAATTGTTGTAATATTTTTCTTATGTTTGTAAATATTTGTTTATTTTTTGTAACTTAGTTCTTTTTTATTTTTTGTACTTTAGTTAGTTTATGTAATTGTAGTTATTTGTAGCAATTGTATTTAATTTATTTATTGATAGTGTAGTGTTAGGTTAATTGTAGGTAATTGTAGGTATTTTATTTAATTAATTTATTGATAGGGTAGTGTTAGGTTTAATTATAACTTAGGTTAGGACTTATTTTACAGGTAATTTTGTTATTATTTTAACTAGGTAACTATTAAATAGTTCTTAACTATTTAATAGCTATTGTACCTGGTTAAAATAAATACAAAGTTGCCTGTAAAATAAATATTAATCCTAAAATAGCTATAATATAATTATAATTTATATTGTAGCTATATTAGGGTTTATTTTACAGGTAAGTATTTAGCTTTAAATAGGAATAATTTATTTAATAAGAGTTAATTAATTTCGTTAGATGTAAATTATATTTAACTTAGGTGGGTGTTAGTGTTAGGGTTAGACTTAGCTTTAGGGGTTAATACATTTATTAGAATAGCGGTGAGCTCCGGTCGGCAGATTAGGGGTTAATAATTGAAGTTAGGTGTCGGCGATGTTAGGGAGGGCAGATTAGGGGTTAATACTATTTATTATAGGGTTAGTGAGGCGGATTAGGGGTTAATAACTTTATTATAGTAGCGCTCAGGTCCGCTAGGCAGATTAGGGGTTAATAAGTGTAGGCAGGTGTCGGCGACGTTGAGGGGGGCAGATTAGGGGTTAATAAATATAATATAGGGGTCGGCGGTGTTAGGGGCAGCAGATTAGGGGTACATAGGGATAACGTAGGTTGCGGCGGTGTACGGAGCGGAAGATTAGGAGTTAAAAATAATATGCAGGGGTCAGCGATAGCGGGGGCGGCAGATTAGGGGTTAATAAGTGTAAGGTTAGGGGTGTTTAGACTCGGGGTACATGTTAGAGTGTTAGGTGCAGACGTAGGAAGAGTTTCCCCATAGGAAACAATGGGGCTGCGTTAGGAGCTGAACGCTGCTTTTTTGCAGGTGTTAGGTTTTTTTACAGCTCAAACAGCCCCATTGTTTCCTATGGGAGAATCGTGCACGAGCACGTTTTTGAGGCTGGCCGCGTCCGTAAGCAACTCTGGTATCGAGAGTTGCATTTGCGGTAAAAATGCTCTACGCTCCTTTTTTGGAGCCTAACGCAGCATTTTTTTGAACTCTCGATACCAGAGTTAATTTTATGCTGCGGCCAGAAAAAAGCCCGCGGAGCGTTAACAGCCCATCTACCGCCAAACTCCAAATCTAGGCCTAAAAATGTATTTTTTATCAGGATCATTTTTTTGAAATATTTTTGTGTAATGTCTCTTTACAAATAAAGACGCCATTGCACAATAACATATGTGAGCAGTTCAGACAAATACAAGCTCGAGGTTTATTTACTAATAAGAAACAAACGTGTAGTTTAACATTTATAAACAGATTATCCAAGTTACGGACATTAGAACCAGAAATTACACATTTCAGAAATGTCGCGTGGGAAACGTATCTGGCAACACGAGATTTGCATCTTTAAATATTCTAGTCTAATGTCACACAATAGCACACAATCGATGTGCATTATAAATACATTTAATAGAGCAATGTCAATACTTCCCAATAAGTCACAAAATTGATTTAATGAACAATAAATGCATACAATGTAAAATTGGTATTACTAAAATGTATTTGTATTAAAGAAACAGAACAATATTAAACATAGAAATGTCTACAACATTTAATAATGTGACAGTATTTTATTTTTAAAAATGTAAACATTAAGATTCAATGGATCACGTATATTAAATCTGCGTCACACATTCGCATAACAGCCCCATGAGTTACAAATAAGTCTACATGAAAAAATGTAGTAACAGCACCCCCAGGAGTTATGTGTATGGAAGTTACTAAGATATGAAACATTAAGGAACGGACAATCAGAGTTCATCACACAAACATAACTTGAGTCAGGATGGTCTCACAGACATTATAACAATATTTCAAAGTTTTATCCAATCAGATGTACAGATACCATGTCCCATGGTGCATCTCATGTTTACTTCACCATATAAAAGTCCATTACACGTTGCCATCTTTGTCAGTTCTCTAATGCCTGCTGGCAGTTTATATTATTATTATTATTATTATTATTATATATTTATTGGACAACCCAGCAGGCATGACACCTCCCAGGTTCACCAAGCAGGAGAGTGCTGCACTGGTCCACGCCGTCCAGGACTTCTATCCTCAGCTGTTTGGGAACAAGAGGTGGTCGACAGATGCGCATGTTAAGAAGGCCCTCTGGGCGTCTATCACCAATGCGGTTCAATTGGTGTTGGCCATCCAGAGGAGCCAGGATCAGATCATGCGGAGATTCAGAGATATGAGGTTGCGATTGCAAAAAATAGTCAACCTCATAAGGGAGTGGGTACAAGCCCGTAAAAGAGGTGGGAAAAAAATAAGCCCCCGCAGAAACTCTACCTACTCCCTTATGAGGTGACTTTATGCGAGCTCCTCAGTCTCTGGGTCCCCAGCAGATTTTGATCCTCTCCATCCTCGGCCTCCTCTTCTTCCCTCCCAGCTGCTAGATCTGAAAGTCCTGACCCGGGGGCCAGTGCAGCTGCTTCTCCGTCCGGTGGCCTGGGAGGAGCGGAGAGCGAATCTGAACCAGGTAACTATCCAACTTCATATAATATATTAATATTTGATTAGACTTTTAAGAAATGTGTATATAGTCAGATATTCAACCTATATAGATCTCACAATATACGCTACATATGATGTTTAGATATCTGAATTTATATTAGTCACACATGAAATAGGAATGATGTTTCTTGCGCTCTATAGAATATGCGTCACAGAGGGATAAGGGAATTGTGCATCCGTGAAATCACTATCATCCGCCATTTCATACATTATCGAATCCTAAGACAGTTAGAAATATTCCTTGTTATTGTTCAATATTAACAAATATACAATTTGAATCTCATAATACACCCAATTGCAAATATATTTGAAGTCTTTATGAAATGATACTCATCACACTACTCTATAAAAATTAATTCAAATTCCCGGACGCGTATTTCCGCATGGAATAATTGCGCAATGATCATGAAAAATAGAATTGCGCACACACGTGAACATGTGTTTGCTATAACTGGCATCGCTTTACACATGTTGGTCAAATCACGGATACGTAATTCCGCTTGGAATCATTGCGCACTGATCACGAAAAATAGAATTGCGCACACACGTGAACATGTGTTTGCTGTGACTGGCATCGCTTTACGCATGTTGGTCAAATGTATATGTTAATTATTATATATGTGAAGAATACAGTATCCTTATTTTCAATCATCTACATTTAAAAAAATATACTATCAAAATCAAAATAAACAATGAACTATGTCCATCAATTGATGAGAATGAAAGAACACAACAAATTAATTAAAGCTACAGTCAACAACATAACAGATTGAAAATAAGAGTACAGGATATATTTTTGATGACATTAATTGAGGAAACAATGAACTCATGTGAATAAAAAACGATTATTAGTTTGTCACTGTTTTTTAAAAAAAGAAAAGGTTTTCAACATGGCCTGATTTGTATTAATGATATCCAATCCTCATTTAATATTTTACAGATCTGGATGTTGGTGCTGGAACCTCAAGCCAGGGCTTGTCAAAGTATGGTATGTCTCATTTTAATTGACATTTGGCTTAGAAACATGGACAGAACATTACATAATACATCCACATTGATCGATATTTATATGGATCCTCAAATTCTATTTTTTTTAATATTTTAAATTAAGAATCAAAAAACAAATTTTGTATTACATTGTAATACAAATCTAAAATTTTGACTATTTGAAGATATCCCTTTCTATTCTTGATATCTTCATTTTACTGTAAGATTATTTTAATGGCCAATTTATATTCTTCCCCTGTGTATTGCTTGATATCATTGGGATACATTTTGACCACATTCACACATTTTTGCATATGTTTAGATTTTTAAAATATACATTACATATTTTTATTGTTTCGAGTCATTTAAGGGACATGACAACTAAATTTTACATTTAATGATTTAGACACGTGATTTTCAAGATTTTTATAAACATTTGATTGGCTAAATTGCTTCAGTCTATTGTTATCGTTATTCTAAAATCATATCTAGGTCGGTTTAGGTTAAGCAATGCATTACTGGGATTAACCGGCTGTTTTTTTATGATGAAATTGGCCTATTTTCAGATGTTCAAATCATGTGTTCAGATAACAGTAGTAAATAGTAATAGCTCCTTTCCAAAAAGATTATAACACAATTAAGCAAACAAGTCCAAAATAAGTCTATTATCAATTATTACCAAATCGCATGCTTGATTTTAATGCAATTACACATTTGGAGCTTCATGTCCCTTTAAGAGAGGATAATTAAATAATCTTGAGGATATCCTTAAATAACATATTAGATTGTAATTGCATGCTCCATCCCATTCATTACATTAACATATGGACTCGAGAATTCATTAACAGCGACATTGTCAAATCAATATCTTTTTATATTAAAGGATAAATGAGCAAAAATTATTACTGTTGTCATTCAGATAGAGCATGCAATATTAATCAACTGTATAATTGACTCCTAGAATCATATTTTCAATATTCTCTTGATAAATGTATTTGAAATTCAAGAATGTAAGTTTACCTGCAGGTCCATTTTTGTTGACCAACCTAGGTTGTTCTTGCTTATTGGTTGATACCATCAACGACCAATATTTATTGATAACAATAATTGCTTAGCTGCCTTTAAGATTAAAATGTTGCAAAATAAATATTATAATAGAAGTCAATGTAAAATTATTTTTAACAATTTGAAAAGTGAAATCACTGATTGTAAAAATTGATGTCAGTGTCCCTTTAATAAACAATAGATTAATTCATCCTTACATTCTTTGGATTAAACAATATTGATATATAATTCACATATTCACTGTTGGACTTACTTTATAGATATAAGCATATTCTAACAGCACTATGATTACATATTTTGAAAAATAAATTCTGTTTGGTATTGTGATCAATATGTGTTGTGTCCTAAACAAGATTACTGTACATTGCACAAATGGCTCGATGTGCCACATGTCTTTGTTTATATTTGTCAACAGTTGTTATTCCAAATGTTGTTTGTGTGTATTCTTTGAAGAACATTGATCAATGGGTATATTTAGATATGCAATAGAATCATATGAGATGAATTTGATGTCTAATATAGTCAGAAATTAAACATATGTTAAATACATCTTTTTATTCATAATCCCCTTGATTCAATCATGCATTTATTCTTCAGATTACTGCTCTATTCTTCACATTTCTAAGTTGATTATTCTTATAAATCGATACAGATGTGATTTAGTGATGTCCAAACTGTGTTCACTAATATATATCTATATCATTCATAGAGATAGTTGTTCTGACGAGCCCAGAGGGATCCAGCACCGACACTGAGCTGCCTTTGCAGTCTTCTGGTAAGTCCATTGACTCATGTATATGTCATTGAAGGTGTATTGGTAATTAGTATTATGATCCTGATTCAGATGAAGCATTACATTTGAATCAAACATATAATTTACTCCTCTGATTATATATGAATTTTATTTTAATATTGAAAGATTAAGATCTCAAAGCTTCTTAGTCTACACCTTTGTTCTTCAGAAGATGGATAGCATATGTTTGTTTTTATTTTGAATTTTGACAACAATCATCAAGTGATACACACATGAGAACTCTTAAATGTTCCATGTACTCTGCTTTTGTGAATTCAAAAATAATACAGACAATAAATTGAAAATATGAATCATTGAGAAGAACAAATCTAATGCCATTTGTATGCTCCATCAAAATGATGTAAATCATAACTTTGGCTGTGTATATCTTTAATGCAACATTGATGTGTGTCTTTGAGCAACAGTAACATATGTTATAATTTCTGATCTTAACGTGTGCACAACATGTTATATTTTACAGAGATTGATGTAACATGTGGGACGGGGGAGGAAGAGGCTCCCTTGGAGTCTGATGGTATGTGAAATATATCTAACATGTATCCAACATGCTTTTTTATTTTAAAACATTTTATTGAAGAAAATCAAAGTCTACAGCTTTTGCACTTTAAAAAGTAATATTCTTTTTCATTTAGAAAACACTACTGCCCCCTTTCTATATCATGCAGCATGAACATATGCTTTGATTATTCTTTCATTTTTGTCTGATTTGTAATTCATGCCATCATGATGTCACATGCATATTCCAGGCCAAACCACAATAATCATTTTTGAATTGCACAGACAGTCATTGTTATTCATCTGAGTGCCTATATGCATACCATATCCTTATGTCATCATTGTTTAGAAATTCAAACACACTTCTAAGTATATTGAAAACATAATCAAGTTGAAATGCCTTGATTTGATTTCATTATGTATGAGATGTTAATATATTTTTATTATATATTTCAGATGGGCCCTCCACTTCTGGGCATCATTTTCCCACCCCTGCCCAGTCCCCTGCCCCTTCACAGGCCCCTGCCCAGTCCCCTGCCCCTTCACAGGCCCCTGCCTCTTCCCAGGCCCCTGCCCAGGCCACTGCCCCTTCCCAGGCCCCCGCCCCTTCCCAGGCCCCTGCCCAGGCCCCTCCACAGGCCCAAGACCCTCCCGGCCCTTCCCATTTTGCCTGTCCTGTCCCTCCCAAAAAATGCCCCTTACCCCCCCTTCGCCGCTCTCCCCGTCTTTTGGCCCGTACAGCTACCCCACCTGCCCAGCCCCCAACTCACCACTCCCCAGCTGTACGGGCTACCCCAGAGCGGCAGCCCATACCTCCCCAGCCCAATCCCATCCCTTCCCCCTGTCTCAACCTTCATTGTCCTGGGTGTCGGATTGTCCTTCCCAGGCACAGCTGTAAGTATCATTCAAAATCAACATTATAAGATATTTAAAGGTACACTGAAGGCAAATTGTTTCTATTGTGATTCAAATAGAGCATGCAATGTTAAGCAAATTTATAATTTACTCCTCTTATCAATTTTTCTTCGTTCTCTTGCTATCTTTATTTAAAAAAAGAAATGCATATAATTTTGAAAAATATTCAGAACTCTGGACATAATTTTTTTATTGTTGGATGAATTTATCCATCAATCAGCAGGGACAACCAAGGTTGATCACCAAAAATGGCCTGCCATATAAACTTACATTCTTGCATTTAAAATAAAGATAGCAAGAGAATGATAACATTTTAAGAATAGTAGTAAATTAAAAAGTTGATTTAAATGTCATGCTCTATCTGAATCACAAAAGAAAATATTTTGGTTCAGTGTCCCTTTAATTTGATATCACTACATATACCAATCACCACTACTTGGATCCAACAATTTCTTTACAATTTTTCATACATGAAAACAATTTCTTTACAATTTTTCATACATGAACCCAGTGGGAATGTAATTTCTTCTGGTTGCTATGTTTACACAGCTTGGCCTCAAGGCCAAAATGTTTAAGGATAGGTGTGGATACCACAGTATAACTAAACTATTTAAATTGCCAATGTAAGTACAATGGAAATCCTTTTACAAGATTTTATACACTCAAGCTGTAAAAGTGGATCATTGAAAGCCAATTAAAGGGGAGAACATGTTTGAGTAAACTGTCCCTTTAATGGTTTATGTCTGAATAACATATTTAATGTGTAAATAATCAATTTCGACAAATTAATTTAAAGAATGATTTGTCTTTATGATGACAATGTATCTTTGCTAAATTTTTATTATGTTGTGTAATTATCATTAATATTTTTAATTTTCTTTATTTTAGGCTGTGACTCAACATGGCTCTTGCTAGAAGCTCTAGCACGCATAGAGCAGGCCGTGTTGAGGAACGCAATGGTCCTGAGAGGGATGAACGACACCATGCATGCCCAGGTACAGGTTCAGCGTTTGACTCTACAACGTATGATGCGTGTAGAGTCAACGCTTGAATCTGGAGCTGGACAGGCACAGGACGATGAAGGGGATTCCCAATAAGTGGAGGATCTGGAGATGCTCCATGGGCGCAGATAAGAATCTTCCGTCCACATGTTGCTGTTTTGTTTTTTACTGTTGCCATTTGGCCTTTTTTGTTTATTTTTGTGCCTGTTGCACTCTTTAACCTTGTCTATGCTATGCTGGCCCTTGTCAACTCCCTCCAAGGACTGTGATGCACTCTTTTACCTTGTCAAATGGCTCCAATGGGGCTGTGCTGGCCCTTGTCAACTCCCTCCAAGGACTGTGATGCACTCTTTTACCTTGTCAAATGGCTCCAATGGGGAAATGCTGGCCTTTGTTGGCCCTTGTCAACTCCCTCCAAGGACTGTGATGCACTCTTTTACCTTGTCAAATGGCTCCAATGGGGCTATACTGGTCCTTGTCAACTCCCTCCAAGGACTGTGATGCACTCTTTTACCTTGTCAAATGGCTCCAATGGGGCTGTGTTGGCCCCTGTGAACTCCCTCCAAGGACTGTGATGCACTCTTTTACCTTGTCAAATGGCTCCAATGGGGCTATGCTGGCCTTTGTTGGCCCTTGTCAACTCCCTCCAAGGACTGTGATGCACTCTTTTACCTTGTCAAATGGCTCCAATGGGGCTATGCTGGCCTTTGTTGGCCCTTGTCAACTCCCTCCAAGGACTGTGATGCACTCTTTTACCTTGTGAAATGGCTCCAATTGGGCTATGCTGGCCTTTGTTGGCCCTTGTCAACTCCCTCCAAGGACTGTGATGCACTATTTTACCTTGTGAAATGGCTCCAATGGGGCTATGCTGGCCCTTGTCAACTCCCTCCAAGGACTGTGATGCACTCTTTTTACCTTGTGAAATGGCTCCAATGGGGCTATGCTGGCCTTTGTTGGCCCTTGTCAACTCCCTCCAAGGACTGTGATGCACTCTTTTACCTTGTGAAATGGCTCCAATGGGGTTATGCTGGCCTTTGTTGGCCCTTGTCAACTCCCTCCAAGGACTGTGATGCACTATTTTACCTTGTCAAATGGCTCCAATGGGGCTATGCTGGCCCTTGTCAACTCCCTCCAAGGACTGTGATGCACTCTTTTACCTTGTCAAATTGCTCCAATGGGGCTATGCTGGCCTTTGTTGGCCCTTGTCAACTCCCTCCAAAGACTGTGATGCACTCTTTTACCTTGTCAAATGGCTCCAATGGGGCTGTGTTGGCCCCTGTGAACTCCCTCCAAGGACTGTGATGCACTCTTTTACCTTGTCAAATGGCTCCAATGGGGCTATGCTGGCCTTTGTTGGCCCTTGTCAACTCCCTCCAAGGACTGTGATGCACTCTTTTACCTTGTCAAATGGCTCCAATGGGGCTATGCTGGCCTTTGTTGGCCCTTGTCAACTCCCTCCAAGGACTGTGATGCACTCTTTTACCTTGTCAAATGGCTCCAATTGGGCTATGCTGGCCTTTGTTGGCCCTTGTCAACTCCCTCCAAGGACTGTGATGCACTATTTTACCTTGTCAAATGGCTCCAATGGGGCTATGCTGGCCCTTGTCAACTCCCTCCAAGGACTGTGATGCACTCTTTTTACCTTGTGAAATGGCTCCAATGGGGCTATGCTGGCCTTTGTTGGCCCTTGTCAACTCCCTCAAAGGACTGTGATGCACTCTTTTACCTTGTGAAATGGCTCCAATGGGGCTATGCTGGCCTTTGTTGGCCCTTGTCAACTCCCTCCAAGGACTGTGATGCACTATTTTCCCTTGTCAAATGGCTCCAATGGGGCTATGCTGGCCCTTGTCAACTCCCTCCAAGGACTGTGATGCACTCTTTTACCTTGTCAAATGGCTCCAATGGGGCTATGCTGGCCTTTGTTGGCCCTTGTCAACTCCCTCCAAAGACTGTGATGCACTCTTTTACCTTGTCAAATGGCTCCAATGGGGGCTATGCTGGCCTTTGTTGGCCCTTGTCAACTCCCTCCAAGGACTGTGATGCACTCTTTTACCTTGTCAAATGGCTCCAATGGGGCTGGCCTTTGTTGGCCCTTGTCAACTCCCTCCAAGGACTGTGATGCACTCTTTTACCTTGTCAAATGGCTCCAATGGGGCTGGCCTTTGTTGGCCCTTGTCAACTCCCTCCAAGGACTGTGATGCACTCTTTTACCTTGTGAAATGGCTGCAATGGGGCTATGCTGGCCTTTGTTGGCCCTTGTCAACTCCCTCCAAGGACTGTGATGCACTATTTTACCTTGTCAAATGGCTCCAATGGGGCTATGCTGGCCCTTGTCAACTCCCTCCAAGGACTGTGATGCACTCTTTTACCTTGTCAAATGGCTCCAATGGGGCTATGCTGGCCTTTGTTGGCCCTTGTCAACTCCCTCCAAAGACTGTGATGCACTCTTTTACCTTGTCAAATGGCTCCAATGGGGCTGTGTTGGCCCCTGTGAACTCCCTCCAAGGACTGTGATGCACTCTTTTACCTTGTCAAATGGCTCCAATGGGGCTATGCTGGCCTTTGTTGGCCCTTGTCAACTCCCTCCAAGGACTGTGATGCACTCTTTTACCTTGTCAAATGGCTCCAATGGGGCTATGCTGGCCTTTGTTGGCCCTTGTCAACTCCCTCCAAGGACTGTGATGCACTCTTTTACCTTGTCAAATGGCTCCAATGGGGCTATGCTGGCCTTTGTTGGCCCTTGTCAACTCCCTCCAAGGACTGTGATGCACTATTTTACCTTGTCAAATGGCTCCAATAGGGCTATGCTGGCCCTTGTCAACTCCCTCCAAGGACTGTGATGCACTCTTTTTACCTTGTGAAATGGCTCCAATGGGGCTATGCTGGCCTTTGTTGGCCCTTGTCAACTCCCTCAAAGGACTGTGATGCACTCTTTTACCTTGTGAAATGGCTCCAATGGGGCTATGCTGGCCTTTGTTGGCCCTTGTCAACTCCCTCCAAGGACTGTGATGCACTATTTTACCTTGTCAAATGGCTCCAATGGGGCTATGCTGGCCCTTGTCAACTCCCTCCAAGGACTGTGATGCACTCTTTTACCTTGTCAAATGGCTCCAATGGGGCTATGCTGGCCTTTGTTGGCCCTTGTCAACTCCCTCCAAAGACTGTGATGCACTCTTTTACCTTGTCAAATGGCTCCAATGGGGGCTATGCTGGCCTTTGTTGGCCCTTGTCAACTCCCTCCAAGGACTGTGATGCACTATTTTACCTTGTCAAATGGCTCCAATGGGGCTGGCCTTTGTTGGCCCTTGTCAACTCCCTCCAAGGACTGTGATGCACTCTTTTACCTTGTCAAATGGCTCCAATGGGGCTGGCCTTTGTTGGCCCTTGTCAACTCCCTCCAAGGACTGTGATGCACTTTTTTACCTTGTCAAATGGCTCCAATGGGGCTATGCTGACCTTTGTTGGCCCTTGTCAACTCCCTCCAAGGACTGTGATGCCAGTGGCGGCTGGTGAATTATGAAGATGGAGGTGCACTTGGCCCCACCCCTAGCCACACCCCTTGAAATAAAGCCCTGCCCCTCAGATGGCTATATATATATATATATATATATATACATACACACAAACACACATATATATATACACAAACACACTAGTCCCACTTTTATTTAAAACAAAATGAAAGGGAACTTGTCATACATATTTCTAGTGTGTGTACTCATCTTTATAGTCTGAGGTCTGGGATGGGGGAGTAAATCACAGGAGGAAGGGGATGCAGTAGGCACTGAGGGGCATTTAGTCGGTTAACCATCCACAGTGCAAAGTGATGCTTCATTTTTATTTGTTCAAACATGACAAACATAATGTATTTGTTTAATTATCAAATGATTTAACATTCATAACACCATACAATCACTGTTTTTTGTACATTGGCTGGTATGGAAAAAGTAATGTGGCTACAGAGGGATACACACATGCCCAGGAGAAAAATAGGCCACCCAGGCACCCTCTGCCCACCACCCATGCCTGCAGCCTGCTCCAGAGTCCATACATATACATACAGCTGAGATCCATTACCCTAGTTATAAGCATATATACATTTTTACTGCAGCATATGAAGTTGGCTAGCAAGGTACCACATGGCATGAAGAAATACCTTTTTAAGTCTCATCATCACTATAAAGAAAATAAAGTCACTCAAATTTGATAGGGAAACAACCTTTAGTAATCAGGTAGGAATGTGGTAAAAATACATCACAGCTAAACAATACTGATTAACTAGACCCACATTTAAAACCAGCAATTTCATTACACAGACTACTACAGATATTATTGCTCAAAGTTTATATAAGAAATGTCAGCTTGTGACAACAGAGAAGCTTCAGTCTCCTGCTTAACCTCCTCCCCTCCTTACATGCCTAGACCATATTGTGAGCATAATTTAACCCCCTGGCTGTCAAAAAGAGCTGCAGTGCAATGTATTAGAATGTACTGAAATTCTCTATGATAGCCAAGGGGTTAAATAATGCTCTTCATCTTTTTTTTCTTCTTTTTTTTTAAAGAATGCTGGATTAGAAATTAGAAAAAAAAAGCTGGTATTGCTAGAATAAGTAGTGTGTGCACTGTTTTCATGACCCTGCATGGGTGTTTAATAAATCTCTAACTTACAGCTGTCACAAACTGAAACTTACGGGTCATTTTTAATCACATGTGAGTAAGATCTCCAGCACTCACCTACTAGGCTGCTTCTAGTGTATGGAGGAGGGGGGCAGCACTTTAATCTTTTCACTGGAAGTTTATTGCCTGCTGCTCTCCGTGTTTAATTTCTCCCGGTCTTACTCTCTGACAGAGCTGTGTGATTTACGCACACAACTCAGTCAGCTTAGGTCATTCCCTCTCAGTGTAGCACCGAAAAAAGATCAAGCTGTGCTACACCGGAGGGATGTGAAAAGTGATTTATTTTTTTATTTTATTTTAACAGTGCTCTCTCACGGTGTCTTGCAGCTTAGTTTTCCAGGAGTCCAGCACTGTTGAAATATAATAAAAAAAAATCCCATTCCACATCCCTCCTGTTACAGAAGTTCTGAGTTGCGCTGCTTGCAATACACAGAGAGGGCTTTGAGGGAACATTGGAAATGAGGCATCATTATTACCTAGAATTTTACATACATACTCACTCAGATACATACTGCTGAGTCACAGCCTCTCCTCACTCAGCCCTGCTCAGTAGCCCTGGGCCCTCCCCTGAGCCTCACTGAATGGACCCGATCCTGGTGGCAGCATCGTTCTGGTCTCCCCGCGCACTGACACACACTAATCTGTCTAACAGCCTCTCTGTGTCATCCATGTGGCCGGGTGTGTCGTCACTCACAGTGCGCGCCTCTCAGTCAGTAGCTTAATTCCCCACCAGAAACCATGCGCCTGCGTGGCAGATTTAGGAATTGGGAAGGCCCAGGGATTAGGGATATGATTGGCTGAACTTCTGTTACGCCCCTGCCTCCTCTCCTCCCACACACATAGTCAGCTCAGCTCTTAGTGTGCGAGTGTCACGTGACAGCTGGCTCCCGCACACTAAGCGCTGTGCGAACAGGAAGGCTATGGGCTGGCCTGTAGGTGGCGCTGCAGTCAATGCAGTTTTAAAGTGGAAAGTGCTTTTGCCTATACTTCTATGTATCGCACTGCACAGCATGTGCGATACATAGAAGTATAGGCAAAACAGCCCTTTCCACTTTCAGGTTTCAGCCTAATATGCATGATGTCATGATGATAGTTACACTGCACAGTCTCACAGAAGACAGCACACAGGAAAATAATAAATTTATTAATAAATATAATATAAAATAATATAAGTAAGAATAAAAATTTTCATAATTTTTTTTTCCTCATTTTTTTTTTCTTAAGTTCTGCTCATTTTTTCCCCTCTCCTCTGCCCCCTGGGGGTCACGTGCAACAGTGCACATATGGAGGAGCCTCCACTGTGTGATGCACTCTTTTACCTTGTCAAATGGCTCCAATGGGGCTATGCTGGCTCTTGTCAACTCCCTCCAAGGACTGTGATGCACTCTTTTACCTTGTCAAATGGCTCCAATGGGGTTATGCTGGCCTTTGTTGGCCCTTGTCAACTCCCTCCAAGGACTGTGATGCACTCTTTTACCTTGTCAAATGGCTCCAATGTTTCCGATGTTTCAACATGTTTTTGGTCAACGTTATCTTATTTGTTTATGTTTTATGACATAATAATAAAATACATGTCATTCCACTATTCTTTGTCCTCTTTATTCATGTCATTGCTTGAAATCTCTAGTTTATGTGGTTAATCCTTAAAGGGACCTGAAACCAAATAATGGTCTTTCCTGATTCATAAATATTATACAAAGACTGTGATGCACTCTTTTACCTTGTCAAATGGCTCCAATGGGGCTATGCTGGCCTTTGTTGGCCCTTGTCAACTCCCTCCAAGGACTGTGATGCACTCTTTTACCTTGTCAAATGGCTCCAATGGGGCTATGCTGGCCTTTGTTGGCCCTTGTCAACTCCCTCCAAGGACTGTGATGCACTCTTTTACCTTGTGAAATGGCTCCAATTGGGCTATGCTGGCCTTTGTTGGCCCTTGTCAACTCCCTCCAAGGACTGTGATGCACTATTTTACCTTGTGAAATGGCTCCATTGGGGCTATGCTGGCCCTTGTCAACTCCCTCCAAGGACTGTGATGCACTCTTTTTACCTTGTGAAATGGCTCCAATGGGGCTATGCTGGCCTTTGTTGGCCCTTGTCAACTCCCTCCAAGGACTGTGATGCACTCTTTTACCTTGTGAAATGGCTCCAATGGGGTTATGCTGGCCTTTGTTGGCCCTTGTCAACTCCCTCCAAGGACTGTGATGCACTATTTTACCTTGTCAAATGGCTCCAATGGGGCTATGCTGGCCCTTGTCAACTCCCTCCAAGGACTGTGATGCACTCTTTTACCTTGTCAAATTGCTCCAATGGGGCTATGCTGGCCTTTGTTGGCCCTTGTCAACTCCCTCCAAAGACTGTGATGCACTCTTTTACCTTGTCAAATGGCTCCAATGGGGCTGTGTTGGCCCCTGTGAACTCCCTCCAAGGACTGTGATGCACTCTTTTACCTTGTCAAATGGCTCCAATGGGGCTATGCTGGCCTTTGTTGGCCCTTGTCAACTCCCTCCAAGGACTGTGATGCACTCTTTTACCTTGTCAAATGGCTCCAATGGGGCTATGCTGGCCTTTGTTGGCCCTTGTCAACTCCCTCCAAGGACTGTGATGCACTCTTTTACCTTGTCAAATGGCTCCAATTGGGCTATGCTGGCCTTTGTTGGCCCTTGTCAACTCCCTCCAAGGACTGTGATGCACTCTTTTACCTTGTCAAATGGCTCCAATGGGGCTATGCTGGCCCTTGTCAACTCCCTCCAAGGACTGTGATGCACTCTTTTTACCTTGTGAAATGGCTCCAATGGGGCTATGCTGGCCTTTGTTGGCCCTTGTCAACTCCCTCCAAGGACTGTGATGCACTCTTTTACCTTGTGAAATGGCTCCAATGGGGCTATGCTGGCCTTTGTTGGCCCTTGTCAACTCCCTCCAAGGACTGTGATGCACTATTTTCCCTTGTCAAATGGCTCCAATGGGGCTATGCTGGCCCTTGTCAACTCCCTCCAAGGACTGTGATGCACTCTTTTACCTTGTCAAATGGCTCCAATGGGGCTATGCTGGCCTTTGTTGGCCCTTGTCAACTCCCTCCAAAGACTGTGATGCACTCTTTTACCTTGTCAAATGGCTCCAATGGGGGCTATGCTGGCCTTTGTTGGCCCTTGTCAACTCCCTCCAAGGACTGTGATGCACTCTTTTACCTTGTCAAATGGCTCCAATGGGGCTGGCCTTTGTTGGCCCTTGTCAACTCCCTCCAAGGACTGTGATGCACTCTTTTACCTTGTCAAATGGCTCCAATGGGGCTGGCCTTTGTTGGCCCTTGTCAACTCCCTCCAAGGACTGTGATGCACTCTTTTACCTTGTGAAATGGCTGCAATGGGGCTATGCTGGCCTTTGTTGGCCCTTGTCAACTCCCTCCAAGGACTGTGATGCACTATTTTACCTTGTCAAATGGCTCCAATGGGGCTATGCTGGCCCTTGTCAACTCCCTCCAAGGACTGTGATGCACTCTTTTACCTTGTCAAATGGCTCCAATGGGGCTATGCTGGCCTTTGTTGGCCCTTGTCAACTCCCTCCAAAGACTGTGATGCACTCTTTTACCTTGTCAAATGGCTCCAATGGGGCTGTGTTGGCCCCTGTGAACTCCCTCCAAGGACTGTGATGCACTCTTTTACCTTGTCAAATGGCTCCAATGGGGCTATGCTGGCCTTTGTTGGCCCTTGTCAACTCCCTCCAAGGACTGTGATGCACTCTTTTACCTTGTCAAATGGCTCCAATGGGGCTATGCTGACCTTTGTTGGCCCTTGTCAACTCCCTCCAAGGACTGTGATGCACTCTTTTACCTTGTCAAATGGCTCCAATGGGGCTATGCTGGCCTTTGTTGGCCCTTGTCAACTCCCTCCAAGGACTGTGATGCACTATTTTACCTTGTCAAATGGCTCCAATAGGGCTATGCTGGCCCTTGTCAACTCCCTCCAAGGACTGTGATGCACTCTTTTTACCTTGTGAAATGGCTCCAATGGGGCTATGCTGGCCTTTGTTGGCCCTTGTCAACTCCCTCCAAGGACTGTGATGCACTCTTTTACCTTGTGAAATGGCTCCAATGGGGCTATGCTGGCCTTTGTTGGCCCTTGTCAACTCCCTCCAAGGACTGTGATGCACTATTTTACCTTGTCAAATGGCTCCAATGGGGCTATGCTGGCCCTTGTCAACTCTCTCCAAGGACTGTGATGCACTCTTTTACCTTGTCAAATGGCTCCAATGGGGCTATGCTGGCCTTTGTTGGCCCTTGTCAACTCCCTCCAAAGACTGTGATGCACTCTTTTACCTTGTCAAATGGCTCCAATGGGGGCTATGCTGGCCTTTGTTGGCCCTTGTCAACTCCCTCCAAGGACTGTGATGCACTATTTTACCTTGTCAAATGGCTCCAATGGGGCTGGCCTTTGTTGGCCCTTGTCAACTCCCTCCAAGGACTGTGATGCACTCTTTTACCTTGTCAAATGGCTCCAATGGGGCTGGCCTTTGTTGGCCCTTGTCAACTCCCTCCAAGGACTGTGATGCACTTTTTTACCTTGTCAAATGGCTCCAATGGGGCTATGCTGACCTTTGTTGGCCCTTGTCAACTCCCTCCAAGGACTGTGATGCCAGTGGCGGCTGGTGAATTATGAAGATGGAGGTGCACTTGGCCCCACCCCTAGCCACACCCCTTGAAATAAAGCCCTGCCCCTCAGATGGCTATATATATATATATATATATATATATATATATATATATACATACACACAAACACACATATATATATACACAAACACACTAGTCCCACTTTTATTTAAAACAAAATGAAAGGGAACTTGTCATACATATTTCTAGTGTGTGTACTCATCTTTATAGTCTGAGGTCTGGGATGGGGGAGTAAATCACAGGAGGAAGGGGATGCAGTAGGCACTGAGGGGCATTTAGTCGGTTAACCATCCACAGTGCAAAGTGATGCTTCATTTTTATTTGTTCAAACATGACAAACATAATGTATTTGTTTAATTATCAAATGATTTAACATTCATAACACCATACAATCACTGTTTTTTGTACATTGGCTGGTATGGAAAAAGTAATGTGGCTACAGAGGGATACACACATGCCCAGGAGAAAAATAGGCCACCCAGGCACCCTCTGCCCACCACCCATGCCTGCAGCCTGCTCCAGAGTCCATACATATACATACAGCTGAGATCCATTACCCTAGTTATAAGCATATATACATTTTTACTGCAGCATATGAAGTTGGCTAGCAAGGTACCACATGGCATGAAGAAATACCTTTTTAAGTCTCATCATCACTATAAAGAAAATAAAGTCACTCAAATTTGATAGGGAAACAACCTTTAGTAATCAGGTAGGAATGTGGTAAAAATACATCACAGCTAAACAATACTGATTAACTAGACCCACATTTAAAACCAGCAATTTCATTACACAGACTACTACAGATATTATTGCTCAAAGTTTATATAAGAAATGTCAGCTTGTGACAACAGAGAAGCTTCAGTCTCCTGCTTAACCTCCTCCCCTCCTTACATGCCTAGACCATATTGTGAGCATAATTTAACCCCCTGGCTGTCAAAAAGAGCTGCAGTGCAATGTATTAGAATGTACTGAAATTCTCTATGATAGCCAAGGGGTTAAATAATGCTCTTCATCTTTTTTTTCTTCTTTTTTTTTAAAGAATGCTGGATTAGAAATTAGAAAAAAAAGCTGGTATTGCTAGAATAAGTAGTGTGTGCACTGTTTTCATGACCCTGCATGGGTGTTTAATAAATCTCTAACTTACAGCTGTCACAAACTGAAACTTACGGGTCATTTTTAATCACATGTGAGTAAGATCTCCAGCACTCACCTACTAGGCTGCTTCTAGTGTATGGAGGAGGGGGGCAGCACTTTAATCTTTTCACTGGAAGTTTATTGCCTGCTGCTCTCCGTGTTTAATTTCTCCCGGTCTTACTCTCTGACAGAGCTGTGTGATTTACGCACACAACTCAGTCAGCTTAGGTCATTCCCTCTTAGTGTAGCACCGAAAAAAGATCAAGCTGTGCTACACCGGAGGGATGTGAAAAGTGATTTATTTTTTTATTTTATTTTAACAGTGCTCTCTCACGGTGTCTTGCAGCTTAGTTTTCCAGGAGTCCAGCACTGTTGAAATATAATAAAAAAAAATCCCATTCCACATCCCTCCTGTTACAGAAGTTCTGAGTTGCGCTGCTTGCAATACACAGAGAGGGCTTTGAGGGAACATTGGAAATGAGGCATCATTATTACCTAGAATTTTACATACATACTCACTCAGATACATACTGCTGAGTCACAGCCTCTCCTCACTCAGCCCTGCTCAGTAGCCCTGGGCCCTCCCCTGAGCCTCACTGAATGGACCCGATCCTGGTGGCAGCATCGTTCTGGTCTCCCCGCGCACTGACACACACTAATCTGTCTAACAGCCTCTCTGTGTCATCCATGTGGCCGGGTGTGTCGTCACTCACAGTGCGCGCCTCTCAGTCAGTAGCTTAATTCCCCACCAGAAACCATGCGCCTGCGTGGCAGATTTAGGAATTGGGAAGGCCCAGGGATTAGGGATATGATTGGCTGAACTTCTGTTACGCCCCTGCCTCCTCTCCTCCCACACACATAGTCAGCTCAGCTCTTAGTGTGCGAGTGTCACGTGACAGCTGGCTCCCGCACACTAAGCGCTGTGCGAACAGGAAGGCTATGGGCTGGCCTGTAGGTGGCGCTGCAGTCAATGCAGTTTTAAAGTGGAAAGTGCTTTTGCCTATACTTCTATGTATCGCACTGCACAGCATGTGCGATACATAGAAGTATAGGCAAAACAGCCCTTTCCACTTTCAGGTTTCAGCCTAATATGCATGATGTCATGATGATAGTTACACTGCACAGTCTCACAGAAGACAGCACACAGGAAAATAATAAATTTATTAATAAATATAATATAAAATAATATAAGTAAGAATAAAAATTTTCATAATTTTTTTTTCCTCATTTTTTTTTTCTTAAGTTCTGCTCATTTTTTCCCCTCTCCTCTGCCCCCTGGGGGTCACGTGCAACAGTGCACATATGGAGGAGCCTCCACTGTGTGATGCACTCTTTTACCTTGTCAAATGGCTCCAATGGGGCTATGCTGGCTCTTGTCAACTCCCTCCAAGGACTGTGATGCACTCTTTTACCTTGTCAAATGGCTCCAATGGGGTTATGCTGGCCTTTGTTGGCCCTTGTCAACTCCCTCCAAGGACTGTGATGCACTCTTTTACCTTGTCAAATGGCTCCAATGTTTCCGATGTTTCAACATGTTTTTGGTCAACGTTATCTTATTTGTTTATGTTTTATGACATAATAATAAAATACATGTCATTCCACTATTCTTTGTCCTCTTTATTCATGTCATTGCTTGAAATCTCTAGTTTATGTGGTTAATCCTTAAAGGGACCTGAAACCAAATAATGGTCTTTCCTGATTCATAAATATTATACAATTGTAAAATACAATTTAATGGGAATAATTTTCTTGATATACTTTTCATCAAGGTTTATCTTTTCAAGATTATGCTTAGCATAGGAAGGGTTGGGCTGGGTTGTCCTTGCTGATTGGTGGATAAATTCATCCACCAATAAAAAAGTGATGTCCAGAGTATGGAAACCAAAATAACGGTTAGAAGACTTCATTTTTGAAAAAAGATAACAAGAGAACGAAGAAAAATTGATAATAGGAGTAAATTAGAAAGTGGATTAAAATTGCATGCTCTTTCCGAATTACAAATGAACAAATTCGGGTTCATTGTCCCTTTAAGTAATGTATATGCATTTTGAATGCATTTATTTCATTCTTACATGGACATGGACAACAAATATTTTTTTAAAAGGAATATTTGAATGTTGACAGCTCATGGATTACAATTTCACTTATATCCGATTGTAGTAGTGTAACCAAATCTATCACTGCATGTAATGCGCATATTTGAGATGATGAATATGTTTCTCTTATTAATGTTTATATTTAATTATGCAACAAGATATGGTCATAGATAGGCTGACCATATCTAAACTTTAATAAGTGACACGTTTGATCAATACATGTCATTATTGTTATTTTTTATAAAATATAAACATATCTGAAAACATCAATGACATATGTATTTCTCATGTGTACCTTTGAAATGTTAAAGATGGACACCATAGCTATAGGTAACATATAATATATAACACATCCCTATTTTCCTAATGCATCTCCTAGCATTATAAAGCAGTTAAAGTGACATGAAACACAACAATACAAAGATTTACATTTATTTCGAAAATGTATTTAAAATTGCAATGTCGTACATAATCGTGTAACCTAAAATGTTGTTTTCATGTCTATTTAAACCATGCTGCTTGCCAAAAAGTTGAGTTAATAATCCTCTGCTTCTACTGAAATATGTCTACATACTAGTTTCTAAAATATAAATACGTTTCTTATTGATATGCCAAGCTGTCAAATGAGTCCTTGTATTGGCTGATGTTTTTCCTCGATCAAGGATGCGCCATGTTGCTTAAAACACCACCTGCCAGGCTGTCCAATGAGTCTTTGTATTGGCTGATGTTTTTACGCGATCAAGGATACGCCTTTGATTGTATTACGTTTTTACGCGATCAAGTATGCGCCTTTGATTGGATGGCGTTTTTACGCGATCAAGGATGCGGCTTTGATTGGATGGCGTTTTTACGCGATCAAGGATGCGCCTTTGATTGGATGGCGTTTTTACGTAATCAAGGATGAGCCATGTTAATTAAGACTTCACATACCAAAGTTGAAAAACGTCTGATTGTATTACGTAGTCCCGCAATATTCGATTTTGCACGTAAACCACGTTTGTGAATGAGAAGCCAAGTTTAAAACCATGGCGAGTATGCATTGTGTGAATCATGTAACATTGTTTACCCATAGCTGATAAAGAACACAACATTTTCTTTTGATGGCTGTCTCGTTGAATAAACGAATGAAAGCAAAATGTTTTCCTGCATAAGATATTTTGAGGCAAGTGTGAATCCATGGATATAGTCCATCTTGTTTAATATGTTTATCAACAATATGTTCCTTGATAGGAATAATGACTGTGTTGTGTATAATTTTAAACATCGAATTCTGAAATATGCCCTATTGTATTTGAATCAAGTTATCAATATGCATTGACCTTTATATATGCTAAATATATGAGATGGCTACTTTTTAAATATGTTATATCGTGAAATTTTTTGTTTAAGGGTCATTAGACACTCATTTTTAAAACACATATGTTTTGAATATCGATTTATATTGTAAAAAATATTTTTACAAATAAAAATATTTTTGATGATGTTTAAAGAACATTGCAGTGATTTTCTGACTCCTCCCCAAGCCTTGAAGTTTGATGTGAGTACCATCAGCTACCTTCTCCATCTTGCTCCTGTTTGTGTAAAGGGTGTTTTCATATGCAAATGAAGGGGTATTGTGTTATTTCCCACTTGGAATGGGCTTTCCAGCTATCTTTTCCACATAGCTAAACAACTTTTCTAAGTAAGTGTTTAAACCGTTTTATCATTGATTTTGATATCAGTATGTGGTCATCTGGTTGTTTATAGTAGTATCTATTACATGCAGTTGTCTGAAAATAATTGTATACTGTCCCTTTAATGTAAATGTTGAGCATTGTGTCATGTATGAGTTCCACATTGGTTAATCTCCAAATATATTATTGTGAGCATATATTTCGAAAGTAAATCCTAAAAGGACCTGAAACCATATTCCTTTTAAATTAAATGTCTTACTTAAATAAGTTCAAACACAATAATGTCTCTTTAAGAAAATAGACTTTATTTAACACGTCATTGGAAATCCTATTGTAATATTTTCATTTTTTAACAAGTACATGTAGATATACCAACAAACGATTGTTAGCATATGTAATTTTTTTATAGGGACAGTCTTGAAAACCACTAATGAATTTTTTTGGATTTTTTTATTTTTCTCACCTATTTCTCATAACTCTCTTGTTATTCTTAGTCAACAGCTAAACCTAGGAGGTTCATCATCTCATTTCTTAGAGCTTGAAGAGTGCATGTAATCTGAATGATTTTTGACCACTAGAGGGCATTTCTTTCATAATTTAATATAGAAAACATTGAGCTCATATAGCATAGTGACCTTGTATTGATCAGTGATTGTCTAAAATGTTGGTCTGTCAAAATAACATAAATAAGTGGTCATTTTTCAGAGGCATAGATACAAGGGTAATCACATAAATCCCACGTGTATTTCACAAATTTTGTTTTCAAAAACTTGATAATGCGTAATACAGTGTTTTCTTGTTAAACAACAATAATGTTCTGACTGTCCCTTTAAGCTGTGTTATTGGCATTCAAACAGTAATATGCCATCATATATAATTGTAATGGTCATTTTGTTTGAGATTAGGGAAACAGTTTGGACATCACATCCCAGAAACCAATCAATGAAATGAACAAGGATAGGTATGTGATTATGTGGTGTCCACACACTTGTAACCCACACTCTGCAAAAAATCTGCCTCCATGGACCCGGTCCCATAGAAGAAGATTATATGCAGAGTGTGGTCCACAAGTGTGAGAAGACATCATCACATACCTATCCATTACACATTAAATAACCAAAAAAATATAATATACGTGAAAATACTTACTTCCTCTTCCTTCCCCTCTTCCCACGAGACTGAGGCTCTGGGGGGGGGCAACTGCCCCCTCCGACGAGTTCTCATGGGAGATGTTTGTGGAAGAGGGGAAGGAGGAGTACTGGGATGACCAGGCTGAGGAGGAGATTGAGGAGTACCAGGATTAGATGGCCCAGGTTCAGATGGCCCAGTAGAAGATGGGCCAAGTTCAGATGGCCCAGCATGTGCCTCCCGGAGGAAATTAAATAGATCTGTGACAATCTGCACAAGCCGGTTTTGTCCTTCTATAATTTGTCTTTGTCCTTCTATAATTTCTCTTTGTCCTTCTCGAAGGGCACGAATATCTGCTGACATTTCTACTCGAGTTAGAATATTTTCCCTCCGGGAGGCACGCATTTGTTCTTGGAAATACAGCAATACCTGCACCTCGGCTATCTCCTCCTCCTCAGGTGCTGCTGGTGCACGGCGGGCTGCTGGTGCATGAGGCTCTTCTGGTGCACAAGGCTCTTCTGCTGCATCAGGCTCTTCTGCTGCATCAGGCTCTTCTGGTGCAGGGATCTCTTCAGCAGTGGGGGCGGCTTCTTCTTCTTCTTCGTATAGAGGGATGTCTTCGATGTGTCCCCGAGGTGGCAATTGATCCCCACCACTCTCATACCTGGGTGAATGAGGAGCCTGTGGTTGCTGTGCTGGCTCCTCCCCAGACTCTGTATATTGCAAAAAGAAAGAAATGTATATATTAGCATATTTCCAAATAAATATGTAAATGCTTTTGCTTACAATAGAATTACAAATGCAGCCTCATTAATCCACTTTGAAATCTAACAATCAATACGATTTCCGCATTTTCAAAACCGTGTTTGTGAAATCTATCTGGTCAATCTGAATGTTTTTATGTTTGTTTTCAGTCTGTTTAAATGCACACCTAACCTGTAGCCTAGATAATAATGTAATTGCAAAGTAATTGTGAATGCGTTTACGTAATAATGTGTACAAAAGCGTAATAGCATTAATCATATTCGTAAAGGAACATTCAACCCACATTTTTTCTTTCAATGTTCATATCGAGAATACTATTTTAAAGAACATTCAAATGTACTTTTATTGAATTTTCTTCATGCTTTAGATATCCTTTGTTGTTGAAATACCAATGGCCATGGGTTAGCCAATCACACGAGACATCTATGTGCAGCCACCGATCATCAGCTTCTAAGCCTATCTAGATATGCTTTTCAGCAAAGGATATCTATAGAAGGAAGCAAATTATATAATAGAAGTAAATTATCAAGTTTTTAAAAATTGAATGCTATTTCTAAATCGTGAAAGACACATTTTGTGTTTCATGTCCCTTTAAATCCATTCTTTATTTTCGATGTTGAGAAATTCTTAAATGAGCTTACCGTCAGATGAGAGTGGCAGGTACCCGGTATTGACTCCTCCGATACCGACTATGGCCACCTCGGAGATACTGGCACGCAGCATCTCCTACCATCGGTTATACTCTATGGTCAGTGGAGGGCCGCCACCGGTTGCTGTTGCATGTTGGTACTCCAGAGACATTTTTCTTTTCAGCTCCATTTTGCAGTCCCGGTAGCGATGTTTAATGGATTCAACTTCCCTGTTGTGGCCCCCTACTGCATTAACTGCATCCCTTATCTCCAGCCAGAGCTTCCTCTTGTCCCTCGGGGTGGCTTTCTGAGCTTGCAGCCTCCTAGCCCTTGGCACATATGCCTCTATGAGGGCCTCCTTCTCCTCCATAGTAAACCTTGCCTCCCTAGTCAGCTTGGCCTTCCCCTGTGATGTTGTCCTCCGTTTCCCGGACTGTGAAGCCCTACTCTGTCCGCCACTGGGCCCAGCCACTTGTTCATCTTGAACTAAGGGGCTGGGTCCACCCACCGCTTCCGCCCCCCTTCCTGTCCTGTTCCTCCCCCTCTCCCCCTCCCTCTCCCCTGACTAATCTCCTGCCTGCCCTCCTCTTACATTTCTTCCCTACACTAATCCCCAACTCCTACAACAAAAAGTGAATGTGCCCAAATGAAAGGGGGTCAAAATTATTAAAATAAGTAAAAAAAAGTGCTGAAAGTGTGAAAGGGATATAAATAAAAGAGGGTAAGGAGTGTTTAACAAACTAAAACGTAAAAGTAGACTAAAATGAGGATATGTAAACTAAATGTAACGATGGGATGGGTATGGGATTCGAGGGAATGGGGTATGGGATTCGAGGGAATGGGGTATGGGATTCGAGGGAATGGGGTATGGGATTCGAGGAAATGGGATTACAGGGAACGGGGTATGGAGTGTAGTATGAGAGGGTATTGGGTATGGAGTGTATGTAGTGTTATTGATAAGTGTATGTATGTATTGAATGTGTTTGCGTGTAAATGTGTTACGTATACAGAAAAAGCACTCGCACACTCAGCCAAACAAACTCTCGCTCACTACCACTCTCTTCCTATCTCACACTACAACTAAGTAACTCACAACACCACTAACTAACTCACACTACCACTAACTCACACTACCACTAACTCACACTACCACTAACTCACACTACCACTAACTCACACACGATAACACTAACTGACTCTCTCACACTAACACTAACTCTCCCAATAACAGTAACTCACACTAACTCTCACAATAACTCCGTAAATATCCAAAACCCCACCAGCAACACAGTCAAAGAAGCCATGCTTGTGTGGTGCTTATATACCCTGTGTAAATGTTTAATGATGTACCTGTTTGCCTTGCAAATTGTGTTCAGGTGTGCTTTGTTAGTAATTAGTATGTGTGCAATGTGTATTAGTTGCGTGAATTTGTGCATGCTCATATTAGTTAGTATTTGTGGAATGTGTAGAATGCGATGATGTCATAGTGATCGTTTTGCATGACATTGTCCAATAGTATTATGTGTAAATGTAAATGTTTATTTGTGATGGTGTCGTATTTGTGAAGTGTTGTAAATGTTTGTTTGCACTAATATTCCGTAATGTTGAATGCGAGTGTTTTGATAGTGTATGAGTGTGCAATTTTTCTTTCGTGTTGTTTTGTTCCGTGTTTACGGATCGTAAGGTATATCTGTTTTCTTTGTTTAGTGTAATGTTTTATTTTATCCACTTGTGAATGTGTAATGCGTGTGTGCTACGTTTTGTGATTGTTGTTATGACATTTTCCTTTTGTTTTGATTGTGCATTATGTGTTATAGGTCATATGACCGAGCAGTGCGTATTTCTCGCGAGATCGAGTGTTAGGTGAAAAAAGCGTGCTTTTCTGATTTCTCATAGATCTCTATGGGAGACTGTCTAACGCGGGCGCGATTACACGTCTAAAATATACACGTTAGGAGCTTTTTTTGAAACTCTAAATACCAGAGTTAAAAACACCGTGCGTTAGACAAAAAAGACGCGTAGCTAACGCACCCCTTCTAACGCAAAACTCTAAATCTAGCCGTTAGTGTTTTTTATTTTGTGTAACTTAGTTGTTATTTTTTTGTAACTTACTAATTTTTAATTGTAGATTTAAAAAACTTTAGTAGGGTTAGGTTTTTAAATATGTAATATAGTTAATTTAATTGTTAGTTTAATGTAATTTTAGTATAATAGTTAGGGTAGGTTAATTAATAGTGTAATATAGTTTAATGTAATTTTAGTATAATAGTTAGGGTAGGTTAATTAATAGTTTAATATAGTTTAATGTAATTTTAGTATAATAGGGTAGGTTAATTAGTAGTTTAATATAGTTTATTTTAATTATAAAGGTAAGTTTAAATTTATTATAAGATAGGGATGAGTTAATATTTAATGTAAAGTTAGGGGGTTGTTAGGTTTAGGCGGTTAATAGCTTAATTTAGTTTATGGTGATGTGGGGGGCTGGTGGTTTAGGGGTTAATAGGTTTAGTTAGTTGTAGTGATGTGGGAGGCCAGGGGTTTAAGGGTTAATACATTTATTTAGTTGCGGAGGGGTCCGGGAGCGGCGGGATAGGGGTTAATAACTTTATTAGAGTTGCGGTGGGGTCCGGGAGAGGTGGGATAGGGGTTAATATATTTATTTAGTTGCGGCGGGGTCCGGGAGTGGCGGGATAGGGGTTAATATATTTATTTAGGTTGCGGCGGGGTCCGGGAGTGGCGGGATAGGGGTTAATATATTTATTTAGGTTGCGGCGGGGTCCGGGAGTGGCGGGATAGGGTTTAATAACATTATGTAGGTGGCTGCAATGTCGGGCAGCAGATTAGGGGTGTTTAGACTCGGGGCTTATGTTAGGGCGTTAGGTTAAACTTTACTGGTTTTCTCCTATTGAAATCAATGGGATATCTGGCAGCATCAAACGGATTGAAAACCAGGTACGCTGGGCCGGAATAGTGGCGAGCGTACCTGTTAGAAATTTGATAACTTGCAAAAGTTGTCAGATAGTGCCGAATTTGCATTCGGAACATCTGTAATGACGTAAGCATCGATCTGTGTCGGACTGAGACCGGCGAATCATATGTTACGTCACAAATTTCAACTTTTGCCGGTCTGTAGGCTTTGATAAATGGGTCGAGTCAGGCTTGCCACAATTATGCTGCGGAATTCCAGCTTATTTGCGGTTGACAGCTTGATAAATATCCCTCTATGTGTCCAGCAGCGTAATGGCCAACCCCAAATGTTCCAGCTTTGCAATGTGGTCCGTCTATGTGATCTGCCTCTTGAGGCCTATTCTTTGACCGCTGTATATATACCTGGAGCCGAAGCGCACTCAAGCGGTGAGGCTCTCCAGTTGCCGCTATATGGAATTTCATGGCTGTGACAAGTAAGCCTCTGGTACCATCTGATCACCCCTGGTGTGGGACAGAAGGATGATGTGGCCTGTTAGAATTGGTGTGTCCGGCAAGTTTGGTACCTCTCTTCTTGTCCCTTCTGAAAGCTGCTGAATCACAAATCAGGGTAGCACTTAATCGTTCATATGTCAGTTGGGTTTGTGGCTAATTTTATATGTTTTAGGGTGTGTGGGCCAGGGAGTTGATTTTTTAGTCGGCCATCTCTCTGCATGGCCAAGCTCTGCCCCCAGCCTGAATTATTTTTTGGGGCCGATTTAGCAAGGGCCGAATGGCCCCTGATGCCCCTGTTTCCGTGGGAGCCTGCAGGCTTGCCTGAAACAGGAGTTAAGAAGCAGTGGTCTTAAGACCGCTGCTCCTTAATTCGTCTGCTGTATCTGAGGCTGCAGACATCAATCTGCCCGATCAAATGCGATCAGGTTGATTGACACCCCTTGCTAGCAGCAAATCTGCAGGGGGCGGCATTGCACAAGCAGTTCACCAGAACTGCTTGTGCAATGTTAAATGCCGACAGCGTATGCTGTCGGCATTCAGCGATGTCTGCAATAACCTCTACAATTACTTTTTCATGTCCGCAAGACATTGGTAAATAGGCCCCTTTGTCTGAAATGTTGTTTTGCATGAGAAGAATTTAATACCTCTGTAATTATTTTATATCTAACCAAACAACTGACTGATCATACCTAAGCTGATAAAAATCTATGAAATGTAATAACATTTTGTGCAATTTTTTGTTAATGCGGGTAAAGATTAGCCCCCCCCCAAACTGGTTTTGATGAGAGAAACCAAACCATTTCAGATAGCTATGTAAAAAGCTGTGTTTGTGCTTTAGCCACTGTTTATCTATTAAAAGTCATCACGGGTCAAATCACATGCTAGTTTTATGTTTTAAACCTGTTATTTTATTAGGACTACTGAAATTTGCATCTCCAATTTCTTTCATGTAATTGGCAAGAGTTCATGAGCTAGTGACGTATGGGATATACATTCCTACCAGGAGGGGCAAACTTTGCCTCCTATGGAGGTGGTGAAGTAAGTTTGTGCTAGATTTCTATGTTGATATGCGCTTCTCAGCATGCTGAAGCCCGGTTCCTCTCAGAGTGCAGTAAATGACAGAGGGATGTGAAGGGAGTATTACCTATTGAATGCAATGGTCATCCTAACGGGGATCTATTTCATAGGTTCTCTGTTATCGGTCGTAGAGATAAATCTCCTACCTCCCTTTTCAGATCGACGATATACTCTTATATACCATTACCTCTGCTGATTCTTGTTTCAGTACTGGTTTGGCTATCTACTTTATGTAGATGAGTGTCTTTTGGTAAGTATGTTTTCCTTTATTAAGACACTCTCAGCTATGGTTTGGCACTTTAAATGTAAAGTTCTAAATATAATGTTTGTACTTATATTTGCCATGATTCAGGTTTATCAGTATATTTCCTTTTTTCAAATTTTTTCAAATTTACTTTTTTCTAAATTGCGGGCTGTTAGGCTTGTGGGTGTGCAAAAAGCTATAATTTATTGCGTCATTCTTGGCATGAGACTTTTTTGGCTCGAGAATTACGTTTGTTGACGTATTTTCGTCATTTCCGGCGTCTTAGTTGGTGGCGAGAATTTTCACGTAGTTGCGTCATCTATGACGCTCGTGTTTGTTGCAGACGTTTTTGGCGCCAAAAATATTTTGTCAGTTGTGGGCGTCATACTTGGTGCCAGACTTTTGACATTATTTAAGTCTTCATGTATTTTTGCTTCTGGTTTCCAGAGGCTTATTCTGTTTGCATTTTTTCCCCTTCCTGAAACTGTCATAAAAGGAAATTGATAATTTTGCTTTATATGTTATTTTTTCTCTTACATATTGCAAGATGTCTCAATCAGATCCTGTTTCAGAATCCACTATTGGAATCCTGCTGCCTGATATCGGTTCTACCAAAGCTAAGTGCATTTATTGTAAACTTGTGGTAACTGTTCCTCCGGCTGTAGTTTGTGATAGTTGTCATGACAAACGTTTACATGCAGAAAATATTTCCATTAGTAGTAATCCATTACCTGTTGTTATTCCTTTAACATCTAATGCTCAGGATATTCCTGTTAATGTGAGAGAATTTGTTTCTAATTCTATTCAGAAGGCTTTGTCTGTCATAGAACCTTCTAATAAACGTAAAAGGTCTTTTAAAACTTGATGAATTTTTAAATGACCGACTACATTCTGATTTATCTATCTCTGATGAGGATTTATCTGGTTCAGAAGATTCTGCCTCAGATATTGACACTGACAAATCTTCATACTTATTTAAAATGGAGTGTATTCGTTCCTTATTGAAAGAGGTGTTGATTGCATTAGATATGGAGGAGACTAGTCCTCTTGATATTAAAACTAGTAAACGTTTAAATTTAGTTTTTAAACCTCATGTAGTTATTCCAGAGGTTTTTCCAGTTCCTGATGCTATTTCAGATGTAATTTCTAGGGAATGGAATAGACTGGGTACCTCTTTTACTCCTTCTTCAAGGTTTAAGAAACTGTACCCTTTGTCGTCTGATAGATTGGAGTTTTGGGAAAAGATCCCCAAAGTTGATGGGGCCATCTCTACTCTTGCTAAACGTACTACTATTCCTACAGCAGATAGTACTTCTTTTAAAGATCCTTTAGATAGGAAACTTGAATCTTATCTAAGGAAAGCTTATTTATGTTCAGGTCATCTTCTTAGGCCTGCTATTTCTTTGGCTGATGTTGCAGCTGCTTCAACTTTTTGGTTGGAAACCCTAGCGCAACAAGTATCAGATCATAATGTATATAGCTTTGTTAAGTTAATTCAACATTCTAATAATTTCATTTGTGATGCCATTTTTGATATCATCAGAATTGATGTCAGATATATGTCTTTAGCTATATTAGCTAGAAGAGCTTTATGGCTTGAATCTTGGAATGCTGATATGACTTCTAAATCAACGTTGCTATCTCTCTCTTTCCAAGGTAATAAATTATTTGGTTCTCAGTTGGATTCAATTATTTCAACTATCACTGGGGGGAAGGGAGCTTTCTTGCCTCAGGATAAAAAATCTAAGGGTAAATTTAAGGCTGCTAACCGTTTTCGTTCCTTTCGACAAAATAAGGAACAGAAACCTGATCCTTCCCCTAAGGGAACGGTTTCCAATTGGAAGCCTTCTTCAGTCTGGAAACAATCCAAGCCATTTAAAAGGTCTAAATCAGCCCCCAAGTCCGCATGAAGGTGCGGCCCTCAATCCAACTCAGCTGGTAGGGGGCAGACTAAAATTCTTCAAGGATGTTTGGATCAATTCAATCCAAAATCATTGGATTCAGAACATTGTTTCTCAAGGTACAGAATAGGTTTCAAAGTAAGACCGCCTGTGAGAAGTTTCTTTCTCTCACGCATTCCAGTGAACCCAGAAAAGGCTCATGCTTTCCTGAAGTGTGTTTCTGTAATATGTTAGTAGATGTTGGTTAAATGTGGCAAGTTCATATGTTATTAAAACCTCAAAAAAATGAGATCATAGTTAAATGTACATGTCCCTTTAAATAATATAAGGGTGTGTTTCATAATGAAATATAAGTAGTTGTTTATAGCTTAAAACAGTACCTATAATTTCTTATGAAATTTCTATGTAAGTCAGATTTAGAGTCTGAACTATGAACCAAGTAAATATTAGGTAGTTCAAACGAATAAAGATTACTTTGTTAACAGGGATTTATAAGAAAAAAAACACTGCAGCAGAAAACAAGTAATATGATGGAAAAAATAGTGGACTGAAGTTAAGTTTAGATAAGCAGCTTATTGAGGTTAATAAACTACCTTAAGTCCTCTGAGAGAGAGTGTTCTAAGCCACAGGTTACCGGTATTGCTCGAAGCTGAGTCAGAAGGCAAACGCTGGAACTGGGAGATGCAGCTGAGATCAGATGAGGTGATGAGCGCTGAGACCTGCGGCACGCTGGAGTGACGTCACTCAGAAAGAGCAGGAGGGTTCCGTTAGCAGGGCGGGTGAGCTGGATCTGAAACAGCTGAGAGGAAATCACAGGAATGGCTTCGTAACAGTAAGTTACAAGACAAATGCTGAGATAGACCAAGGGACAAACAGAATGCTGGAAAGCACTAGTTAGTAAAATTCAGCGATAGGAGATTAAACAGAGCAAGTCTGATAAGTAATGCGGCATCAAGGTAGTACACGGCTGGATACTTCAATACCAAGCATTGGTAGGAAGTATCCAGCGTAATATATAGGCCATGAAATTTAGAAGGAACCTCCTCTTAAAGGGGAAATGTGTTACAGTTTCAGACCTGGAGGTATCTGGGGTAATTGTGCCAGTTCCTGTTCAGCAACGGGGTCTGGGGTTTTATTCAAATCTGTTCATTGTCCCAAAGAAGGAGAATTCTTTCAGACCAGTTCTGGATCTAAAAATTTTGAACCGTTACATGAGAATTCCAACATTCAAAATGGTGACTATAAGGACTATTCTGCCTTTTGTTCAGCAAGGGCATTATATGTCCACAATAGACTTACAGGATGCATATCTTCATATTCCGATTCATCCAGATCACCATCAGTTCCTGAGATTCTCTTTTCTAGACAAGCATTACCAATTTGTTGCTCTTCCTTTTGGTCTAGCGACAGCTCCAAGGATCTTTTCAAAGGTTCTCGGTGTCCTACTCTCTGTAATAAGAGAGCGGGGTATTGCGGTGTTTCCTTATTTGGGCGATATCTTGGTACTTGCTCAGTCTTTACGTTCTGCAGAATCTCACACAAATTAACTAGTGTTGTTTCTTCAAAAACATGATTGGAGGATCAATTTACCAAAAAGTTCTTTGACTCCTCAGACAACGGTAACCTTTTTAGGTTTCCAAATAGATTCAGTATCCATGACTTTGTCTCTAACAGACAAGAGACGTCTGAAATTGATTGCAGCTTGTCGGAACCTTCAGTTTCAATCATTCCCTTCAGTAGCTATGTGCATGGAGGTTTTAGGTCTCATGACTGCAGCATCGGACGCGATCCCTTTTGCTCGTTTTCACATGAGACCTCTTCAGCTTTGTATGCTGAATCAATGGTGCAGGGATTATACAAGGATATCACAATTAATATCCTTAAATCCCAATGTTCGACTATCTCTGACTTGGTGGTTAGATCACCATCGTTTAGTTCAGGGGGCCTCTTTTGTTCATCCAACCTGGACTGTAATTACAACAGATGCAAGTCTTTCAGGTTGGGGAGCTGTCTGGGGATCTCTGACAGCGCAAGGGGTTTGGAAATCTCAAGAGGCGAGATTACCAATCAATATTTTGGAACGTGTGATTCTCAGAGCTCTTCAGTTTTGGCCTCTTCTGAAGAGAGAACCGTTTATTTGTTTTCAGACAGACAATGTCACAACCGTGGCATATGTCAATCATCAAGGTGGGACTCACAGTCCTCAAGCTATGAAAGAAGTATCTCAGATACTTGCTTGGGGCGGAATCCAGCTCCTGTCTAATTTCTGCGGTCCATATCCCAGGTATAGACAATTGTGGGGGCTTCCAGAAATAGATCTGATGGCTTCTCATCTAAACAGGAAACTTCCCAGGTATCTGTCCAGGTCCAAGGATCCTCAGGCGGAAGCAGTGGATGCGTTGACACTTCCTTGGAGTTATCAACCTGCTTATATCTTTCCACCTCTAGTTCTTCTTCCAAGAGTGATTTCCAAAATCATAATGGAGCGTTTGTTTGTACTGCTGGTGGCTCCAGCATGGCCACACAGGTTTTGGTATGCGGATCTTGTTCGGATGTGCAGTTGCCAACCTTGGCCACTTCCGTTAAGGCCAGACCTTCTGTCTCAAGGCCCTTTTTTCCATCAGGATCTCAAATCATTACATTTGAAGGTATGGAGATTGAACGCTTAGTGCTTAGTCATAGAGGTTTCTCTGACTCAGTGATTAATACTATGTTGCAGGCTCGTAAATCTGTTTCTAGAAAGATTTATTATCGAGTTTGGAAGACTTACATTTCATGGTGTTCTTCTCATAAATTCTCTTGGCATTCTTTTAGAATTCCTAGAATTTTACAGTTTCTTCAGGATGGTTTAGATAAGGGTTTGTCTGCAAGTCTGCTCTTTCTGTTCTGTTTCACAGAAAAATTGCTAATCTTCCTGATATTCATTGTTTTGTACAGGCTTTGGTTCGTATTAAGCCTGTTATTAAATCAATCTCTCCTCCTTGGAGTCTTAATTTGGTTTTGAAAGCTTTACAGGCTCCTCCGTTTGAGCCTATGCATTCTCTGGACATTAAATTACTTTCTTGGAAAGTATTGTTCCTTTTGGCCATCTCTTCTGCTAGAAGAGTTTCTGAATTATCTGCTCTTTCTTGTGAGTCTCCTTTTCTGATTTTTCATCAGGATAAGGCGGTCTTGCGGACTTCATTTAAATTTTTACCTAAGGTTGTGAATTCCAACAACATTAGTAGAGAAATTGTTGTCCCTTCATTGTGTCCTAATCCTAAGAATTCTCTGGAGACATCTTTACATTCTTTGGATGTGGTAAGAGCTTTGAAATATTATGTTGAAGCTACTAAAGATTTCAGAAAGACTTCTAGTCTATTTGTTATCTTTTCTGATTCTAAGAAAGGTCAGAAGGCTTCTGCCATTTCTTTGGCATCTTGGTTAAAGCTTTTGATTCATCACGCTTATTTGGAGTCAGGTAAATCCCCGCCTCAGAGGATTACGGCTCATTCTATTAGGTCAGTTTCTACTTCCTGTGCTTTTAGGAATGAAGCTTCTGTTGATCAGATTTGCAAAGCAGCAACTTGGTCTTCTTTGCATACTTTTACTAAATTCTACCATTTTGATGTTTTTTCTTTTTCAGAAGCAGTTTTTGGTAGAAAAGTACTTCAGGCAGCTGTTTCAGTTTGATTCTTCTGCTTACAATTTCAGTTTTTTTCATTATAAGATTAAAACTTTTGATTTGGATTGTGGATTAATTTTTCAGCGGAATTGGCTGTCTTTATTTTTATCCCTCCCTCTCTAGTGACTCTTGCATTGAGTGTCACATCTTGGGTATTTGCTATCCCATACATCACTAGCTCATGAACTCTTGCCAATTACATGAAAGAAAACATAATTTATGTAAGAATTTACCTGATTAATTAATTTCTTTCATATTGGCAAGAGTCCATGAGACCCACCCTTTTTATGGTGGTTATGATTTTTTTGTATAAAGCACAATTATTCCAATTCCTTGTTGATGCTTTCACTCCTTTCTTATCACCCCACTTCTTGGCTATTCGTTAAACTGAATTGTGGGTGTGGTGGGGGGTGTATTTATAGGCATTTTGAGGTTTGGGAAACTTTGCCCCCCCTGGTAGGAATGTATATCCCATACGTCACTAGCTCATGGACACTTGCCAATATGAAAGAAATTAATTTATCAGGTAAATTCTTACATAAATTATGTTTTTGAACATCAGTTGATATCCAAACTAAGAGCTAGATTACAAGTGGAGTGGTAGTTTGCGCTCTTGCTCGTGCGTTACCATTGCTTGACGGAGCATTTTGGGTAGCACGCTTATTACAAGTTAAAAGTAAAAAAAGTTTTCCCTCTTGCTCTAACCCGACGCTGCAAAAAGCCGATATTCAAATATCGCAACCGCATTAAAGTATTCTTTCATAGACTTCAATGGAGAGCTAAAAATGGGAAAAAACTAACACCCTTACATGCTAGCAAACTTAGCAAAATATGAATATTTCTCATTCCAATGTTCTTCACATAGAACTATATGTTTTATTTATTCATCAATAAATATTTCTATATATATATCTGATGGTATCTATCTATCTATCTGATTATATATAAGTATAGATATATACATATATATATTTATCGCAAAAAAAACAGTAAGAAATATAAGATAAGAAAAAGATCAGAAAAAAGGATTCCATAGCCAGCACTACCCTATTCTAATACAATCCATACTAGGAATGTATGGCACCAATGGAGCAAGCGAAACCAGGTATACAGCAATGATTCACATATGCACATGTCCAATTACAAAACAAAAAATCTTTATTGATCTCCTACACATAGAGTAAAAACAGGCATACTGGTAATACCCTGAATACATATAAAATATAAAATGGTTAAAACAGACCTATGGCCATAGGGGGAAACTATCGGCTAGATTTAGAGTTCTGCGGCCAAAGGGGTGCGTTAGCTTTTTTTTCCCCGCACCTTTTAAATACCGCTGGTATTTAGAGTTCACAGAAGGGCTGCGTTATGCTCCAAAAAAGGGAGCGTAGAGCATATTTAACGCCACTGCAACTCTCGATACCAGCGGTGCTTACGGACGCGGCCAGCTTCAAAAACGTGCTCATGCACGATTCCCCCATAGAAAACAATGGGGCAGCTTGAGCTGAAAAAAAACCCACCTGCAAAAAAGCAGCGTTCAGCTCCTAACGCAGCCCCATTGTTTCCTATGGGGAAACACTTCCTACGTCTGCACCTAACACTCTAACATGTACCCCGAGTCTAAACACCCCTAACCTTACACTTATTAACCCCTAATCTGCCGCCGCCGCTGCTATCGCTGACCCCTGCATTTTATTATTAACCCCTAATCTGCCGCTCTGTACACCGCCGCAACCTACGTTATCCCTATGTACCCCTAATCTGCTGCCCCTAACACCGCCGACCCCTATATTATATTTATTAACCCCTAATCTGCCCCCCACAACGTCGCCGCCAGCTACCTACAATAATTAACCCCTAATCTGCCGACCGCACCTCACCGCTACTATAATAAATTTATTAACCCCTAATCCGCCTCACTCCCGCCTCAATAACCCTATAAGAAATAGTATTGACCCCTAATCTGCCCTCCCTAACATCGCCGACACCTAACTTCAATTATTAACCCCTAATCTGCCGACCGGATCTCGCCACTACTCTAATAAATGGATTAACCCCTAAAGCTAACTCTAACCCTAACACTAACACCCCCCTAAGTTAAATATAATTTAAATCTAACGAAATAAATTAACTCTTATTAAATAAATTATTACTATTTAAAGCTAAATACTTACCTGTAAAATAAACCCTAATATAGCTACAATATAATGAATAATTATATTGTAGCTATTTTAGGATTTATATTTATTTTACAGGCAACTTTGTATTTATTTTAACCAGGTACAATAGCTATTAAATAGTTAAGAACTATTTAATAGCTAAAATAATTAAAATAATTACAAAATTACCTGTAAAATAAATCCTAACCTAAGTTACAATTAAACCTAACACTACACTATCAATAAATTAATTAAATACAATACCTACAAATAACTACAATTAAATAAACTAACTAAAGTACAAAAAATAAAAAAGAACTAAGCTACAAAAAATAAAAAAAATATTTACAAACATTAGAAAAATATTACAACAATTTTAAACTAATTACACCTACTCTAAGCCCTCTAATAAAATAACAAAGACCCCCAAAATAAAAAAAATGCCCTACCCTATTCTAAATTAAAAAAGTTCAAAGCTCTTTTACCTTACCAGCCCTGAAAAGGGCCATTTGCGGGGCATGCCCCAAATAATTCAGCTCTTTTGCCTGTAAAAAAAAACATACAATACCCCCCCCCAACATTACAACCCACCACCCACATACCCCTAATCTAACCCAAACCCCCCTTAAATAAACCTAACACTAAGCCCCTGAAGATCTTCCTACCTTATCTTCACCATGCCAGGTTCACCGATTCGTCCTCCGAAGTCTTGATCCAAGCCTCCGAATTAATTTATTGATAGTGTAGTGTTAGGTTTAATTGTAACTTAGGTTAGGATTTATTTTACAGGTAATTTTGTAATTATTTTAACTATTTTAGCTATTAAATAGTTCTTAACTATTTAATAGCTATTGTACCTGGTTAAAATAAATACAAAGTTGCCTGTAAAATAAATATTAATCCTAAAATAGCTACAATATAATTATTCGTTATATTGTAGCTATATTAGGGTTTATTTTACAGGTAAGTATTTAGCTTTAAATAGGAATAATTTATTTAATAAGAGTTAATTTATTTTGTTAGATTTAAATTATATTTAACTTAGGGGGGTGTTAGTGTTAAGGTTAGACTTAGCTTTAGGGGTTAATACATTTATTATAGTAGCGGTGTGGTCCGGTCGGCAGATTAGGGGTTAATTATTGTAGGTAGGTGGAGGCGACGTTGGGGGCGGCATATTAGGGGTTAATAAATATAATATAGGGGTCGGCTGTGTTAGGGGCAGCAGATTAGGGGTACATAGGTATAATGTAGGTTGCGGCGGTGTACGGAGCAGCAGATTAGGGGTTAAAAAAAATATGCAGGTGTCAGCGATAGCGGGGGTGGCAGATTAGGGGTTAATAAATATTATGTAGGTGTCGGCAGTATTAGGGGCAGCAGATTAGGGGTACATAGGGATAACGTAGGTTGCGGCCGTGTGCGGTCGGCAGATTAGGGGTTAAAACATTTTTAATAGAGTGGCGGCGATGTGGGGGGCCTCGGTTTAGGGGTACATAGGTAGTTTATGGGTGTTAGTGTACTTTAGAGCACAGTAGTTAAGAGCTTTATGAACCGGCGTTAGCCCAGAAAGCTCTTAACTACTGACTTTTTTTTGCGGCTGGAGTTTTGTCGTTAGATTTCTAACGCTCACTTCAGCCAAGACTCTAAATACCGGCGTTAGAAAGATCCCATTGAAAAGATAGGATACGCAATTGACGAAAGGGGATCTGCGGTATGGAAAAGTCGCGGCTGAAAAGTGAGCATTAGACCCTTTCCTGACTGACTCTAAATATCAGCGGTAGCCCAAAACCAGCGTTAGGAGCCTCTAACGCTGGTTTTGACATCTAACGCCAAACTCTAAATCTAGCCGTATATGTCTGTATAATTATACCATCATAAGATTAGGAGATATCAATATCATGCAAACAATGTCATAAATGACATGACTTATAATAACGGTATAGAAAATACAGACAAAATTATAGAAGACAGATATTATAATGTCCTGTGGATATATATAGCTATCAACAGACAATGCAATATGGTAGCCTGACATAAACAGTAGAATTAAATATGATCCTTAGTAAGTTCGAACAATGCTTGCATATAAATAGCTCTTAATGCATGTAAAAATAGCATATATATGAACTTGGATGAATCAAGGCAGTCCAGGCATCCTTACATACAGCAATTTGCAATATTGCCCTATTGTGGTGGATTGAATTAAGGCAATATAAAATATAAGCAGTTCATGCAAAATGTTGTTGTTGGATAAGTAAGTGCAACAGTGAGCACTGTTATGTCATGAAGAAGCCGCTCCGGAACTTCCTGGCGGCGAAACACGTGTAATTTGTTTCAAACACTACTCGGGGTGACTTACCCGAGTTAACAGAGGATCTGTTGTGCCTTGACCGGGCCCTGGAAAGGGAAACCAAGACAGCTGTAACACAAAAGCGTTCTGGAAAGTGACGATTATTGCAACGGAGGTCACGCAGAAATACAACGAATTGGTATCACATAGCCCAGGCGAGAGTGTATATGGGACCCTTAGATGGAATTATATCTTTCAGTAGGATTATCCCTTAATACCAATGATTGTGAACCTGCATACGCAATGCTATATTTCTACTAATGACCGCATTTGCATAAACTGCTTTCTAACAACTGACAGCTATCTGTGATTACAGGATTGTGTCCTGAGGAAGCTGAATGACATATGCATGAACTGCTTTAACTTACTTATCCAACAACAACATTTTGCATGAACTGCTTATATTTTATATTGCCTTAATTCAATCCACCACAATAGGGCAATATTGCAAATTGCTGTATGTAAGGATGCCTGGACTGCCTTGATTCATCCAAGTTCATATATATGCAATTTTTACATGCATTAACAGCTATTTATATGCAAGCATTGTTCGAACTTACTAAGGATCATATTTAATTCTACTGTTTATGTCAGGCTAACATATTGCATTGTCTGTTGATAGCTATATATATCCACAGGACATTATAATATCTGTCTTCTATAAATATGTCTGTATGTTCTATACCGTTATTATAAGTCATGTCATTTATGACATTGTTTGCATGATATTGATATCTACTAATCTTATGATGGTATAATTATACAGACATATAGTTTCCCCCTATGGCCATAGGTCTGTTTTAACCATTTTATATTTTATATGTATTCAGGGTATTACCAGTATGCCTGTTTTTACTCTATGTGTAGGAGATCAATAAAGATTTTTTGTTTTGTAATTGGACGTGTGCATATGTGAATCATTGCTGTATACCTGGTTTCGCTTGCTCCATTGGTGCCATACATTCCTAGTATGGATTGTATTAGAATAGGGTAGTGCTGGCTATGGAATCCTTTTTTTCTGATCTTTTTTCTTATCTTATATTTCTTACTGTTTTTTTTGTGATAATTGTAATTTTTTGATTCCACCTTGCACCCTTGACTCACACATTAGTAGTTAGAGGTAATACTATCTTTATATAGACTATATCAGGTGCTCTTAGAGCTGGTCTGACTAAACTATTTGAATATATATATATATATATATATATATATATATATATATATATATATATATATATATATATATGAATATGTATTTAAAAATACATATAACATATTCCCCTATGTGAAGAACATTGGAATTTGCCATATTTACAGCACAAACACAGTTAAAACCATTATTAAATATGAATATTGCATAATTATGATTTTTCATGTTTTCAGCTACCTTACTGCAATTGGCTCCAGACGTGGACTCCTTGCCCTGTGTGCTTAGAGGAATGTGGCTGCACCTCACTGACGAGGCCCATAGGAGGCCGAAATGATCGTCTGGGGTTGTCATGTTTCTTGTTCAGAGGAGAATTGCCTGGTATTTCGGGGCTGGACTGACCTTACTTGGCAGGATCAGACTGATATACTTCAGGAAAGTTTTCTTCTGTGAAAAGCACACTGGTCTAAAAGAGGCTGCTTCCGGGTGGTAAATCGCCATAGAACAAGCCACTGAGCTGTTGTTCGTTCCTGGTAGAGCGCTTCTCTCTTTGTATGCACACACACACACACACACATATATATATATATGTGTATATATATACATATACACGGGTTGAAAAAGTTGCCCAAGAGCTAATGGTCCTATGTAATTTCTTAGTGGTCCCACTTTCCAACTCCAAATTTTCACAATGTCATACGTAAACTTGTATAACGCCGTTATACGCTTCTAATATACATTTCTATTAAGAATAAAACACTCTTTGTATACAATTATATACTAATAAATATTTTAAATGTATTCTCATAGCTAAAAAGGGAATATTCTTGTTCAAATGGCAGCAAGCTGAGGCAGAAATAATTGCACACATACATTTATAGCCAGGGATATACACACACTCAGACATATACGCACACACACAATCACAGATACACACAAACACTCCCACACACACAAACACTCTCACACACAAACACTGTCTCACACAAGCTCTCTCTTACACACTCACACAAACTAACTCTCACACACTTACAAATAAGACTCACACACACTTTCTCACACACACATCCTATTTCTCACTCTCTCATATTCTCACTATCTAACACACACAAACTCTCTTACACACAATTGTTTTGCAGTTATTAAAGATAAGTTACACATTTAGCAGGAAATCAATGCAATAAAAGTCAGTGCACCTTTCATTACTGAGATTCAAATCTTTTATTTTTTTCAATACTTTGCATGTCCACATTTATTTTTGATGACAGACTCACTCCTCCTTGGCATGGAGGAAACCAGTGTTATACAAATTTCTGGAGAGATATTTTTTTTTGCTGCTCTTTGCTGGAGGGGTTGTGTTGCTCTACCATTCTCTTTAAAATACCCCAAAGGTGGGACCGTGTCTCAGCTGCGGCCATGATCAGACGTGAAAATTGGTCGCTCTATCTACATTTTAAATAATATGTTTATTATCTCATCTATACTACCTCATCTTACCTGACATCGCTAAATATCAGCCAAAGAAAAGCTCTGGAACCAGATGATAACAATATTTTCACGCTCTTGCAACAAGATGAACCAAACTATCTAAAACCAAAGGCGGCGGCTTACGACTCATTTCCACCACTACCCCCCCGGTTAGAAACTCTGCTGGGTAAGGAGGTTAGAATCTATCGCATTTTCAAAGCATTGTCATATTGGAATCCCCATGTAACAAAAAAGAGAAGGGTTTGTTGGGAGTAACTAACAAGTCTTAGAGCCATACAGATCTACAATGGAGGCTGAAGCCCTAGCCCTCTTACAGCGGCTTTCTGACAGGATGGAAAATCCTCACACCTCCCTCATGCTAAGTTTGAAATCTGAATGGAGAGCTGAGATTACCTTTCCCAGACCAGCCCTGTCATCATGAAGTCTTCTGGTCACATTTGAAGGGAGCCGTGAGGGAGCTCATTGCTCTGACCTTTGTGAGGCTGTCTACACAAACACACCACCAGGCATAGAAGGATGGGCCTCACTAAATGTCGCACCTACAGACATCGCATCACACACATGATCTGGCATGGGTATCACCTCTATTCTTTATATACTAAGGTTCAAGGGCGACCATGACAATCAGCTAATTCCCCTTACTTATATAATTACAGAGCAGGTAGGGTCAAGAGTGACCCTCTGTGTAATTCGGGGAACATAAGTTAAGTCTATCTTACTAATAATGTACCCGTATATAATTTTTATTGTATCAGTTGGTCATCCCTATTCTTTATATACTATGGTCCAAGAGTGACCATGACAATCAGCTAATCCCCTTACTTATATAATTACAGAACAGGTAGGTCCAAGAGTGACCCTCTGTGTAATTCAGGGAACATAAGTTAATGCTATCTTACTAATAATGTACCCGTATATAATTTTTTTTTTTAATAACTTTATTTATTATCGGAATCCAATACATACATGGCAGTAGGGCATAAAGAGTCCAATAGAAAAGTACATGAAGCACTACATTGCAAGATCCTTCATACAATCACATAATCAACGACCCGTATGACTCCACCATGTAGAGGTATGGGTTCACATTTTCTTATAAGTAAAATAACAAAAAACAACTAACAAAAACAAACAGAAATATAAACAAACAAAAGGTAACACAGACGCATAATACAAACACATAATAACATACCTGAGCACTCCGGTCTGGTTCACCCCCCATGGACACGCAATAGGAGCAGGAAAGGGAGAGAGAAGTGGTAATAATAGTGGCACCATGAAAGAAGGCGTCAGGGTAGGTAAGTTTGTGCACCACCAATGCAGTATTACTGGTTAATTCTGGGGGGCCGGGAAAGACCAATTTCCTTTAAGGTTTTCATTTAAGATAAAAAGACTGTTTCTAAATGGGTAAATGACCCTTTCCCTAACTGCTTCCGGTAAATATAGAAGGTAGGTTCCCCATTTCAGTATGAAACGTTTTATTCGTTTTTCCGGATCACCCTTCACATCTGCCTGTTCTATTAGCATTTGCGTATGTATATTTCTAAGAAGCTTTTGGAAAGGGGGGGTTTTATTACTAGCCCAACCCTCCAAGATCACTTGTTTCGCCAAAACTATGACTGTGGATACTAAGCTGTCATAAGAGGGTGGGTTATCATTAAGGGTTAGGAAAATAATACGTTGAGGTGAGAGAGCTATTTGGGTGTTTGTCGCTTTTGTGAGCCAGTATGATATCTTGAGCCAGAAGCTCTGTAGCTTGGGGCAATTCCAAAGCAAATGCAGCCAGTCTGGTGAAGCCAAACTGCACTTGGGGCAAGTATCACTAGCTCCAGGAACCCATCTAGAGCGTAGGTGCGGGGTTATGTAGGCCTGATGCATGAATTTTAGATGTGACTCCCTCAACTTGGCAGAAATGGTGACTGACTGTATTTTTCTCAGACTTGTGTGAATAAGCTCTTCATTAACTAATAAATCAGTAAAACCGTCCCATTTAGATATAAGCCCGCACATAGCTGAGTTTTCAAAATGTTTTAAGATTAAATTGTATGTGTGTGTGATTTTATATGAACCCTGCCTTGCTAGCGCACATAGGTTATCAACCTGGGTAGGCTCCCTGAGAAGACGCCCCTCTGTTTTTAACTTAGTGATATAATGTCTGCACTGAAAGTATGCGAAGCGATGGGAGCTTGGGAGACCAAACACATCCCTTAAATCCTTAAAAGGGACAATTTCCAGAGTCAAAGGATTGATAAGCTGTTTAATCTTTGTGAGCTTTTGATCACGCCACTCCTGAAATGCTTTTGTGGTGTATCCAGGGAGAAAATTTAGGTTACCCTGAATCGGCAAGAACTTACTCACTGATTTGTCTACCCCCCACAACCTGCACAACTTGGCCCAAGCCCTAAGCGGGTCCCTATATAATATGTGAGACTGTATGTGTGAGGGTAGCGAAGTGAAGCTTGCATGGGGCAGGAAGGCCAAGCTTATTGGTTTAACCAAACTATTTTCTAAGGCAGGGACAGTGAATCGATTGTCATCTACAAGCCAATCTAGTATGAGTTTAGTCAGAGTGGCCCAGTTATACCATAAAATATTCGGGAGACGAAGTCCTCCTCTTTCCAGGGGCATCGCTAAGTAATTTTGTCCTATCCTATGTTTCTTGCCCCTCCAGATAAACTGCCCCAGAGCGGATTGTATTGACTTGGTGTCTTGTTTGGTAAGAAGGAGAGGTAACATCTGCAGAGGATATAAGAGTTTGGGCAACGCCACCATTTTAAACAAGTGAATTCGGCCCATAAGAGATAGGGGTAAACTACACCAACCCGAGAGTAAAAGTTTTATGTTGCTTATAGTATTTGACAGATTTAACTGGTATAATTTATTGGGATTCACATGTATATGAATGCCTAAATACTTAAATGAGCCATCTGTCATTTTAAGAGTGGTGTTTGTCAAAGTGGTGTTTTGCTTATTTTGCAGCCACGTGACTTCAGATTTGTTGACATTAATTTTGTAACCTGTGAAAGTTCCAAAAGTCTTAATTACCTCTAAGAGGGGATTCAAGTTGGTAGCAGGATTGCCTATAAATAACAACAAGTCATCTGCATACAGCGACAGATGTTGCTTATGGTTTAAAACGTCTAATCCCGCACATTTTTGTCGGATGTGACATGCAAGGGGTTCTATGGCTAGGTCGAAGAGCAAAGGGGACAAAGGGCATCCCTGTCTGATACCCCTCTGCAATACAAATGAGGGGGAAAGCTCCCCATTAACTATCAAAGAAGCCTTAGGGGCTGTATACAGCCGTTGGAGAAAAGCTGTAAAGTTGCCTGAAATGCCGAATTTTTCTAGTGACGTATGCAAATGATCCCATTCAATCCTGTCAAACGCCTTCTCCGCGTCAAGGGCGAGGAGACAGGCGTCTTGTAGATCTACAGGATTAGAGGAATGGGTGTTATACCAATAATAGGAGGTAATTGCCAATGTTTTCCTGATATTGATCACTGATGATCTCCCTTTTACAAACCCGGTCTGATCTGTGTGTATGATTGAGGGAAGAATCTGGGCCAACCGGTCAGCTAAAATTTTGGTCAGTAGTTTATAATCGCTGTTTAACAGTGAAATTGGGCGATATGAGGAGGTATCTGTGGGATCTTTATCAGGCTTAGGGATGAGACAGATGTTTGCCTCCGTGAATCTGGCATCTATTTGAGAGGAACCCTCCAAGTATGCGGTATATAGGGAGGCAAGAGTTGGGGCCATCTCATTCACGAGAAGTCTATAGTACTCTACAGGTAGCCCATCAGGGCCTGCTGCTTTTCCGAGTTTGGTTCTATTTACAGCTTTAACTACTTCCTGGGGTAGAATGCTGGCGCTAAGTAATGAGTTATGCTCTTCTGAGAGAGCCGGGATATGTGTAGCATCCCAGAAGCTTTGCTTAGCCTCTAAGCTAATCTCTTGGCTGGTATATAAAGAGGAGTAATATTTAATAAATTCTGACATGATTTCTTTGTTGTTTGAAGTTAGATGTGATTTAGATTTTATGGCCAGTATGTGTGATTTAGGCGTATAAAGTTTGACTAAATTCGCTAGCAACTTACCCGACTTGTTGCCATGCCGAAAGTATCTTCCCTGTCTGTGTATATCAAAATTGATATTCTGCTGAGCTAAGTATGTATCTCTAGCCATCTTAAGCTCATAATATAGTTTTCTAGATCCAGGAGTGGGGTTAGAGAGGTACTCATTATATGCCTCAGTAAGGTTTGCTAAAAATGTCTCATCAATTTTTTTAATACTTTTATTGTGATGTGCAGCGAAGGAGGTGATAGAGCCCCTCATAACAGGCTTGGAGGCGTGCCAAAACAAGTTGGGGTCCTCTTTGTGCTGGTCGTTATCTGAGGCATAATTTACCCACGCACTTTTCAGGTGTTGACGAAAATTCATGTCATTATATAGATAAGAAGGGAATCTCCAGGATCTACTTGGGGGTCTCATGGGTGTTGGCTGAAGTAAGAAATGAATTGGGGCATGGTCTGAAATCGTTATGTGTTCTATGGTCGGATGCTGGATTTGAGGTGTGATAACAGAGGAGGTGAGGAAATAATCTATTCGTGAAAGGGTGTTGTGTGTCTTAGATAGACAAGTATAATCTCTCTCCAATGGGTTTAGTATTCTCCATATATCTACAAGATTCAAAGTAGTCTTTAAGTTATTTATCAATGAGACCTCCCTCTTATATCTTGAGTGTGAGAAACCTGAGGAGCTAGCTGATGCCGGGTCCCTAAACCTGTCCAAAGGGAGGGCCTGGACCAAGTTGTAATCCCCCCCAAAATGATAGGAGCAGCGTAAGTGGCCAATTTAGCTATTAGAGAGGACCAAAAGAAGGGGCAGAATTCATTAGGACCGTAAACATTGCATATAGTATATTCCAGATTCCCCGCTTTTAGAATTGCAATTATATATCTACCGTCCTTATCTATCTCTACTTGTGAAAAAGATACCTGGAGCCCCTTTCTTACTAGGATGGCCACCCCTCTTTTCCTACTTTCAGTAGGGGAATACAGAATATGACCTACCCATCTAACTTTCAGTTTTTCATGTTCTTCAGAAGTCAATTTGGTCTCCTGGAGCAGAGCTATATCAGTATGGAGTTTTTTAAGCTGTTGTAGGATCATACTCCTCTTTGCGGGGGACGTAATGCCCCCAACATTCCAGGAAGTTAGCCTAAGGTTTATGGCCATATGGTATTAGTATTAAGATAAAAGTGGGCTAGTGCAAAAAGTGAGCTGCGCGGTGTGTGTCTTTGCTCTTGGACGACTAGTCTGGGACATATTAGGTCAAAGGCCCTCCACGTGAGATGAAAACCATGTGTGTGGAATTTAAATGGAGATCCAAAAAGTTGGGACCCAAGAGATTGACTCACCAGCAAGAAAGGAACAGGGGCAATGTTCTCTGAATTCGTGCCCATGACCCGTATATAATTTTTATTGTATCAGTTGGTCATCCCTATTCTTTATATACTATGGTCCAAGAGTGACCATGACAATCAGCTAATCCCCTTACTTATATAATTACAGAACAGGTAGGTCCAAGAGTGACCCTCTGTGTAATTCGGGGAACATAAGTTAATGCTATCTTACTAATAATGTACCCGTATATAATTTTTATTGTATCAGTTGGTCATCCCTATTCTTTATAAACTATGGTCCAAGAGTGACCATGACAATCAGCTAATCCCCTTACTTATATAATTACAGAACAGGTATGTCCAAGAGTGACCCTCTGTGTAATTCGGGGAACATAAGTTAAAGTTTAAAACTGAGGTTTCATTATTATATGTTCTCGAGTCTTATGTTTGTCATAGGCTAGTTGATGTGTTTTTTTTTTTTTTTAAATTGTTATTCTTATATATTGTACATTTTACTTACAGCAGATCACAACATTATTGTATACACGCTTAAAACACAAGACATAGTATTATGGCTTCTGCTAGCAATTACACTCATACTATAGAAAATGCTTTATTATATAATATCTGTTTTCACTCATATGTATAGCACCACACAGGTTTGGATATGATGCTTATAATTTCAATACTTGCATCTCAATGTTTATGTTCAAGTGTGTATATTGTACGAGATCTCCAAGCTTCTTGTTACCATATTTGATATGTGTCTGGACATATTTCTTATGTTATAATTACTCATAACCTCAAAACAAAATTTAAATATAAAAAGAACCCCAAAAAACACAAAGGTGTTCTACTGGATTGAAGTCAGGTTGGCCAGATCATAGTTTTCACTTGTTTCTCCTTTAGAAACTCATTTGTGATTTTGGCAGTGTGCTTTGGATCATTATCATGCTGGAATGTTCGTCCTCTGCCAAACTTCTGGAGAGTGGGAGTCATCTTGTCAGCCAGTATTTTGGTATATCCCAGGCATTCATGGTGCCATCTATAAATGTCATCTCCAACACCTTTTGCAGTCATGCAGCCCCATATCATCACACTCCCACCTCCATGATTCACTGTTGGGACTATGCATTCACTATAATAATCCTGACCAGGTTCACACCAAACATGTTGCACTCCATTTGAGCCAAATAATTGTATCTTGGTCTTGGCCATCTTACCAAATAATTTGCTCCCAGTATTCATTAGGCTTTTCATATTGTTTAGCAAAGTTTAATCTGGCAGTTTTGTGCCGAAGAGTAAGCAAGGGTTTTTCCTTGGATGCTGTCCATAGAAGTTGACATTATGCAATGTCCTTAGCACTGTCTGAGCTGTCACAGAAACTCCAATTTCTATCGATAATCTCTAATCCAAATCTGAAGCACTTGCCTTGATGCAAATCTGAAGCACTTGCCTGTCGCCTGTTTTTTCAGAGCTAGATTGTGCAAGTAGCGCACTGTCCGTGGCGTCATATTAGGAGGGCAGCCACTGCAGCTCAGATTTTTGGCACTGTGTATTGATCTATACCTCCTGATTACTGCTGCAACTGCGTTTTGACTGATTTTTAGTTGGTCACCAATCTTCCTGTATCCGGTTTCATCTTTGTAAAGTCAATTAGATTTTTCAATTCCTCTGGCAATTCTTTTCCATGTGGAGACATGATGCAAACTTGCAGATAGACACAGCCCATTGGTAAAAAAAAATTAGACTGTTCTGGTAACTATGCTCATGCAATTAGGCTAATTGGAAATCATAGGTATACTCAATTTTGTTTCAGTGATCTAACTTGTGTGTCAGTAAGTTTCTACTTTGGGGCCTGTATTTTCAATATAATCTTTCTAAAGTATTTGTTTTTGATTGTTTATAATAGGAAATACTCTACTTGTCATACATACATATTAAGACATGTATATGTATGTATCTCTATTTAGACATATATATGTATTTATCTCTTTGTTAAAGCCCTTTGCCTCCCTTTTTTTAACACCTGAGACCTCATATTTTTGAGCCCTTATAACTTTTTATGCAATTTTTTTTAGTTCAATAATGTTTTATTAGATAGTGTTATTATGAGTGTAACTGTTCTGTACAATGTATTTTTGTTTGTGTTTGGTGCAACTTTTTAGTCTCGCTTAACAGTTAACCAGCGCTCTAAAGTCACGCTATCCTGACACTCGTTAAATTCACTTGCGCTCGAGTGAACGCATTTACTTTCAACTTGTAATATGCGTGCTACTTCCGATGCGCGCAAAGAGCTGCAGTAAACCCCCTTTCACTTGCACCCAACTGTTAGCACCATTTGTAATCTAGCCCTAAGAGAGTTGTTAGCACAAAAATATACTGCACTCCACTATAACAATCACTTTACTAGAATATCTTTGTAAAAAGATGATATTGTAAGTCACTGGTGGCCAACTTCCTAACACATGGGGAATGTAGACCAATGTTAGAAGCCTTAAGGACTGCATATATATTTATGGCTAATAAAACATTGTTATATTTCTTAAAAATGTCTTTTGACACAGGGCCAGATTTAGGTAAGGTTGCTGAGTATCTTCCAAATGATGTTACCCTCCAAAGGGCCACTTTGTTTGCCCACCCACCAACAAAAGTCCTCAAAGCACACAGTTTTGTTCCATTTTTTCCTAGGGCCACAATAACCATGGCACACATTTTTTCCTAGGGGCAACAAACAATAGTAGAGGGCCATATGTCTTCCATGGGCCACTAGTTGGCCATTCCTGTTGTAAGTGATAAACAGCAGCACTATTTTGGAGCTACCTTCTGCTTACTCAAACTATAACACACTTATTAAGCCTCATTTATGTAGCTTAATAGATACCCTCAATCAAAAGAACAAATATCCATTACAAACCTACATCATAATTAACCATGAGGGGAAAAAACCCATTCAGATCTGCATTAATTTGAATGTAAATTACGTAAAAGGTAATTGGTCACTTACAATCACTTCTAAAAATGTATATGTAAATAGCCACATGCCACAAGCCAACTGTATCATTATCTGCAAAATAACTTCTTAAAAACAACAACATTTTATAGATAATAAAACAAAGATGAATAATAAAAAAAAATAACAAAAAAATAATTAACTGACAAGATATATGTCAATTCAAAATCACAATTAAATTCCCTGGAAAATAGCGTATCCAACGAATGGATTCACTTTGATTCCTTGAAGGGATATGAAACACAATAATTTTATTTTGTGATTCAGACAGAGCATTAAAAAAGGTTCCAATTTACTTCTATCATCAATTTTGCTTCATTTCCATGATATTCTGCGTTGAAGAGAGACCTAGGTAGGCATCTGGAGCACTACATAGCAGGAAATAGTGCTGCCATCTAGTGCGCTTGCAAATGGATAATATTCTTGCAAAAATACTGTCATATAGTGTACAGAATTGGGTTGACACATAAGCATACGTCCCTGCTTTGTTTATAATCACATGCTCTATCTGAATCATGAAAGAAAAATTTTGTGTTTCATATCCCTTTAATCATGTGAAAAATGTAAGTACCATTCATTTTTATTGGCCCATACATTATGGGCCAGTGGCACGCATCATAACAAATATCGCTGGACCATGCTACCATTCACGTACATCTTTGATATTAGAAGTCCATGGTAAAGCAGGTTAGTGCAGCCGACTTTGCTCAAGCACAACCTATATCTTCAATGTATGTTGCAACTCACAAATTTGTTCTGGTATTACAAGTTGAAAGTTATAGTTTGCTCTTAAGTGAAAGCAGTAACTGCTCAAGAATATGTAGCGTGACTTCAGACAGGAAATAAACTGTAAGGGTTAAAAACATCATTACACAAAACACATGTAAAACATTAAAATAAAGTTTTACACACATATATACATTTTTGAATAAAAATATACCATATTAATATTATTATAATTTTTTAAAGGGCTATGGTACATGGCAAAGTGTTTGTCTAGAAAGGGCTCCAATGCATATGTATATATATATATATATGTCTAAATATGTTTATGTATATATGTATACATGTGTATATTTGTATTTAAGGGGGATATTTATCAAAGTGTCAATCTTGGTGCATTCGCTGGCATCAATACACTTGCCAGACATCGCTGACGCGGATCCACATACGATGCCCTTATTTCTAAAAAAAAAATCAAAAAGTACGGCGCGATGAGCATCGGACTGTTGTTAACTAACAGTCATCGATGTCGCGGTTATACGGGTTTTTCCCAACTTTATTTATACCATTTCATTACTGTCCATGAACAAGCACATTTATCTAAAGCTAATCTTTTATTTTTCATTTGTTAATGTCCAAGAAATAGCTACATTTATACCTCAACAAACAATATCTCATAGAAAGTTATTTTTATATTCATTTGTTATAGAAATAAAATCTTTTATATAATACTTTTACATAAATTAATGTGTATTTGTATTTCTAGAAGTCATTATATACTTTTATCTCATGTTTTTTTTTTAAATGATTATTAATGCTAGAATTTGTAGATATATCTTTGCACATACTTGGGTATCATATTATTTATTTGCAATCAATGGATATTTTAAGAGCTAGGCCAGTTTTCTCTCTGTACCTGTGTAACCCCTCCTGATTGCAATCTACAGGGAGTGCAGAATTATTAGGCAAATGAGTATTTTGACCACATCATCCTCTTTATGCATGTTGTCTTACTCCAAGCTGTATAGGCTCGAAAGCCTACTACCAATTAAGCATATTAGGGGATGTGCATCTCTGTACTGAGAAGGGGTGTGGTCTAATGACATCAACACCCTATATCAGGTGTGCATAATTATTAGGCAACTTCCTTTCCTTTGGCAAAATGGGTCAAAAGAAGGACTTGACAGGCTCAGAAAAGTAAAAAATAGTGAGATATCTTGCAGAGGGATGCGGCACTCTTAAAATTGCAAAGCTTCTGAAGCGTGATCATCGAACAATCAAGCGTTTCATTCAAAATAGTCAACAGGGTCGCAAGAAGCGTGTGGAAAAACCAAGGCGCAAAATAACTGCCCATGAACTGAGAAAAGTCAAGCGTGCAGCTGCCAAGATGCCACTTGCCACCAGTTTGGCCATATTTCAGAGCTGCAACATCACTGGAGTGCCCAAAAGCACAAGGTGTGCAATACTCAGAGACATGGCCAAGGTAAGAAAGGCTGAAAGACGACCACCACTGAACAAGACACACAAGCTGAAACGTCAAGACTGGACCAAGAAATATCTCAAGACTGATTTTTCTAAGGTTTTATGGACTGATGAAATGAGAGTGAGTCTTGATGGGCCAGATGGATGGGCCCGTGGCTGGATTGGTAAAGGGCAGAGAGCTCCAGTCCGACTCAGACGCCAGCAAGGTCGAGGTGGAGTACTGGTTTGGGCTGGTATCATCAAAGATGAGCTTGTGGGGCCTTTTCGGGTTGAGGATGGAGTCAAGCTCAACTCCCAGTCCTACTGCCAGTTTCTGGAAGACACCTTCTTCAAGCAGTGGTACAGGAAGAAGTCTGCATCCTTCAAGAAAAACATGATTTTCATGCAGGACAATGCTCCATCACACGCGTCCAAGTACTCCACAGCGTGGCTGGCAAGAAAGGGTATAAAAGAAGAAAATCTAATGACATGGCCTCCTTGTTCACCTGATCTGAACCCCATTGAGAACCTGTGGTCCATCATCAAATGTGAGATTTACAAGGAGGGAAAACAGTACACCTCTCTGAACAGTGTCTGGGAGGCTGTGGTTGCTGCTGCACGCAATGTTGATGGTGAACAGATCAAAACACTGACAGAATCCATGGATGGCAGGCTTTTGAGTGTCCTTGCAAAGAAAGGTGGCTATATTGGTCACTGATTTGTTTTTGTTTTGTTTTTGAATGTCAGAAATGTATATTTGTGAATGTTGAGATGTTATATTGGTTTCACTGGTAAAAATAAATAATTGAAATGGGTATATATTTGTTTTTTGTTAAGTTGCCTAATAATTATGCACAGTAATAGTCACCTGCACACACAGATATCCCCCTAAAATAGCTAAAACTAAAACAAACTAAAAACTACTTCCAAAAATATTCAGCTTTGATATTAATGAGTTTTTTGGGTTCATTGAGAACATGGTTGTTGTTCAATAATAAAATTAATCCTCAAAAATACAATTTTCCTAATAATTCTGCACTCCCTGTAGTTGTAAAAACCACCCCCACACAGGCATTATAAAATGGGCTGGCATATAAGATGACATTTCTTATTGAAAAATAAATTCAAGAGAAGGAACACTGCAAATATCATGACAGTAAAGAGGTGATTTTAATTTCTGCTTTATCTGAATCATGACAGTTTAATGTTAGGTGGGCTATGCCTTTGAGCTATCAGTTTAAGATTATATTGAATCAAACATCAATTTAAATTTTAAAATCATTGTCTAAAATATTACACTGTGTGTCCTATTGTCAGCATCAATGTTTATCTTTAATACTAATTTCACATATACATACTTTCAAAGTATAATACATAATGTAACAAATGGCACTTACAAGTTCTGATTATGACACAAGTATCGAACAATTTGATTTGTTAGTGATAGTTTAAATTTTAATCAGATTGGCTGATAAATAATGTAATTATGCATATTCCATGCTCATTTTATCGCTGAATACATTCTGTGTATTGCAAATCTGAGGTCAGACATGAAATGCCTTTTCCTTATTACAGAACATTTGAGAACAAAGGAATTGTTTTCAAAGATTCCCTATCAGACCCCCCCCTCTACCTTATACATCTAAAGGGTTCAAAAGAGAACATTTGTCTCATTAGTTCAGCACAGACCCCTGGGGTGATGTAGACAATATTCTGTGTTTTGGTGGAAGATATGCTCAGAAGCCCAGGAAGATAGTAATTAGCACAGACCTGTTAATTGCCCCTGAACCAACTTAATACACATCAAGCTAGCTAAGCAAAAACACATGTTGCATTATAACTTTTAAATTCATTTTAAAGTACAACTTGTGTTTAAATTTCAAGTAAAATATACCTCAGTATTGTATAAAAATGTATATTTCCATGGATCTGAGAAATGCATTTCAGGTTTGTAATAAATTAAATGAATAACATATTAGATAAGTATTTGCTGAACTTAATAAGTAGCTGTATAATAAATGTATAAATGTTTGACTTATTTCAAAATAACAACATATGTTTCTTTATTTTTCAGACAACAAGATGTCCTATGAATATTGGTCATAGACATAAGTCTATGCACTCAATTTTTTTATTAGAAACATGAAATGTACTGTATTCATATTAGATATAATACAATGCCAGGGTATTGAATGCTATGATTCTGTAAAGAAAAATAATTAACAGTAAATTGCTTACTAGTATGATGCTGGAAGTATACACAGGTTTAATATCTATGAATGCATGCTAGATTATATCAGATGGGACAGATATATGACCAGACAGGTTTATTAATATCAAGAAATAGTGTATTTGATAAAAAAAATTTGGGATGTTTGAACTGTTAGCAAGAATGATAATGAGACTGCCTTTCTGGTTATCTGCTGCCACCTATAGTTCAAAAATGGTATTACAACCAAAAGGCATTTGGCTACTAATGGAGGCGTTTCCCATAATAACCTATAAGATGTTCAGATCCCAGGGCCAATCAGAGACAAACACCAGTAAGGGCCTATAAAAATCTTTTCGAAATGAATAAAAGAAAAGGAGGAGGGATTCTTTTTTTGGGATAAAGACCCATACAAACAGGAGAAAAAGGATACAGACAGACTTAAAAGAAGCATTAACTTTTGGAGAGAAAAATACACAGACATTGTGTCAAGTATATTCTCTGCCATTTTGGGGACACTTTCTTGAACAAAGGAAGATTAAAAATTTTGAGGCCTGTACCTTTTCACATTGTAAGTAAACAATCCGTAGATGACCCACAAGAAATTCTGGAAACTGAAACAGTAAAGTATACGCAATTGTTAAATATATATATATTATATTTAGATCAAAGGTATTTGGTAACTACAACTAGATTGCAGTTATTCATTTTAAAAGGGCACAATTTGTATTTTAAGCTCATGTTCATAGTCCTGTGTAGTTTAACTAGTCATATTTAGTGCTAAGTAATTTATATTTGCAACTATATATATATTTTAGAATTTGCCTTATTGTAGCTAAATAAAAATTATTTCAGATCAGTTAAATTGGCATATAAATTGGCTGTTAAAGTATCTTGTTATATTGTTTAACTAGGCACTGTTAAAGTTAGCGATCCATATTCTGGTATTTTATTGTGATATTTTAATGCGATTTATTGTGAATAAGGTAAATTGTAAAGGTATATTTTTCATGATCTTTGTATAGAATATTATAACAGCTTAAGTGATTCATTTGATTCATAATCTGGTTTCTATAAATATAATTCAATGTGTTTATAAATATTAACTAAATATTAATATTAACTAATCTCAAGAATTTAGGAATAATTATTAATTTCAATTGTTTCGTATATACATTTTTATTGGGGGTTTGTTTTAAAGAATAATAATAAATAAATTGTATTATAACCCTGCTATATACTGACATATTATTTGGAGGCACTGCAGTAGATATTATTATATTTATCACCTTGATATAATTAATTTTGTAGAAAATAGAAATTATTATATGGAAAAAAATTTAATAATTATTATTTTTTTTTAATTTTAAGATGATTTTTTTTTCTCATTGGTAAAAATTGTATTAGCATTTTAATTTAACCAAATACTAAGCCAATATAATAATATCTGTTACTAGAAGTGAATCAATTGAATATTTACATAGTGTTGAAATATGTTCCCCAAAATCGCCCATTAATCAGGCAGAAACGCTTAAAACAGAAGCCATTACTCACCTTTAAAATAGATTAAGTATTAAGGGAGAATTAGGCACTTACATTAAGATGCTGTAGACTAAGGCCAAAAATATTGCAAATAATCGCCTAGATTACGAGTTTTGTCGGTAAAAACCTGCGGGGCTAACGCTCCTTTTTTTTCCAGCACTCCCTTTAAACAACACTGGTTTTATGAGTTTTCTGAATGGCTGTGTTGGCCTCAGAAAAGTGAGCGTTGAGCAATATTGAGCTCTACTTCTCACCTCAATACCAGCGTTGCTTACCATAGCGGTAAGCTGGAAAAACATGCTCATGCACGATTTCCCCATAGGATACAATGCTGGCTGAAAAAAAACCTAACACCTGGAAAAAAGCAGCGTTCAGCTCCTAACGCAGCCCCATTGTTTCCTATGGGGAAACACTTTCTAAGTCTACACCTAACACCCTAACATGAACCCCGAGTCTAAACACCCCTTACACTTATTAACCCCTAATCTTCCACCCCAGCTATCGCTGACACCTACATTATATTATTAACCCCTAATCTGCCGCTCTGGACACCGCCGCCACCTACATTATCCCTATGAACCCCTAATCTGCTGCCCTCAACATCGCCAACACCTATATTATATTTATTAACCCCAAATCTTCCGCCCCCCAACATCACCGCCACCTACCTACAATTATTAACCCCTAATATGCCGCACTCCCACCTCGCAAACACTATAATAAATTTTATTAACCCCTAATCTGCCCCCCCCAATGTTGCTGCCACCTACCTACAATTATTAACCCCTAATCTCCCATCCCCAACGTCGTCGCTACTATAATAAAGTTATTAACCCCTGAACCTAAGTCTAACCCTAACCCTAACACCCCCCTAAATTAAATATAATTTAAAGAAATCTAAATAATTTTACTATAATTAAATAAATTATTCCTATTTAAAAATAAATACTTACCTATAAAATAAACCATAAGATAGCTACAATATAACTAATAGTTACATTGTAGCTATTTTAGGATTTATATTTATTATACAGGCAACTTTGTATTTATTTTAACTAGGTACAATAGCTATTAAATAGTTAATAACTATTTAATAGCTACCTAGTTAAAATAATTACAAAATTACCTGTAAAATAAATCCTAACCTAAGTTACAAATACACCTAACACTACACTATCAATAAATTAATTTAATAAATTAGCTAAAATTATCTAAACTAAAATACAATGAAATAAACTAAACTATATTACAAAAAAAACAAAACACTAAATTACAAAAATATTACAAGAATTTTAATCTAATTACACCTAATCTAAGCCCCCTAATAAAATAAAAAGCCCCCCAAAATAATAAAAATTCCTACCCTATACTAAATTACAAAAGTAATCAGCTCTTTTACCAGCCCTTAAAAGGGCTTTTTGCGGGGCATTTCCGGAAAGTAATCAGCTCTTTTACCTGTAAAAGAAAATACAAGACCCCCCCAACATTACAACCCACCACCCACACACCCCTACTCTAAAACCCACCCGATCCCCCCTTAAAAAAAAACTAACACTACCCCCCTGAAGATCACCCTACCTTGAGCCGTGTTCACCCAGCCGGGCACCGATGGGCCAGAAGAGGACATCCGGACCGGCAGAAGTCTTCATCTGATCGGGGCAGAAGAGTTCCTCCATCCAGCAGAAGTCTTCATCCAAGCGGCATCTTCTATCTTCATCCATCCAGCGTGGAGCGGGTCAATCTTCAAGACATCTGACACGGAGCATCCTCTTCTTCCCAACGACTAACGACGAATGAAGGTTCCTTTAAATGACGTCATCCAAGAAGGCGTCCCTTGAATTCCGATTGGCTGATAGGATTCTATTAGCCAATCGGAATTAAGGTAGGAAAAATCCGATTGGTTGATCCAATCAGCCAATCGGATTGATCTTCAATCCGATTGAAGATCAATCGGCTGGGTGAACACGGCTCAAGGTAGGGTGATCTTCAATGGGGTAGTGTTAGTTTGTTTAAGGGGGGATCGGGTGGGTTTTAGAGTAGGGGTGTGTGGGTGGTGGGTTGTAATGTTGGGGGGTTTTGTATTTTCTTTTACAGGTAAAAGAGCTGATTACTTTGGGGCAATGCCCGTAGTAATTAGATTAAAATTCTTGTAATATTTTTTTATTTTTTGTAATTTAGTGTTTTTTTTTGTAATATAGTTTAGTTTATTTAATTGTATTTTAGTTCAGATCACTGTAGGTAATTTATTTAATTAATTTGTTGATAGTGTAGTGTTAGGTGTATTTGTAACTTAGGTTAGGATTTATTTTACAGGTAATTTTGTAATTATTTTAACTTGGTAGCTATTAAATAGTTATTGTACCTAGTTAAAATAAATACAAAGTTGCCTGTAAAATAAATATAAATCCTAAATAGCTACAATGTAACTATTAGTTATATTGTAGCTATCTTATGGTTTATTTTATAGGTAAGTATTTATTTTTAAATAGGAATAATGTATTTAATTATAGTAAATTTATTTAGATTTCTTTAAATTATATTTAATTTAGGGGGGTATTAGGGTTAGGGTTAGACTTAGGTTTAGGGGTTAATAACTTTATTATAATAGCGGCGACATTGGGGGCGGGAGATTAGTGGTTAATAATTGTAGGTAGGTGGAGGTGACGTTGGGAGGTCAGATTAGGAGTTAATAAAATTTATTATAATGTTTGTGAGGCGGGATTGCGGCGGTTTAGGGGTTAATACATTTATTATAGTGGTGGCGATGTTCGGTCAGCAGATTAGGGGTTAATAAGTGTAGGTAGGTGGCGGCGACATTGGGGGGGCAGATTAGGGGTTAATAAATATAATATAGGTGTCGGCGATGTTAGGGACAGCAGATTAAGGGTTCATAGGTATAATGTAGGTGGTGGCGATGTCCAGTCGGCAGCAGATTAGGGGTTAAATAATTTTATTATAGTGTTTGTGATGTGGGGGGGGCTTGGTTTAGGGGTTAATAGGTAGTTTATGGGTGTTAGTGTACTTTGTAGCACTGTAGTTAAGAGCTTTATGTTCCGGCGTTAGCCCATAAAACTCTTAACTACTGACTTTTTTATGCGGTAGGAGTCTTGGAGGTAGAGGCTGTACCGCTCACTTCTTCCAAGACTTGTAATACCAGCGTTAGGCAAATCCCATTAAAAAGATAGGATACGCAATTGATGTAAGGGGATTTGCGGTAGCCAAAAGTCGCAGAAGAAAAGTGAGCGGTACACCTGTACCTGCCACACTCGTAATACCAGCGGGCATTAAAAAGCAGCGTTAGGACCCCTTAACGCTGCTTTTTAAGGCTAACGCAGAACTCGTAATCTAGACGTATATATGGTTGTAGCGAAAGCAAAATATTTCAAGGGCTGATAAAATTGAGCCAACTTTAAAAGCAGAGGAAACGCGACAACATCATTTTCAAAATTTGGGGTCTGCTCCTCTATGTGAACGATGAAATGTACAATAAAATTGAAGTACAAAATTCACAATTGGAGCAACTGAGGGGTGAAAATTATTCCTTAAGGTTAGATGAGGAAGAGGCAGAATGAGTCCAGGATAAAATTGATGAGTTTGCCCATGACAAGGCCACCTTACAAAAATATAACCAGAGTTTAGTAGCTCAGATAGAAGATTTGCATAAGCAACTTGCACAAATCCAAAGAGAGTTAAGTGGTTTAAAAAGGCTGTATCGTCATAATGAAAACCCCTCTATTAGCAATGAGGATAATGCAGATACTTTTAAATCCTTTAAAGAATTGATAAGAAATAAACTGCAGAACTTTAGGGAAGAATTTGGGTCAGAAATACACTTCCCAAATAGACAGCCACCTCATGTTATAAATTTAGGAAACTGCTATACCTCAGATGAGGGCGGAAGCTCTAGTAGTCAGAGGGCGGAGCTAGCTACCCAAATAGCCCACGTAGTACTAATGTATGTAGGGGGTCTCCCCATAGTAAATATAGAGCAGATAAAGGGCACTCCAGCTCCAAAAATAAGGTCCTTAGGAAAGACCAAGATACGTCTAATAAGGTATATGACACCCCTAAAATAATTACTTGCTTAAGGGATGCAGTATCTAAATTTTCCAAAAACGGAACCACTTCTATAATTAAACACTTAGAGAACTATGAAAATGCTTTATCCATAATGAATGTTACTAGTGATCAGTCAAAATTTTTATTTCTGCCCTCAGTATATGAGGATAAACAGCACAAATGCTTTGCTTCACTAAAGGATATGAATATTCATTCCTGGAGTGAAAAGCAAATTCAGTGCAAAAAGGAGTTTGGGCAATATTGCACTAAAACCGCTGTGAAAATAGCTGTATATGGTTTAAAATGTAGTGCCACTCAAAGCCCTATAGAATTTCTTTCTGTACTAAAAAGTGCGTACAGTATGGCTGAAGACTACCCCATATTTGAAAGCTCAGAATTTGTAAATTTATTTTTCGAAGCATTGCCCGCATCCATCAAACTTAATTTAGCTAGAGATTTTGGACTGGCTGATCAAAGAGAGTACCAAGAGAGTACAAAGTTATACTCTATTTAGCAGTCTGGGGAACAGGGGGTTAAAAGGGAACCAAGGCCCAGCCCCAAAATTGTGGCAGAAACTAGGGTGTAACCTAGCCCCCTCAATTTGGAGTCTAACAAGAAAACCTATGCGGAAGTGGCCTGAGAAAACAGGCCTTCCCCACAAAGTTTTAACTCTGCCCCTCCCCCATCACAGGCCAAGGTGCAGAGAGAATATACTCAAAATTGGGGGCATACCCAAGTAAATAATTATCCCCAAAGAGATGAATACTCACAAGGTAATCGCTATCCCCTTAAAAATAAATACCAAAAGAGGTGAAAATACTCTCGGGGTAACCAGATACCCCCAGTAAATAGTGCTCCCCAAGACATTAATGCTGAACAAGTTGAACCCCAAAGACAACCACGTCGAAATAGGAACAATAGCTATTATTCTGAGGGATCCCAACGATCCAGGAATCAATACCATGGGATATCAAAAAATCGGTCCATGGGTAAAGATTATCTGTTGAAGTGGGCCAACTCAGTTCGCAAATAAGTCAATTATGTACACTATTTACTAATATGAGTCAAGCTTTGACGGCTCAGAACCCTAATAATCTTTTTTTAGGGGTACAGCCAGTGGCCAGCAGTGGGCCACAGGCACAGTCATAAATACTGCGGTATTACCTGAAAGAGAGGGGAGAGATATACCAAATAAAATGATAAATATCAATATTGGTACTAATCATATTCTTTCCTACAGACCAGGAATGGATGATTTAGCTGTGATGAAGAGCAACCTCAGCCTGGAAGCTCTAACAAATCTCTTCCCTTGCAGTTTTGCACTAACCTTATTCCCACAGATGCAGTATACAGGAACCCTTTCGACCCTATTACAGAGGGATTTACTGGTAAGAATGAAGTTTCTTCTGCATCAGGTAACGGGGCAAATACAGGTAACTTGTGGCGAAGCCCACAGATATATAACCATGCTAATTTTATGTGTGAAACGGTACAAAGTGCTGGAAGATATTATGTATGTGCTGAACTCCAGGATTTAGTTGCTAATCCTATCATGGGATTAATTGATACTGGATCTCAGGCAACTATTTTATCCCACAAGTACTACACACAGCTAAATGAGCTAACACCCCACAAACCTAAAATAAAAGAATTTGATGGTTCATTTATCAGTGTTTCGGGTGACTCTCTCAAAGTCTACGGTACGGCATGCTTAAAACTAAGGCTGGGGAGCAAGGTAATAAGACACCCTGTCATTATAGTGGATCTGCCAACTGATTGTTTAATAATTGTTAGTGATCTCCTGAAACGGTTAAGCACCATAATTGATTGCATAAATAATGTAATTTGGTCACAAGTAAAAAGGCCTATTAAATATGAGCAGTCCGGTATTTCTCACACCCGTGGTGGAAGAGAAGCCAGATGCTGTGGAGATTCATTTCCGGAATGACTCTATACCTGAAATCACTATACTACAAATAGATGATCAGACTCCTTTAAGTGGCTCTGATGATAATATTTTTAAAATTTTACGTGGAAAGATTGCAAATATTTCCTTAGACGACAATGTATTAACCATGTACCTCTACAAGGGGGACCCTAAATCCTAAATGATCTATTTATCCATATGCAAGTTCATGACCTTGGGAAAACTAAGTATGCCAAATTGAGCTTAAAACAGGAAGCTAGCTATATAAGCGAAAGCTTATTAGCGCAGATAGCTGAACCTAAGGTGATTAAATATCTTTCTCCCCAAGACCACTGTGTCCATGGCCTGGATGACAGGTCTGAAAGCTATAATGTCACAGCTAAAAGGTTTTTATCTATCTCGATAGGTAATACATCAGCAAAGCACCTGTTTTTAGTTTTAGATACTCCCCATAATCAAATATACATTGGCAATGATCTCTTACATAGATATGCCAAACAAATAGACTTGATTAACCTCTGCATCTGGAGCAGGTTAAAGGGGGACTCTGAAGTATTTCAGGATGAAAATGCAGCCCTAAAATCAAACCAGCAATTGCCATACGCTGTGAATATGGAGGTGTCTAACGACGTTGTAATCCCTGCTGGGACTAATAAGTTCCTCTTATCCTTACAGGTAAAAAGAGGTCAGAAATTAAAAACTTCTGAAACACTAATGTGCCTCTCCAGTAGAATGCAAAGTCTGGGTATAACAATAACCCATACTCCTATGGTAAATATTATAAATATTCCAATACAAGTTATTGTGCATAACATGACCCCACAGGATATAACCTTATCCAAGGGAACTACCATAGGATATGCGTTGGAATTAAGTTATTACACTTTTAGATTCCAGAATAATATAATTGGGCTAATACCTGAAGGATACTAAACTGAAGAACAGTTAATAGAACAATCCTTTGCATCTATGCCAGAGGGACTATTTACAATTTAGTCTATTCATCCCTTCAACTCAGAAGAAGGCATCTGTAAAATTGAAGAAGCCTCCTTAGTATTTGATCAGCCGATCAAAGAGCAAGAATACCAAAATACCCAGAATCTGGACTGGAGAACTCCTTAATATTGACCACTTAATGGGTGCAATTCAGGTAGAAGCCATTACCAGAAACCAGGCTAAACAACAGAGTGAGCCTAACTTAGTACAATGGAGTCAGGATTCTCTTAGTGAGGACCTGATCACTAGTAAAAAAAAAGACCCCATTGTAGGCATCTTCTATAAACACATAGAAGATCCTGAAAGCAACCTCATCTCAAAAGAGGACGGTAGTGGCAAAGAAGATCTTAGAATTCTAATGAAATCCAAATTACAATTCAAGTTACAGGATGGTTTGTTAATTAGAACCTCCAAAACTGGCATCCAGAAATGGGTGGTACCTACAAAGTTCAAAGGGCTCATGCTTCAACATGCCCATGATGCTCCCACATCTGGTCATCATGGTGCCAAATTAACTTATGAAATATTACGTGATTACGCCTTTTGGCCGTATATGTTAAAAGATGTTCAAACCTACTGTCAAGTTTGTTTAATCTGTCCACAGTTCCAACCCACTGCACCCACACATATAGCGCCATTGTATAAAAGGGGGATGGTAATGCCATGGTCAGATATGCAAATTGATTTTATTGGTCCAGTAACTAGGTCATCTAGTGGTAACAAATACATGTTAACAGTAACATGCCTGTTCACTAAATGGGTAGAGTGCATCAGTGCACCTAACAATAGTGCTGAAACATGCGCAGCATTGCTCATCAATCACGTTTTTTCCAGATTTGGTTTACCCCAGAGAATCAAATCCCATCAGGGAACCCACTTCACTAGCGAAGTGATGACCAAAATGTGGAAAATACTAGGGGTTAAAAGAAAGCTCCATATTGCATATAGAGCTGCCTCAAGTGGTGGTGTAGAGGGTTACAACCAGTCCATTGTGAAAATCCTTAAAAAGTTTGTGAGTGAAACAGGTAAAGACTGGGATGTAAAGTTACCTCTAGTCCTAATGGCATTAAGAGCAACTCCAAGTAGTGCTGCCAAGATGTCACCTTTTGAATTGATGACTGGTAGAAGAATGGTTCTACCTCAGCATCTACTGTACCGTACATCAGACCATAACTTGATAAACACTGCTAATACGCATCAATGTGTGGAGAACTTAAGGAGGCACCTGCAATATCCCTCTGCATTTGCTGAGATGAACATAGAAAAGGCTGCAACTGCCACTAAAACCTCCAAAAAGGAATATGAAATTAATTATAAAGTTTATCTTTATAATTTTTGAAGGTTAAGGAGAAGAAATTTCTTCCATCATGGAAGGGTCCTTTTGTCGTTACTGACAAAATATCTATAGTTGCCTATAAAATCAGGATCCCTAAAAATGATACTTTTATGGATAAATGGGTCCATATTAATCAGTTGCGAGTGTGCCATCCTAGGACCCAACTACAAGTCATAGAGGGAGAATGAAGTGTCTTATCCCCAAATGCACTAAAGAAATATTGTTGTTTAAAGATGCCTAGCTAACGAACATAAATATAAGGGCTCACAAATAATGGACTCTCTTCATAGGAAGCTGTCTATGATGCATACTGTCAATACACTCACCAAGTATCACTGACTTTAAGCCAATTCAAATACATGTGTCCTACATCTATTTAAAATTGGGAGGGGGAATTATGTCAGGGTATCTGTGAATGTCAGTAGATATATGTATAATAAGATAAAATGAGTATGCAATCTATCAAATATTAAGTTTGAGCATGCTAATTTTATCGCTGAATACATTCTGTGTATTGCAAATCTGAGGTCAGACATGAAATGCCTTTTTCTTATTAGAGAACATATGAGAACAAAGGATTTTTTTTCAAAGATTCTCTATCAGACCCCCCTCTCTCTACCTAAAACATCTAAAGGGTTCAAAGGAGAAAATTTGTCTCATTAGTTCAGCACAGACCCCTGGGGTGATGTAGACAATATTCTGTGTTTTGTTGGAAGATATGCTCAGAAGCCCAGGAAGATAGTAATTAGCACAGACCTGTTAATTGCCCCTGAACCAACTAAATACACATCAAGCTAGCTAAGCAGAAACACATGTTGCATTGTAACTTTTACATTCATTTTAAAGTACAACTTGTGTTTAAATTTCAAGTAAAATATACCTCAGTATTGTATAAAAATGTATATTTCCATGGATATGAGAAATGCATTTCATGTTTTAAATAAATTAAATGAGTAACATATTAGATAAGTATTTGCTGAACTTAATAAGTTGCTGTATAATAAATGTATAAATGTTTGACTCATTTCAAAATAACAACATCTTTCTTTATTTCTTTATTTTTCAGACAAAAAGAGGTCCTATGAATATTGGTCATAAACATAAGTCTATGCACTCAATTTTTATTTATTAGAAACATGAAATGTACTGTATTCATATTAGATATAATACAATGCCAGGATATTGAATGCTTTGTTTCTGTGAGGGTAAATAATTAACAGTAAATTGCTTACCAGTATGATGCTGGAAGTATACACAGGTTTAATATCTATGAATGCATGCTAGATTATATCAGATGGAACAGACATATGACCAGACAGGTTTATTAATATCAAGAAATAGTGTATTTGATAAACATTTTTTTTTGGATGTTTGAACTGTTAGCAAGATTGATAATGATACTGCATTTCTGGTTATCTGCTGCCACCTATAGTTCAAAAATGGTATTACAACCAAAAGGCATTTGGCTACTAAGGGAGGCGTTTCCCATAATAACCTATGAGATGTTAAGATCCCAGGGCCAATCAGAGACAAGCCTATCAAAATCTTGTGGGAATGATTAAAAGAAAAGGAGGAGGGATTCTTTTTTTGGGATAAAGACCCAAACAGGAGAAAAAGGATACAGACAGACTTAAAAGAAGCATTAACTTTTGAAAAGAAAAATACACAGACTTTGGGGCATATTTATCAAGCTCCGAATGCCTGAGCAGGCGGACAGACATCGTCGGAAATCAACCCGATCGAGTACGATCGGGTTGATTGACACCCCCCCTGCTGGCGACCTTTTGGATGCGAGTCTGCAGGGGGCGGCGTTGCACCACCTGCTGGTGCAATTGTGAATACGGCGAGCGTATTGCTCGCCGTATTCAGAGAGGTCTGTCGGACCTGATCCGCACTGTCGGATCAGGTCCGACAGACCTTGATAAATAGAGGCCTTTGTGTCAAATATATTCTCTGCCATTTTGGGGACACTTTCTTGAACAAAGGAAGATTAACAATTTTGAGGCCTGTACCTTTGCGCATTGTGAGTAATTCCTCTGTAGATGATCCACAAGAAATTCTGTAAACTAAAACATTGATTTGGTTATTTGGGTAAAGTATACGAGATTGTTAAATATATATATATATTTATATATATATAATATTTAAATCAAAGGTATTTGGTAACTACAACTAGATTGCAGTTAGTAATTTTAAAAGGGCACACTTTCGGCTAGATTACGAGTTGTGCATTAGGGTAAAAAAGCAGCTGCTTTTTTACGCCCGCTGCTATTACGAGTCTTGCAGGTTTAGGTGTACCGCACACTTCTTTGGCCTTACCGCAAAACGACTTACGTAAACTTTGTAAAGTCTTTTTTTCTATGGGACTTCCATAGCGCCGGTATTATGAGTCTGTCCTGGGAGGCCAAAAAGTGAGTGGTACACCCTCTACCGACAAGAGTCCTAACGCATTTAAAAGTCAGTAGTTAAGAGTTTTATGGTACAACACCGTAACGTAAAACTCATAACTAAAGTGCTAAAAAGTACACTAACACCCATAAACTACCTATTAACCCCTAAACCGAGGCCATCCCGCATCGCAAAAACTAAAATAAAATTTTTAACCCCTAATCTGCCGCTCCGGACACCGCCGCCACCTACATTATATTTATAAACCCCTAATCTGCTGCCCCCAACATCACAGACACCTACATTATATTTATTAACCCCTAATCTGCCGCCCCCAATGTCGCCGCAACCTACCTACACTTATTAACCCCTAATCTGCCACCCCCAACGTCGCTGCCACTATAATAAACATATTAACCCCTAAACCGCACTCCCGCCTCGCAAACATTAGTTAAATAATTTGTTTATTATTTTCTGTAATTTAGTGTTGTTGTTTTTTTGTACTTTAGCTAATTTAATTTATTTAATTGTTGGTAATTTATTTAATTTATTTAATTATAGTGTAGTGTTAGGTGTTATTGTAACTTAGGTTAGGTTTTATTTTACAGGTACTTTTGTATTTATTTTAGCTAGGTAGTTATTAAATAGTTAATAACTATTTAATAACTATTCTACCTAGTTAAAATAAATACAAACTTGCCTGTAAAATAAAAATAAACCCTAAGCTAGCTACAATGTAACTATTAGTTATATTGTAGCTATCTTACGCCTAGATTTGGAGTTTTGCGTTAGAAGGGGTGCGTTAGCTACGCATGCTTTTTTCTGGCCGCACCTTTTAAATACCGCTGGTATTTAGAGTTCACAGAAGGGCTGCGTTAGGCTCCAAAAAGGGAGCGTAGAGCATAATTTACCGCCACTGCAACTCTAAATACCAGCGGTGCTTACGGACGCGGCCAGCTTAAAAAACGTGCTCGTGCACGATTCCCCCATAGGAAACAATGGGACAGTTTGAGCTGAAAAAAACCCTAACACCTGCAAAAAAGCAGCGTTCAGCTCCTAACGCAGCCCCATTGTTTCCTATGGGGAAACACTTCCTAAGTCTACACCTAACACCCTAACCCGAGTCTAAACACCCCTAACCTTACACTTATTAACCCCTAATCTGCCAACCCCGCTATCGCTGACCCCTGCATATTATTATTAACCCCTAATCTGCCGCTCCGTACACCGCCGCCACCTACGTTATCCCTATGTACCCCTAATCTGCTGCCCCTAACACTGCCAACCCCTATATTAAATTTATTAACCCCTAATCTGCCCCCCTCAACGTCGCCGACACCTACCCACACTTATTAACCCCTAATCTGCCGACTGGACCTCGCCGCTACTATAATAAAGTTATTAACCCCTGATCCGCCTCACTCCCGCCTTAATAACCCTATAATAAATAGTATTAACCCCTAATCTGCCCTCCCTAACATCACCGACACCTAACTTCAAGTATTAACAGCCAATCGGATTGAACTTGAATCTGATTGACTGATTCCATCAGCCAATCAGAATTTTCCTACCTTAATTCCGATTGGCTGATAGAATCCGATCAGCCAATCGGAATTCGAGGGACGCCATCTTGGATGACATCATTTAAAGGAACCTCATTCGTCGGGAAGTCGTTGTGCCGGATGGATGCTCCGCGGCGGAGCGAAGAAAGAAGATTGAAGATGCCGCTTTGCTTGAAGACATCACCGGATGGAAGAAGACTCTCTGCCGCTTGCTTGAAGACTTTGCCGGATGGAAGAAGACTTCACTGCAGCTTGCTTGAAGACATCGCCCGGATCGGATGAAGAGTTCTGCCCGGCGGGGTGAATACAAGGTAGGGAGATCTTCATGGGGGTAGTGTTAGGTTTATTTAAGGGGGGTTTGGGTTAGATTAGGGGTATGTGGGTGGTGGGTTGTAATGTTGGGGCGGGGTATTGTGTTTATTTTTACAGGCAAAAGAGCAGTTTTCTTTGGGGCATGCCCCGCAAAAGGCCCTTTTAAGGGCTGGTAAGGTAAAAGAGCTTTTCTAATTTTATTTTAGAATAGGGTAGGGCATTTTTTTTATTTTGGGGGCTTTGTTATTTTATTAGCGGGCTTAGAGTAGGTGTAATTAGCTTAAAATTGTTGTAATATTTTTCTAATGTTTGTAAATATTTTTTTATTTTTTGTAACTTAGTTCTTTTTTATTTTTTGTACTTTAGTTAGTTTATTTAATTGTATTTATTTGTAGGTATTGTATTTAATTAATTTATTGATAGTGTAGTGTTAGGTTTAATTGTAGATAATTTGTAGGTATTTTATTTAATTAATTTATTGATAGTGTAGTGTCAGGTTTAATTGTAACTTAGGTTAGGATTTATTTTACAGGTAATTTTGTAATTATTTTAACTAGGTAACTATTAAATAGTTATTAACTATTTAATAGCTATTGTACCTGGTTAAAATAAATACAAAGTTGCCTGTAAAATAAATATAAATCCTAAAATAGCTACAATATAATTATAATTTATATTGTATTTATATTAGGGTTTATTTTACAGGTAAGTATTTAGCTTTAATTAGGAATAATGAATTTAATAAGAGTTAATTTATTTCGTTTGATTTAAATTATATTTAACTTAGGGGGTGTTAGGGTTAGGGTTAGAGTTAGCTTTAGGGGTTAATACATTTATTAGAGTAGCGGTGAGGTCCGGTCGGCAGATTAGGGGTTAATAATTGCAGTTAGGTGTCGGCGATGTTAGGGAGGACAGATTAGGGGTTAATACTATTTATGATAGGGTTAGTGAGGCGGCAGTGAGGCGGATTATGGGTTAATAACTTTATTATAGTAGCGGTGAGGTCCGGTCGGCAGATTAGGGGTTAATAATTGTAGGTAAGGAAGCAGTGACGTTGGGGGGGCAGATTAGGGGTTAATGAATATAATATAGGGGTTGGCGGTGTTAGGGGCAGCAGATTAGGGGTACATAAGTATAATGTAGGTGGCGGCGGTGTGCGGTCGGCAGATTAGGGGTTAAAAAGATTTAATAGAGTGGCGGCGATGTGGGGGGACCTCGGTTTAGGGGTACATAGGTAGTTTATGGGTATTTGTGTACTGTAGAGCACAGTAGTTAAGAGCTTTATGAACCGGCATTAGCCCAGAAAGCTCTTAACTCCTGACTTTTTTCTGCGGCAGGAGTTTTGTCGTTAGATTTCTAACGCTCACTTCAGCCAAGACTCTAAATACCAGCGTTAGAAAGATCCCATTGAAAAGATAGGATACGCAAATGGCGTAGGGGGATCTGCGGTATGGAAAAGTCGCGGCTGGAAAGTGAGCGTTAGACCCTTTAATGACTGACTCTAAATACCAGCGGGCGGTAAAAACCAGCATTAGGACCCCCTAACGCTGGTTTTGACGGCTAACGCAGAACTCTAAATCTAGGCGTTAGGGTTTATTTTATAGGTAAGTATTTAGTTTTAAATAGGAATAATTTAATTAGATTTATTGTAATTATATTTAAGTTAGGGGGTGTTAGGGTTATGGTTAGACTTAGGTTTAGGGGTTAATAACTTTAGTATAGTGGCGGCAACGTTGGGGGCGACAGATTAGGGGTTAATAAATGTAGGTAGGTGGCGGCGATGTTAGGGATGGCAGATTAGAGGTTAATAATATTTAACTAATGTTTGAAAGGCGGGAGTGCAGCAGTTTAGGGGTTAATATGTTTATTATAGTGGCGGCGACGTTGGGGGCAGCAGATTAGGGGTTAATAAATGTAGGTAGGTTGCGGCGACATTGGGGGCGGCAGATTAGGGTTTAATAAATATTATGTAGGTGTCGGCGATGTTGGGGGCAGCAGATTAGGGGTTCATAAGTATTATGTAGTGGCAGCGGTGTCCAAAGCGGCAGATTAGGGGTTAATACATATAATGCAGGTGGCGGCGATGTCCGAGCAGCAGATTATAGGGGTTAATAAGTGTAAGATTAGGGGTTTCCCCATAGGAATCAGTGGGGCTGCATTACTGAGTTTTACGCTGCTTTTTTTGCAGGTGTTAGAATTTTTCTCAGCCGGCTCTACCCGTTGATTCCTATGGGGAAATCATGCACGATCACTTATGACCAGCTCACCGCTGACTTAAGCAGCGCTGGTATTGGAGTGCGGTAATGAGCAAAATTTTGCCCAACGCTCACTTCTTGTCTTTTAACGCTGGGTTTGTAAAAACCTGTAATGCCAGCGCTGTATGTAAGTGAGCGGTGAGAGAAAACTGCTTGTTAGCACCGCACAGCTCAAAACGAAAAACTCGTTATCTAGCCGTTTGTATTTTAAGCTCATGTTCATAGTCCTGTGTAGTTTAACTAGTCATATTTAGTGCTAAGTAATTTATATTTGCAACTACTGTATATATATATTGTAGAATTTGCCTTATTGTAGCTAAATAAGATTTATTTCAGCTCAGATAAAGTGGCATAAAAATTGTCTGTTAAAGTATCTTGTTATATTGTTTAACTAGGCACTGTTAAAGTTAGCGGTCCATATTCTGGTATTTTATTGTGATATTTTAATGCGATTCATTGTGAATAAGGTAAATTGTAACGGTATATTTTTCATGATCTTTGTATAGAATATTATAACAGCTTAAGGCCTCTAGTTATCAACGTGTCTACTTACCGGCCCCAATACGCCCACCTAAGCTCGCCTACCATCGCCGCCGCGGACCTAAAAAATCTCGCCAAAGTTATCAATAAATCTGTCAAAAAGCCGCGCACCAAGTACGGGACGATGAGCAGCGGACTGTGATAGTTATCACTCATCCGATCTCGCTGCTCTTCGGCTTTTTTACAGTTTTATTGACAAGCTGTCACTTGTTGATCCAAGCCCAAGCGGGGGGCTGAAGAGTGACGTCCATCCTCGGGCTGAAGTCTGGATCCAAGCGGCGGCTGAAGAAATCCATCATTGGGCTGAAGTCGAAGTCCATCATCGGGATGAAGTCTTCTATCAAGCCGCATCTTCAATCTTCAATCTTCTTTCTTCTGGAGCGGAGCGGAGCAGAGCGGAGCCATCTTCTTTCCAACCGACGCGGATCCAACCTCTTCAACCGACGCCTACTCGCCGAATGAAGGTTCCTTTAAGGGACGTCATCCAAGATGGCGTCCCTCGAATTCCGATTGGCTGATAGGATTCTATCAGCCAATCGGAATTAAGGTAGGAAAATTCTGATTGGCTGATGGAATCAGCCAATCAGAATCAAGTTCAATCCGATTGGCTGATCCAATTTTTATTTTACAGGCAAAAGAGCTGTTATCTTTGGGGCATGCCCCGCAAAAGGCCCTTTTAAGGGCTGGTAAGGTAATAGAGCTAGTAACTTTTTAATGTAGAATAGGGTAGGGCATTTTTTTATTTTGGGGGTCTTTGTTAGGGGGCTTAGAGTAGGTGTAATTAGTTTAAAATTGTTGTAATTTTTTTCTAATGTTTGTAAATATTTTTTTATTTTTTGTAACTTAGTTCTTTTTTATTTTTTGTACTTTAGTTAGTTTATTTAATTGTATTTATTTGTAGGAATTGTATTTCATTTATTTATTGATAGTGTAGTGTTAGGTTTAATTGTAGATAATTGTAGGTATTTTATTTAATTAATTTATTAATAGTGTAGTGTTAGGTTTTAAATTGTAACAGGTTAGGATTTATTTTACAGGTAATTTTGTAATTATTTTAACTAGGTAACTATTAAATAGTTATTAACTATTTAATAGCTATTGTACCTGGTTAAAATAATTACAAAGTTGCCTGTAAAATAAATATTAATCCTAAAATAGCTACAATATAATTATAATTTATATTGTAGCTATATTAGGGTTTATTTTACAGGTAAGTATTTAGCTTTAAATAGGAATAAGTTATTTAATAAGAGTTAATTTATTTCGTTAGAATAAAATTATATTTAACTTAGGGGGGTGTTAGGGTTAGGGTTAGAATTAGCTTTAGGGGTTAAAAAATTTATTAGAGTAGCGGTGAGCTCCGATCGGCAGATTAGGGGTTAATACTTGAAGTTAGGTGTTGGCAATGTTAGGGAGGGCAGATTAGGGGTTAATACTATTTCTTATAGGGTTATTGAGGCGGGAGTGAGGCGGATTAGGGGTTAATACATTTATTATAGTAGCGCTCAGGTCCGGTCGGCAGATTAGGGGTTAATAAGTGTAGTTAGGTGGAGGCGACGTTGGGGGCGGCAGATTAGGGGTTAATAAATATAATATAGGGGTCGGCGGTGTTAGGGGCAGCAGATTAGGGGTACATAGGGATAATGTAGGTGGCGGGGGTGTACGGAGCGGCAGATTAGGGGTTAAAAATAATATGCAGGGGTCAGCTATAGTGGGGGCGGCAGATTAGGGGTTAATAAGTGTAAGGTTAGGGGTGTTTAGACTCGGGGTACATGTTAGAGTGTTAGGTGCAGACGTAGGAAGTGTTTCCCCATAGGAAACAATGGGGCTGCGTTAGGAGCTGAACGCGGCTTTTTTGCAGGTGTTAGGTTTTTTTTCAGCTCAGACAGCTCCATTGGTTTCTATGGGGGAATCGTGCATGAGCACGTTTTTGAGGCTGGCCGCGTCCGTAAGCACCGCTGGTATCTAGAGTTGCAGTGGCGTTAAATTATGCTCTACGCTCCCTTTTTGGAGCCTAACACACTGAAAACCAAGCCATTCTGTGAGCTCTAAATACCAGCGGTATTTAAAAGGTGCGGGGGAAAAAAAGCATGCGTAGCTAACGCACCCCTTTGGCCGCAAAACTCTAAATCTAAGCGTAAGTTACAAAAAATAAAAAAATGAAGTTACAAACATTTAAAAAATATTACAACAATTTTAAGCTACTTACACCTAATCTAAGCCCCCTAATAAAATAACAAAGCCCCCCAAAATAAAAAAATGCCCTACCCTATTCTACATTAAAAAGTTACCAGCTCTATTACCTTACCAGCCCTTAAAAGGGCCCTTTGCGGGGCATGCCCCAAAGATAACAACTTTTTTGCCTGTAAAATAAAAATACCCCCCCAACATTAAAACCCACCACCCACATACCCCTAATCTAACCCAAACCCCCCTTAAATAAACCTAACACTACCCCCCTGAAGATCATTCTACCTTTAGCCGTCTTCAGCCAGCCGACCACCGATGGAACAGAAGAAGACATCCGGAGCGGCAGAAGTCATCATCCAAGCGGCGCTGAAGAAGTCTTCCATCCGATTGAAGTCATCATCCAAGGGGTGCTGAAGAAGTCTTCCATCCGATTTAAATAAACATCCAGACGGCGTCTTCAATCTTCATCCATCCGGAGCTGAGCCATCTTCAGACAAGCCGACGCGGAGCCATCTTCTTCCACCGACGACTGAACGACGAATGGCGGTTCCTTTAAGTGACATCATCCAAGATGGCGTCCCTCGAATTCCGATTGGCTGATAGGATTCTATCAGCCAATCGGAATTAAGGTAGGAAAAATCTGATTGGCTGATTAAATCAGCCAATCAGATTGAAGTTCAATCTGATTGGCTGATCCAATCAGCCAATCAGATTGAGCTCGCATTCTATTGGCTGATCGGAAGACTTCTTCAGCGCCCCTTGGATGATGACTTCAATCGGATGGAAGACTTCTTCAGCGCCGCTTGGATGATGACTTTTGCCGCTCCGGATGTCTTCTTCTGTTCCATCGGTGGTCGGCTGGCTGAAGACGGCTAAAGGTAGGATGATCTTCAGGGAGGTAGTGTTAGGTTTATTTAAGGGGGGTTTGGGTTAGATTAGGGGTATGTGGGTGGTGGGTTTTAATGTTGGGGGGGTTTGTATTTTTATTTTACAGGCAAAAGAGCTGTTATCTTTGGGGCATGCCCCGCAAAAGGCCCTTTTAAGGGCGGGTAAGGTAATAGAGCTGGTAACTTTTTAATGTAGAATAGGGTAAGGCATTTTTTTATTTTGGGGGGCTTTGTTATTTTATTAGGGGGCATAGATTAGGTGTAAGTAGCTTAAAATTGTTGTAATATTTTTTAAATGTTTGTAACTTAATTTATTTATTTTTTGTAACTTAGTTTTTTTGTACTTTAGTTAGTTTATTTAATTGTATTTAATTGTAGTTATTTGTAGGTAATTTATTTAATTAATTTAATGATAGTGTAGTGTTAGGTTTAATTGTAACTTAGGCTAGGATTTATTTTACAGGTAATTTTGTATTTCTTTTAGTTAGGTAGTTATGAAATAGTTAATAACTATTTAATTACTATTCTAACTAGCTAAAATAAATACAAAGTTACCTGTAAAATAAATATAAATCCTAAAACAGCTCCAATGTAATTATTAATTACATTGTAGCTATCTTAGGGTTTATTTCACAGGTAAGTATTTAGTTTTAAATAGGAATAATTTATTTAATGATAGTGTAGTGTTAGGTGTAATTGTAACTTAGGTTAGTTTTTATTTTACAGGTAAATTTGTCTTTATTTTAACTAGGTAGCTATTAAATAGTTAATAACTATTTAATAGCTATTGTACCTAGTAAAAATAAATTGAAATTTGCCTGTAAAATAAAAATAAATCCTAAGATAGCTACAATATAATTATTATTTATATTGTAGCTATATTAGGGTTTATTTTAAAGGTAAGTATTTATTTTTAAATAGGATTAATTTAGTTAATAAGAGTTATAATATTTAGATGTATTTAATTAATATTTAAGTTAGGGGGGTGTTAGGGTTAGACTTAGGTTTAGGGGTTAATAATTTTATTATAGTTGCAGTGGTGTAGGGGGGGGCAGGATAGGGGTTAATAAATTTATTATAGTGGCGGCGGTGTAGGGGGGGCAGGATAGGGGTAAATAGGTATTATGTAGGTGGCGGTGGGGTCCGGGAGCGGCGGTTTAGGGGTTAACATATATATTATAGTGGCGGCGGGGTCCGGGAGCGGCGGTTTAGGGGTTATAGTGGCGGCGGGGTCCGGGGGCGGCGGTTTAGGGGTTAACATATATATTATAGTAGCGGCGGGCTCCGGGAGCAGCGGTTTAGGGGGCAATACATTTATTTAGTTGCAGCGGTGTAGGGGGACACAGATTAGGGGTGTTTAGACTCGGGGTACATATTAGGGTGTTATGGTGCAGACATCTCCCATAGAAATCAATGGGATGTCGGGCAGCAGCGAACATGAACTTTCGCTATGGTCAGACTCCCATTGATTCCTATGGGATCCGCCGCCTCCAAGGTACGCTGGGCCGGAAAAGTGCCGAGCGTACCTGCTAGTTTTTTGATAACTAGCAAAAGTAGGCAGATTGTGCCGAACTTGTGTGCAGAACATCTGGAGTGACGTAAGACTCGATCTGTGTCGGACCGAGTCTGGCGGATCAAAGCTTACGTCACAAAATTCTACTTTTGCCGGGCAGCAGGGCTTGATAACTAAGGCAAATCAGCCTCACCACAAATACGCTGCGGAATTCCAGCATATTTGAGGTTGACGGCTTGATAACTAGAGGCCATTGTGTGTATCATTTGATTTATGATCTGGTTTCTATAAATATAATTCAATGTGTTTATAAATATTAACCAATCTCAAGAATTTAGGAATACTTATTAATTTAAATTGTTTCATATATACATTTTTATTGGGGGTTTGTTTTAAATAATAATAATAAATAAATTGTATTATAACCCTGCTATATACTGACAGCGTCATAATTGGTGCAAAACGTGTTGCGTCAAATTTGGGGTGAAATGGAGAGTGGAACTTGTATTAATTACATGGCTTAAACAGGATGCAAATAGATTTTTCCAAAAATATAAAAAGGAAGTTAGCTATATTATGTTGTGTATTTATTTAATTTTTTTTTTTTTTTAATAATTTTTTTATTGGTTTTACAAACAATATTAACATGTTTAGAAGGTGACAAAAAGTGATCAATAACTGTAAGCAATTTCTACACAAAGCGTCTCTGATTAGCAAGTGTTAGCAACAAGTGACCAGTTCTTTCATTGAGTTCTCAACTCAAACTGTATAGTCCTGAGTTCCATAAGTCCTTTGTTCTTTTTCCTCTTACAGGAGTTCTTTGCGGGTCACTATACATATATTTCAATCATTCCCCCGAAAGGGGTTCAAATGTTACTGTTCTATCATAAGGGTCTAATAACCATATTTAACTGTTTATTCATAACAATGGTAAGCAAACGGAATTTTCTGTAAGATTTAGTGTATCTAGATTGTAACTTTCGATGTGTTGTGTTAGGTTTAAAGTGTTAAATCTAAATAGAGGAGTGGGTGTCCGTCCCACCCCTCTGGTTTGTAATAGCCTTTATTGCAATATTTGGATATGATTCATTTTCTTTGGGATCTTAGTCCCAATAGTATGAGTTTAAGCTACTTTTCTTTTCTATCTCTAGCCTGGCACTACATCGTGAATTCTAGACCTATGAGGGTATAATCTGGTGGCCTCTGGGTTCTGACATTCCTTCCATCTCATTAGCATATATTCATGCATGTCTAATGTGTTTGCCTGCATGTGGTGATATCTTTCTAGGTGCAGTAAAGTTTCCACTTGTCTTATCCATTCCTCAACCGATGGCACTGTTTTGCTTTTCCAATTTTTCGGAATTAATGTTTTTGCCCCGTTCAACATAACTAATCTGAGTGCGGCTGCAGCCTTATTTTCCAGATTGGGCAGGGAAAGAAACAGTAGTGTCTTGGGACTATTCTCTAGTGCTTTCCCTGTTGCTAGCCTGATATACTCCAGTATCTCCGTCCAATAAAGTATCTCCGTCCAATAACTGTCTAGGCTTGGGCAATCCCACCATATATGTGCTAGTGTACCTTCGCCCCCACATTCCCTCCAACACTTCCCTGTGGTAGTTTTATATATTTGTTTTAACCTGACTGGTGTGAAGTACCACCTTGATAGGAATTTATAGCTTGACTCCTGAATTCTAGCAGAAATTGAGGATTTTTTTGTAGTTTGGAATGCTGCCAGCCATTCCTGTGGCTCAATTTCCAGGTTTAATTCCTTTTCCCATGCCCTGGTAAAGGTTGGCAGCGTATGGGCGTCCTCAACTATAAGTATCTTATATAGTATCGATATTGCATGGTCTGTCGGTGTGTCCCTCAGGCATAGTTTCTCGTATGTGGTGGTTTGTCTGGTTAGGTTGTGTTTTTGGTTATGTGTTGTCAGGAAATGGTTTAATTGTGAGTGTGTCAGCCAATTCATGTTACGGCCTACTTCGTTTTCTTTTAGTTGTTCGAGTGTTCCCAGTCTACCTCCCTCCATCAAAGCTGTGAGTGCCCTTTTCCCGTATGGAATGTTTATTGTCATGTCGAGTTCTTTATAATTCCACGGCAATGCAGGGTTCTGGCATATGGGTGTCAGGGGCGAGGTCTGTGTGGATATGTTTATCGATGTGTTAAGAAGTTTATCCCAGTTATGAAAAAAGTCTACATACAGTGGGTGCAGTTCTGTTACTTGTGGTCTGTCTTTTCTAGCTAGCCAAGCCATGCCTCCCGCGTTACCCGTGCCTAATAAGGCTCGGTCCAGTTGCACCCACGCTTTATTCTGGTCATTACAGCACCAGTCCAACAGGATGAGTAGAGTGATTGCCTGCTTGTATTTCTCCAAGTTTGGTAAACCCAGTCCTCCCCTGTCCCTTGGTAAGTAGAGTGTTTTCTTGGGGATGCGTGGTCTAATGCCGCCCCATACATACTGTTCTATTAGTGTTTGTATTTTATTTAAGTAATTGTGTGGGAGGGGTATGGGTGTTGTTTGTAGTAAATATAGAATTCTTGGCATAATGTTCATCTTAATGACGTTTATCCTCCCCAACCATGATATTGTTTTGGTTTTCCAGTTAGACATATCAGCTATTAGATCTCTCTCTAGTTGTTTATAGTTTGCCTGAAATACCTCTTGCTGGTTTGGTGACATGTAGATACCTAAGTACTTCATTTTTGTGTCTTGTTGTCTGAGTTGGCATCTCTGTAGTGTGTTGCCTATGATTTCCTTAGTGCATGTTATGTTTAATATTTCTGATTTAGAGAGGTTCAGTTGGAAGTTCGATACCCTTCCATATGCGTTAAAAAGATCTAATGCCCTGGGTAGTGAAGTGTCTATATTTGTCAGTGTGAGTAGGATGTCGTCGGCATAAAGCGCCAGTTTGTAGTGTCTGGGTGTAATGTCTAGTCCCGTAATCAGCCTGTCGTCCCTAATTCTCTGGGCAAGTACTTCTATAGTGAGAGCGAAAAGTATCGGGGAAAGTGGGCATCCCTGTCTAGTGCCATTTCTGATAATGAGCTTCTCCGAGAGAAGCCCGTTTACTTTTATTTTTGCAGTGGGTGCTCTGTATAAGGTGAAATGTGCGGGTGTGAATAGAATGTATAGTCCCTTGTATGTGGGTGCTGTGTCCTCCATACGTCGTGTAGTTTGAGTTGTTGTAGTTGTGAGTTTATGGATTTTATCACTCTATGTGATGTGCTAGTCCTGCCCATTGACGTGTCTTGTGTCGGGTCTAGTGGCGTGTTAAAGTCCCCACAGAGCAGGATAATCCCCCTAGAGTGTTCCATTATTAGTTGGGCAATTTGTTTGAACAGGGTTTGTTGACCTATGTTTGGCAGATAAATATTAACTAGTTAACTAGTGTAGTCTGCGTGTTGAAGAGTAAGCCCGTCACCAGCAAGTAAGCTCCTTTGGGGTCTTTAATGACATTAGTCGGGGTAAATTGAATGTTGTTTCTCAGAAAAATGCCCACCCCTCCTTTTTTCGTAGGCCCTGATGCTGTGAAAGCTGTTTTATACCTACTGCTAATAAACTTGGGTTCCCTTCCCTTCTTAAAGTGGGTCTCTTGGATGTACAGTATGTCCCCCATGTCTTTATGCATCTGATTGAATGCTATGGAACGTTTCTCTGGGCTGTTTAGGCCCTTCGCATTTATGGATAATATTTTAAGTCTTCTAGGCTGCATGTTGTTGCGGTTCACTACGTCTCTATTCTTCAATGTCCCTCTCTTACCTGCCCCTTAGTGATATGGATATTGGTTATTTGTTTCAACCTGTGTGGCTATTTATTTATCTGATGGTAGTGGTTTATGTGTTAAGGAGTCAAGCACTCGGTGGCGCTGTTGTTATCTAGTGCTATCTTATGTTAAGGAGCTATAGTTGTGTTATGTTGGAGAAATCTATTTATGAGCTTTGTTATATTGTGGCCACCAGGACGTGAGATAACCCCTCCTCTGGCCCTCTCTTCCCTACTATGCTTGTCGTTAACTTCTTTGAGATGTCTAAACTAACAAAATCTCTAACTTGAACTAAAACACTGTGTTACAATTAACATTAAAATTTGGTGTGTAACAAAACAATACAATTGAGGCAGTATCCCTGCCCCCAAACCCAACCTGTAAAAAAAGAATCATATAAAAGATTAAACATTGTAAGCATACGACCTTATTTTGTCTGTTCTGAACCAACGTTCATAGTGTTATAGTCCTTACAAAGACATTTATAATGTCAGGTGGTCGATGTCGAATCTTCCTCCTCCGACATTTCAAGTTGTGCAGTTTTCTCTGAGTGATGTGGATCTTTCTTCTGGAATATGCGTGGATTGTTCCCACGCCCTGTGTTTCTTGTTTCATCAAGTTCTGCGGTTTCCAGCTGATGTATGTTGATTTTCAGGACTTCACAAAAGTGAGGGAGATCTTCCTTGTGTTTAAAAATCACCGTAGAGTTGTCTTTGCTTGCTATGATGCTGACCGGGAAGCCCCATCTGTAGGCAATCTTGTGATCTCTTAGGGTCTTTGTGATGTGGCTCAGCTCTCTCCTCTTTTGAAGGGTGATTGGGCTGAGGTCTTGAAAAATCTGTATGCGGTTTCCCGAGTGTGATATATTTTGTTTCAGTCTGGCATGTCTCATTATATCTTCTTTGTCTTTAAAGTTTAATAATTTGAGTATTACGTCTCTCGGTGGTGCTTTGGGAGGAGGCTTAGCCCGTAGTGCTCTGTGTGCTCTTTCAATTGTCATATCTGGAGCACAGTTGTCGCCCTTAACTGTTCTAAATAAATCTTGTAGGCAGCCCTCTAGTGCTACTTGTTGGATTGTTTCAGGGATACCGTGTATCCTTAAATTATTTCTCCTTCCCCTGTTGTCCATATCTTCAACTTTTTCCATGAGGTGGCCTATGGTCTCTTCCTGGTCATATACCATCCGTGACATGTGTTGAATGTCTGTGTCCATGTTGTTGTGGCTCTCTTCCAATGTTGTGACTCTCTGTGTTACTCTTGATATATCCCTCTTTAGTTCACCGTACCAGTTTTTCACTTCTGCTACTATCGCTTTGAGATCATTCTTGGTGCACAATGGTAGGATATCCTCTCTTGTGAGGGTTGTGCTGTCATGTGGCCTGGTTGCTTCTTCTACCATTATCTCCGTTTGTGGGCCTTTGTTAGTGGTGGCCTGTGAGCTCTCTAACGATGTTTCAATTGGTTTCAGGTAATGCTGTAACATTCTAGAGCGTGGCGTGTTTTCAGTTTTGTTAGGCTTACGGCCTGGCATTTCACCAGGACAGTGCAAACAGGGGTATAGTTATGTGGTATATGCAGTCAGGATGTGCTGTGGCGTCGTCTTTTTTTTTCTCTCTGCTGTTTTGTTTTCCCCTGTATTACTCTATCCGCCCTGTCCAAGTTCCAGCTATTTCCCACCTCTGTGTTAATAAAGTCTTTTTCTCATTTGCAGCTGAGTATCGTGCTTAAGGGATGGGGGTTGATATGTCTGCTTATCACTCTTTTTTGCCCCCTTATTTCCTGTTTTTCCTCCCTTTCAGCCTGACTATCATGCAATATCTTTTCAGGGATGTGTGCTGTGTACCTTCTTGTGGTGTCCTTATATAACAATGGTGCTGATGGTTATAGGCTTAGGGCCCTGTTTGCCTTAGGTACTGCCTTTTGTGCTGCTTACTCTGCTTAAATTGGGCTTTAATTATACTTGTTTCGCCGCTTCATTAAGTGCCTGTGTTCTTATTAAACTTTCTACTGCTTATGCAGTCTTACCCCTGTCCGTAGCGCTGTGTCTCTATCAATAACGGTAGGCCACGTGGTATCGCGGCTCCGTTTTTCAATGCCGGGACTTCCTTACCGCTTCTTCTCCTTCTGTGGGTCCCGCGGCTTCGTGTGACTGCTTTATGCCGTTGAGGGGGATATGCTTCGCTGCTTCGTGGGTATGTGTGTGTGCAGTCAACGGCTTGTTCCCTTACGTTTGCCGTATTTATTTAATTTTTTATCTCTATACCTATTAGTGCAACAAGTTTGGGGCAAAGCTTTGCAACAAATTTGGAGAAATAATATTGTCCCCTTGCTTTGTAATGAGAGACAAAGATGTAACATATTCCATAAGTAGTAATTTTTTTTCCATTTTTATCCCTATATTTACTAGTGCACCAAATGTGGAGCAATACTATTGTTTGATTTAGAAAGTGTATACAATTTTAATAAAGTTTCTAATTTACTTTTATAATGTAACTAGTCCTAAAGCCTGTGTACACAGGACATTTTTGCAGTACAGAAGTTCCACCCCTTGCTCTCTCTCTATCCCCCCTCTATTTTGCTCTCTCTGCCCCCTCTCTTTTGCTCTCTCTGCCCCTTCTCTTTTGCTCTCTCTCTACCCCTCTCTTCTGCTCTCTCTGCCCCTCTCTCTATTTTGCTCTCTCTCTCCCCTTCTCTTTTGCTCTCTCTCCCCTCTCTTTTGCTCTCTCTCTCCTCCTCTCTCTTTTCCTCCCTCTCTTTTGCGCTCTCTCTCCCCCTCTCTTTTGCAAAAAAGATGTAGGTTCATCAGGGCCTTCAATGGCAATCTGCAATTTGTATTGCCACAGTAGCAAGTGCAGCATCTTATTGGTGCAATGCCTTGTCTGAGTCTAATTTAGAAGATACTCTGTTGGAGGAGATCCAAGATTGGATTAAGGCTCTCAAATTAGCTTACTCCTTTATTTCTGATGCTAACATGCAAGTTATTAGACTGGGAGCGAAGATGTCTGGTTTCACTGTCCTAGCCCGCAGGGCTTTGTAGCTAAAATCTTGGTCAGCTGATGTTTCCTCCAAGTTTAGGGGTTAACATATATATTATAGTAGCAGCGGGCTCCGGGAGTGGCGGTTTAGTGGGTAATACATTTATTTAGTTGCGGCGGTGTAGGGGGGGACAGATTAGGGGTGTTTAGACTCGGGGTACAATTAGGGTGTTAGGTGCAGACATCTCCCATAGAAATCAATGGGATGTCGGGCAGCAGCGAACATGAACTTTTGCTATGGTCAGACTCCCATTGATTCCTATAGGATCCGCCGCTGGGCCGGAAAAGTGCCGAGCGTACCTGCTAGTTTTTTGATAACTAGCAAAAGTAGGCAGATTGTGCCGAACTTGTGTGCGGAACATCTGGAGTGACGTAAGAATCGATCTGTGTCGGACTGAGTCCGGCGGATCGAAGCTTACGTCATAAAATTCTACTTTTGCCAGTCAGCAGGGCTTGATAACTAAGGCGAATCAGCCTCGCCACAAATACACTGCGGAATTCCAGCGTATTTGAGGTTGACAGCTTGATAACTAGAGGCCATTGTGTGTATCATTTGATTTATGATCTGGTTTCTATAAATATAATTCAATGTGTTTATAAATATTAACCAATCTCAAGAATTTAGGAATACTTATTAATTTAAATTGTTTCGTATATACATTTTTATTGGGGGGTTTGTTTTAAAGAATAATAATAAATAAATTGTATTATAACCCTGCTATATACTGACAGCGTCATAATTGGTGCAAAAAGTGTTGCGTCAAATTTGGGGCGAAATGGAGAGTGGAACTTGTATTAATTACATGGCTTAAACAGGATGCAAATAGATTTTTCCAAAAATATAAAAAGGAAGTTAGCTATATTATGTTGTGTATTTATTTAATTTTCATCTCTATACCTATTAGTGCAACAAGTTTGGGGCAAAACTTTGCAATAAATTTGGAGAAATAATATTGTCCCCTTGCTTTGTAATGAGAGACAAAGATGTAACATATTCCATAAGTAGTAATGTATTTTCCATTTTTATCCCTATATCTACACAGACACTGGTTGGATGCAGAGATGCTCCAAAAATATGTTGATTTATGCAGACACTGGTTGGATGCAGAGATGCTCCAAAATATGTTGATTCCAATCTAGTCCCAAGAGGCCTTAGAGTTTTCAAAAGCTGTTCTTTAAAAGATGACCAGTCCCTCAACACGAAGTGGGACGCAACTCTCACCACGTGTTCAGTGACCCTCATGAAAATTTTGATTACATATCGCAAGTCTTTAGTGGATACAATTTCTAAAGAACTAGAGATTGTCCAACAAAGTCTGGATAAATTCAAAAACACAAAACAATATGAAGAACTTAATGGTATAGTTTTGCAGAAAACTGATAATTATCAAAAAGAACTGATGGAGATAATAAACCGCAAATTAGCCAGGGACAATGAGGATTACTTGAAAGGGGAAGTCTATACATATAATAAAAAGAAAGTACAGATAGAAACTCCCAATATGACTAATCACATTGATGAGGGACAGAGGATGACATCTGGTACACCTCCATTTACACCCAACATTCATCATGAAGATAGATGGACAGTAGTTAATCATCATAAAAATAAAAATAAGAATAAAAATAAAAATGTTCATAAAAATAATTCCAATAATGGGTACAACAATAGACAAGTAACGACCCATCATGATAGAGATTATAGACAGAGGTCAATATAACCAGCAAAGAGTCCCCGATCATTATCATCAGGCACAATACCGAGGTTGGTCCCATAATGGACCCAACTCTTCTGCCCATTATGGGCAGAGTAGGGATGGGCAGAACAGGGATGCAAGATATTATCAACAGCACTATAATAGGGAAAATAACTCTTCTGAGCAATTTAACCGTTATAAATCCCATGATAATGATCAATGGTCTAGTGTAAAATCAACTCCTAGGGATCAGCAACCCTATATAAGATCAATATTGGGGGATGCGAATCTTGACTCTCCTCGAGATAGAAGAGATTACAGCTATATCGAGGCAAGTACCTCAAATAGGTTTCAGGTTTTAAATAATTCGGAACCCCATGAATATGACATCAGACATTCTGAAAACAGTGAAGCCAGCAATATACCACAGTCTACAACTTCACAGCAAATTTTTTTAGATCAACGCCCCAGACAGCTTATATGGAAACAAAAAAAGATTGCAAGCTATTTGGAGCCGGTAGTCAGCCTCACTCCTTCATACAAAGGAAAAAGACCTCACATAAATGAGGATGTAGAGGAAGAAACACAGCCCTCAAAAAGGCACGACTACAGGCCCTGAGTAGTGGGATCTTTAATTTGTCTTCCCATGCTCTGACCAATGATGAGGTCAGGGTTCTGGGGAAGGGGCTATCTTTTAGCCCGTCCAACTCGCATAATATGTTTTCATTTTTTGTGGATCTTAATAGATTCACCCAAAAACTTTCTATGCAGAAATACTTTGCAGAAAATAAAATAAAAGATGACTGTAGTATGCCAATTCTGACAGAGTCAATGGACCCTAGGCTTGATAACCAAATAATTCCGGTTTATGAACCCGAATCCTTACTTAACCAGTTATGTGAAGGTTATGTTCATACATGCTTTAAGAACAAATGCAATTTTGTTCCTAAATTAACAAACAATGCCCACATAGAGATTTTTAGGCAATTAGTTAGTGATGAATTTAATCAGATACCTAAAGGTAATAATAGAAAAGGGAACCTTTTTTGGAACGAGAAATGTGCATTAGAAACTTTAAGAAATGATAAATCTATCGTGATCAGACAAGCCGATAAAGGCGGAGGGATCGTCATTCAGGATCTTAGTGACTACCTCTTAGAGGCCGACAGGATCCTGAATGACAAAAATTACTATATTAAAATGACTTTTGATCCCACCACCAAATATCTGGCGACTCTGAAAGATCTAGTGGAAGGTGCTTTTAAAGAAGGAATTGTCACCAAGAAAGAAAAGGACTACCTTATCCCCATTGAGCTAAACCGTGCATTCTATTACCATCTACTGAAGTTGCACAAGGACTCTAGATGTCCCCCCGGCTGCCCGATAATATCGGGAATAGGCAGCCTAACAGATAGCGCTTCATCTTATGTAGACTTTTTTCTACAAAAATATGTTGTTGGTCTCGAGTCTTACATACGAGATTCTACAGACTTAATAAATAAACTGGAACAGATTAGTATCACACAGGACCTAATTTGGATCACGTGTGATGTCCATGCTTTATATTCCAATATCTCACATAATCTTGGACTACAAGCGGTTTCTAGTTTTCTGGAAACAGATATTTATCTACCAGACACTCAGAAAGAATTTATCTTGTCATTAATATCATTTATTTTATACCACAACTATTTTGTCTATCAGGATGAGTACTACCTTCAGGTGAAGGGGACGGCCATGGGTACCAGGTTCTCCCCAAGTTATGCAAATTTATTTATGGGGTAATTCGAACAACAATATATTTATGACTCCAGTTTTGGGGCGAACCTGGTATACTATGGCCGGTATATAGACGATCTAGTTGTCGTGTGGAAGGGGGATAGGCTACTAGCTGAGGAATTTGTGAGACATTTGAATAGCAACAATAAGGGCTTGAAGTTCACAAGTACAATAGATTTAAATACTGTTGTATTTCTGGACTTAGAGCTAAGTTTCGCTGATGGTAGGATATCTACCAGCACTCATTTTAAGCAAGTAGATTGTAACAGTTACTTGGATTTTAGAAGCAATCATCATCTCCCTTGGAAAAGAAATGTACCATACGGGCAGTTCAAGTGAGTTCGCAGGAACTGCAGTAGTTTAACAGATTACGAAATACAGAGTAAGATTCTTAAAGACAGATTTAAAGAGAAAAAATATCCAGAACATATCATCAACAGTGCCTACGATAGGGCAAAAAATGACGAAAGAAAACAATATTTGGAGAAAAAGACAGCAAACACACAATCTCAAGTTGGTCTCAGTAATCGGACCATGTTCATTACCGAATATAATTGCAATTATGGTAAAATTAAAAATAGTATCATGAAACACTGGAAAATTCTATTAAAAGACCCTATCTTAGGCCCTTTGTTAGATTCGAAACCTACTATTGTTTACAGAAGAGCACCTAACTTAAAAAGGATTCTGGCACCGAGTAAAGTGGTTAAAAATAGGAATAATTTAACTAATTTAAATTATAATAAGGCCCACAACATTACCGGCAAAATATCAAGAAAAGGTAGTTTCAAATGTAGTCACAACAAATGTAAAATGTGTGATTTCATAACACATAATGTAGACACCTTTAAATCTAACTCAACATCTAAAATCTATAAAATGAGTAGTCGGATGACTTGTGCGTCTAATTATGTGATTTATCTACTATCCTGCATTTGCGGGTACCAATATGTAGGACGCACCTGCAGACGATTGAGTGTGAGGTGGTCAGAACATTCTAGAAATATTAAACACAACTTTAAATCACATAGTGTACCCCGAAATTGTAATACTAAACATAGCGGGAATTTACATTGTTTGCAAATAACTCCAATTAAGCACATCCCAAGATCTGACTTTTACAATCGATTCTATAGGCTCAGACAGAGAGAGACCTTCTGGATCTATAGACTCCAGACTTTACATCCATTAGGTCTCAATGCAAATATCGATCTTGCAGCTTTTCATAATTAATTTTATTTTTATTATTATCATTAATTTTTTTTTTCAATTTATTTTATTTTAGTGCCAATATTTGGGTATCAGCATTGGTAATGGGTTATTTAACAATAATTTTATATTTTTAATTTTATTTGAAGATTTAGATTTACATAAAGATATTTTTTCAAAGTATAATATGAACGGTTTGTTGGTTTATTTACTGTATAAGGAGTTTGATTTTGGTTCATCCAGTCAGTATTTATTTATTCATTTTATTATTTTTCATGATTTATTGTTATTTTGTATTAATTGCAATCCTATTTTAAGGTTTATTTGCCTGTTTAAAGGGTATATACATTTTCCATTTTTTTGACCGCTTGAGCCAGGTAGTCTGATTTAGTTTTAAAAGTCCATATGAATTAATATTATCACTAATATTTAGCCGGTTAAATATGGGAGTACATATTTGAATAGATTCCACTGTTAGACTTGTATGGGTTATGTGAATGTTAACATTTAAGATGAATTGTTTATATGAGATCTGTGAGTGAATGTTTATTTATGATCACCTATTTAGCATATAGTATTTACGGTGAGATTTTAATTAATTTTTCAGAGTTGTTACTGATCCAATGTATTATACCAAATAATATCACACATAAAAATGAAATATGAATTTAATTAAGCATCTAAGAATTTTGTAGGACATGCTTTATATGTATTTCAAGTGGAACGCACACATGAATTATATTAGCCAGTCAGCTGTGATTTGAGACGCAAGCTGCTTGGTATGGGGGTGTGTAAATTGTAAGTGATCTAATTGGTTAGAGGAGGTTTTTAAGCAGCAGGCTTTTGAGAATATGTATAACAGCCTGATGAAACGGCTCTGTGTAGCCGAGAAACGCGTTGCTTTGTAGCTTTGATTTTATAACATTTTATTAAAATTGTTTTAAGTTTACTCTGTTTGAGTTTGCTCTCTCCTCTTTCCATTTGTGGACTTTGCGGTTTTTGGCTAATTGGAGCCTTAAACACTGTTTGCCGCCATTTGCCTGTCCCTCTGCCAGTGTACGGATCATCGGCACACAAGGAGGAAGGTGTGTTACTGTCCAGAGATCCTGATTGGCCTGACGGAACCCGGCCCGGCTCGAGGATTTGCTGCCGCCTTGGTCTGTCTTCCGGGCGACGTTGAGGTCCCGGTCTGCTGTTTTAGGCACGTCTTAGTGCCGCTTGTCTTGTGAGTATTGGTCTCTTCCTTTACTAGATTTATATCCGGGTTTTAGCGTTATTACCCTATTGGCGCCTTCCTTTTCCCTACTATAGATTCTTTCACCGTGGACACACGTTATAGAAGAGCGGCCCTCCTATTGGATTATTCGGACTGACCTACATTACTACTACCCTGGGCGCACCTCTGTCAGGAACTTGCTTCTTTGACTTTCGGAAACTTGTAATAGCAGCGTTAGGGAAAATAAAGCGTTATGGGCCACAACGCTGCTATTTGAGTCATAACGCCAATCTCGTAATCTAGGTGAATGTCTTTCATCATTCTGTATGCTAAGTGACACAGTGTTCATGCATTTTAGGGCTATATCCACCTTTATCCCAGTATTATAAAATAGGTCTGTGCTGGAATGGTACACACAAAAATGCAAATATCCTCCAGCTTTAAAGTTGCATGTACAACCATGGTATAATCACTCCACCAACAACAGTGTCTTGTTCTGCACCATGCTTGATCTACATCTATATATATTATTATATTGGGCTGATTGAGAACTGTTCTAAAGAAATAATCTGAATAAAAGAATAATAAGATCTCAGTATGCAGATACAATAAGCAAATTCAGTATATGTTTTGAATTTTAATATATTTTGGCACTGTGCACAGCTGCTTCAAAGCACATGGAATTAGGCATACATTTGCCATTCAGTGGTTTGAGTACATAATCACATAGTATATATACCTTCAGGGTGTTTAATAAATAGCATATTGATTGAGTCAGTCGGTTAAGCAAAAGAAATGTCAAACCTTCTGAAACAGGATTGCTTCAAACTTCTCAGGAAGCTATAATGAACAGTCCACTTGACATGAACGGGAGATGAGACATGAGATCCACACAATTGATTGCCTACCTAACTGTCCTGTAGCTGGCCTGTAATCCTTAGTGGCAAGTGCTTATGCGGCACATCCAGCACATTCACACCATTCTGCTCCCTCGTGCGCCTGTAATGATGCCAGGGCCAGAGTGACGTCATTCCAGGTTCTGGTTTCCATTGTGCATCGCTTCCCTCCTTCCTCCCTCACAGCGCTGTAACAGAGTAGGCGCGCTGCAGCAAGATGAGGCAAAAAGAGTAGGCAACTGGCCAAAAGTATCGGTGCCAGAATCGGAGCATTGTGCACGAGTAAGAGTACTTATGCAAATGCTCAGTATCTGCACCATTACCGATACTAGTGCATCCCTAATATGTATACATATGTATTTTTTTGTTTATATGTGTAAATATGGCACATATAAATACATATGCACAGACACACACACATATATATATATATATATATATATATATATATATATATATATATATATATATATTTACACACACACACACACATATATTTTATATATATATATATAGGTATCCAAAACACCAGAACTCGCCCACAGAGGAAAACTGCCTGGGTGCAAATTTGTAGAAAATATTTAGCCAGAAGAAAATGCACTCTCAGGACTTTCATAAATAAGTTACTTTTATTCCTGTAACGTTTTCGGAGGATGCTGATGAAGGAGGCAAGACCTCCGAAAACGTTACAGGAATAAAAGTAACTTATTTATGAAAGTCCTGAGAGTGCATTTTCTTCTGGCTAAATATATATATATATATATATATATATATATATATACAGTATATATATATATATATATATATATATATATATATATATATATATATATATATATATATATATATATATATATATATATATATATATAGGCACCTTTAGACATGTATATGATGTATCTCTATGTTAAAGCCCTTTGCCTGCCTTTTTTTCTAACACCTTAGACCTTATATCTTTGAGTCATTATAACTTTTGTGTGCAATATTTGTTTTGAATATTTTTTATTAGATGGTGTTATTTTGAGTGTAACTATACTTTGTAATGTATTTTTGATGTGTTTTGTGCAACTTTTTTAGTTTCACTAAACAGTTAACTAGAGCTCTGAAGTTTGCAATCGGCCGCTAGCAGGGGGTGTCAATCATCCCGAGGTACTTCTTAACTTATGTTTCCGGCGAGGCTGAAGACTCGCACAGAAACAGCAGCATACGCTGCATGATAAATCTAGCCCACTGTATCATCTTTTTATAACAAATTTTGTGTGTGAGTAACAAGACTTTATATACACTTGTGACTGCAATATTTAATCTGTTATTTGCTTTTTTCAGTTACAGTAGTTATCATTAAAACCTGTTGCTTCTAGTCCACTTCTGTGCTTTCACATACTCTCCCATTGACTTCAAAGGAGAGAGAAAAGTGGAAAAAATACCCATACTCACGCGCTAACACCTAAATCTCCACAATCCCCATTGAAAAATAACCCACTACAATATTAAACCCTAAACCGCCACACCCCCATCACAAAGTAACCCAATAAAATGTTAACTCCTAAACTGCCACAACCCCGTTGCAAAATAACCCACTACACTATTAACTCCTAAACCACCACACCCCCCATCACAAAGTAACCAACTAACATTTAACCCCCCTAACCTATCACCCCCTAAGTTACCCTAAAACAGACAAAAAAAACCTAACCTTACTTTTAAAAAACAAACCTCCCGGAGGCGGTCCATCTTCTTATCTTCCTCCTGGCGGCAGTCCATCTTCTTATCTTCCTCCTGGCAGCAGTCCATCTTCTTATCTACATCCTGGCTGCAATCTTTATCCATCTTCTTATCTTCATCCTGGCGAAAGTCTTCATCCATCTTCTTAGCCCCTCTATATAGGAGTACCCTTGCATTTCTATTGGCTGATTTTCAATTTCAAATTCCAATCAGCCAATAGAAAAGGGGTTAATATTGTAGTGAGTTACTTTGCGATGGGGGTTGTAGCGGTTTAGGTTTTTTCCACTTTCCTCTCTTTATTGAAGTCAATGGGAGAGTATGTTAATGCATAAATAGTTTAACCAGTAATTAGCTATCCGCACTGGTTTGTATAGCTCTCAGGTGTTTTAGTGTCGCTCCTTCAGCGTCCTGCTCAGCTTGTTTCAGTGGTGTGTCTGTGTCTCTGGTCGCGTGATCAGACCTTGTCCAATCCAAACCTTTCTCCTCCGTGTCAGCTTACAGACAGATTTTTTTCTAACTGATAGGATAATCCACAAAGTGCTCTGTATATCAATGTCAGTGTTAAGGAGCTGATCCTCCTGCAATCATCAACGCGTTTCAGCCTTAAAATGGCCTTAATTTCAAGATGATTATATTCTGATTCACCATGTTAAATAGTCTCTCAAACCTGTGGGCGTGGTTATGGGGGTCAATCTTCCTTTTAACCATGTGCATTAGATGGTAATCTCTCCTGTGGCTAAAGTGGTTATATTCATCATTATCGATATACGGGCTTCTAAGGAAGCTGGGGAATCTCCACTACATACATTGCTTTTAACCCTTTGGACACATTTTTTATGCTAGCATTCATTTTTTTGAAATTTTTATTGTCTTAACCACCAGTGGTCATTTGAATAGTGTTACTTGTTTTTACTTATATACATTGTTGATGAGTAAATATATTTTTATACCATATTGTGCTTTTTTAGAGCTCTCCCCCCCCATTTTTAGATTTGTATCACTTGTTAACCTCACATCAGAAAGTGTGTATAGATAAAAAAAACTTTTTTTTTACTCAGGTATCCTTTGCAGACTCACCGTCTGCTTCTTTGGCATGCATGACTTTTAAGACAGCTTCCATATTAACATTATCCTCACTGCCTAATATGAGCATGGCAAGTGTCTGGTTTAAATTTGCAGTGATGTCACATATCCCCACTGCCTGTTCCATATTTTCCACTGTTTTTAGACTGTTCTTGATTTCCATTATTTGGTCAAAAAAGGTTTACAAGATTCCATCCAAAATTCTATATGACTATCTTAAACTTGTCAGTGGCATTAAGAAGCATGATTTAAGAAATGTCTATATACAGTGCTATCATGAGATTCTAAAAAAGTATCTGATGGGGTTGAATGAGGAAATATGTTAAACATCCTTAATACATTTGGAATTGTCAAAAAAAAACCAACAACTTTATAGCATGCTCTGAATGTTTAATCACATTTTACTCAGTCCAATAATCAGTTCAGAAAACATATAAATATTAAATATCCCAGCACAAAACTTGTAAATTATTTAACCATTAATAAGCAATATCGATGCTATATAATTTCTTAATAACCTGCATAGCTACATTATCATCCGTAATTGAACACATATGTGAACAAGGTACTATTGTGAAACCTATATTTGCATACATAGAAAAACAACCCACCACAGCCCTTCTTTACATAAATGTACCCCAAGAGATCTATCTGTTGAGACCCCTAGGAGACATGGTGTCTAATCTTATCCATTGAGCCTCTTTTTTAAAGAAGATTTTTTGTCTGTCTCCTCCCCATCTTAAAGGGGCAGCACCATCCACAATCTGGAAACGCAATTTAATTTTTTTTGTGGCTAGCAATGGTAAAATTGTGTGCCACTGGGGCATCTTCATCCAATTTGCAATTTGCAGCTTTGTGTTGGTGTATCCTATCCTTGGCATGTTGGGTTGTCTCCCCCACATATGCTAGACCACAAGGAAATATATAATGAATTTAGAGCTACAGGTGAAATGACCTTTAATTGGTATGTGTTTACCAGAGTGTGGATGTGTTATAGCATTTCCCTGCTGGAGGGAGTGCATTGAGCACAATTCATACATGAATAGCAACCTTTCTTAATAGTCAGGAGGGGCCTTTTCAAAGTGCTTAAATCTGCCGTACCAAGTCATCCCTAAGGTTCCTATTCCTCTTGTATGAGAATAAAGGTGGATCTTTAAAGATATGGGTTATTTGGCCATCTTGTTGAAGAACATGCCAATGTTTAAGTATGATGGAACGTAGTTTACCACTGTGTAGTCTAAACTGAGTAACAAAAGGTACTGATAATTGTTTACTTCTAGTGAGTAATGCATTTCTAACAATTGAATGGAGTTTTTCAAGACTCTCTTTTAGAACCTCCTGTGGATAACGTCTTTTTATGAATTAAGGGACTTTTCATCAAGTCTCCATTGGCATTTAATTGGATCATCCACTATCCTTTTCGTACGTACGTAATTGACTATATGGTAAACTCCTAATGATAGCGGAGGATGGAAACTATCATAATATATCAAATTGTTTTTGTCTGTCTTTTTGGAAAAAATATTACATCTCAGAGACTCACCCCTGATAGAAACCCTTGTGTCAAGGAAACTAATCTGACCCCTGTCCATCTCCATAGTGAATTTCAAATTTTCTGTGGCTGTATTCAATCTGGAAATGAACATATTTAGGTTCTCAATTGCTCCTGTCCAAATCATGAATATATTGTCTATATATAACGAAACCAGCACAAAACAGACCTCCTAAATAACTCATCCACATATACCACCTCCTCCTCAAATTGACCCATGAAGAGGTTGGCATATGTGGGGGGTGGGGGCCACATTCAAGTCCATAGCGGTGCCTTTCTTTTGGACATAGAAAGTGTCCTCAAACATAATTTTTTTTCAATAGAACCAACTGAAATAAATCTTTGATGAATCTCCTCTCATTTGGAGAGTATAATCCATCCTTGTCAAGAAAATAGAAGACATTTTCAATGCCCAAATCATGCGGTATGGATGTATATAGACTTGAGATGTCCAATGTCACAAGGGCACTACCAGGGGGATACCTAAATCTGAGACCTTTCTCAAAAAATCTGTGGTATAATAATGTAATGTAGCAATATGGATTAATAATATAATATATAACATCAATATTGCTTATTAATGGTTAAAGGGACAGTCAAGTCCAAAAAAACCTTTCATGATTCAGATAAAGCATGTAATTTTTTTTTTTTATAAAGCTTTTATTTATATCCAACAATGTAGACAGAAATCAATTGTATCGTCATGCCACATGGGGCATAGGTTGAAAATTGACAAAACATACATAAAAAAATATTTAAGGTTATAATACACATATGTTCATAGGATAAATATATAAGATTTCAGTTAGCATTAAAGCCTTGTACAATATATTAGGTGTCTGCATTGTTAGGGTATTTAACATTGTTCCCCTAGTCCCCTACCTCCCTTATCCTCTCCACTCCCCCTTCTTCCCTCTTTACATCAATAAGCATATTTTTTAAGTAAAAGAAAGAGAGAAAATAATAATAATAAAAAAATTGTGCTACCAAATCCTGTGTAAAACTATTTTGTAGTTTCTGAATGGCTATATCAGTTGGTCAATTTTGTTGGGAGGAAAACTTTGATGAAAAGGGACCATTTTTAAAACATATACAAACGTCCCGCTTGTTGTTCATATCTGTATTGTTTTGTTCCATTATGCATTGCTTTTTTAAATAGTTTTTAATTTCAAGGATATTAGGAATAGTTACTTCTTTCCATTTTCTAAAATGGCAGCTAATATGATCATGTTAATCATTTTTTTATGCTGTTAGTTTTGGGTTTCCTCCCACATGAATATTATCTGCAACAGAGAGAAATTCTGAATAGGCAATTTTAATGTATAAAGAAGCCCAATAAGCTATTTTTTGCCATAATTGCCTAATTTTGAGACAATCCCAAATCATATGAGACAGATTAGCCGATGAGTATTAATATTTTGGGCACTTAATAAAACTAGAATTGCCCCATCTATCCCCTTTTTCTGGCGTGTAATAAGTTCTGTAAAGTAACTTAACATGGGATTCTGTTAAGGTTGAGGACAATGTAGTCTGAGTAACCACCCGGATGGATCTTTGGACAAGACACATATTTATATCATATTTATATCTTCCAAGGGAAGCAAATTCTTCCAATGCTGAGATATTTCTCTTAAGTTTGAATCACCCTTATAAGAAGTGAGGAGATAATACCCTGGTGTTATAGACAAAAATCAATTTTTAACCAATAAAAGCCAATTCTCAATTTTTCCCCAAGACCAGCTCCATCCATGTTTAGTAGTTAACTTAGTGACATAATGACTGACTTGAAGATAAGTAAAAAAGTCTTTGTTTGGAAGATGAAATTCTTGACTAAGTGTATAAAAAGTCTTTACTGCATAAGCCTCGAGGTCTAAAAACTAGGAGACCCGACTTAAACCAAAATTGTTCCATCTTTGAAATAGTGCTGACTGCATACCTTGCTAGAATTCTGGATTGCCAAAAATCATTTGAAATTAAGAAATATTGGTATTGATCCCTAAAATTGAACATAGTTTCCACTAGGCTAGAATTGGTGTATACATAGTTTCGATTTGTTTTATATTCTTGGGTATCTTATTAACTCTACAGTGTAAGAGAGCAACTGTAGAGCATGGGTAAGTCATGTTATTTTCAAGTGTGTTATTAGTATAATAATCCGGATTTAGAATACAATCAATCACAACAAACACTAAATTGTAATTGCGAAGATCAGGTAAAGTCAGACTTCCAAGTTTTTTTGGTAAGGAAAGTTTGTTGAGTGAGATTCTCGCATTCTTGTTTTGACATATAAATTGTCTTAATGAGGCATTTAAGTCTTGTATGTCTTTTCCCTTTAAGAATACTGGAGTGTTTTGCAGAACATATAGGATTTTTGGCAAAAGAACCATTTTAAACAAGGCAATCCGACCAGAAATAGAAAGTGGGAAATTCTGCCAATACTCATTAATTTTGTCAAGGACAGGGGAGATGTAAAGATTGGACCACATTTCAGGTTGAAGAGAAATATGAATGCCCAGGTATTTGAACGAGTTATTTAATATTCTAAAAGGAATTTCAGCAAGAAATGTATTATTTTTCCTAATCCATAGTATTTGTGACTTTATTTACTTTATATCCCAAAAAGGACCCGAATTGTTCAAGAGTTTAGGGATATTATTCTTAGTGTTAGAATGTCATCCACATATAGTGCAATTTTTAGTTCTTTCTGCTCTATCTTAATGCCATCAATATGTCGAACAACAGCGGAGATAGAGGACATAACTGATGCGTGCCCCTACTGAGAGTTATCTCAGGGGATAAATTATTTTTAACTATTAGTTTCGTATGAGGATTGTTATATAAATGAAATTAACAAAGTTTTCTTTAAATCCAAATTTTAGTAAGGAAAATATTAGATGATCATAGTGAGTCGAAAGCTTTTTCGGCATCAATTGAGAGAATAGCTAAATCACGGAGATTAGGTTATTTCTGTCTAGGATGTTTCTCTAAGAAGCTAAAATAATCAATGATTAGAAAAAGTTATCTGATTTTGGCAGCAGAGTTACGTTTGTGCATAAAGCCTGCCTGATCTTTGTGAATGATGTTGGGTAACAGATTTTGTAATCACTTTGCAAGGATGACTGTGAGTATTTTATAATCTGGATTGAGGAGTGCCATAGGTCTGTAAGATTCTTTTTTTTGGGGGTTCTTTCCCTTGTTTCAAAATTAAAGTAGTCAGCAAAGCAATGGAATTGAAGAGATTGGTTTATTATAAATATAAAAATAATTAAAATGTTTTTTCTAAATAGGGGGCAATATCTTGAGATAAGATTCTGTAGAATTCATTTGGTAATGCATCTGGCTCTGGTGCTTTGTCTAATGATAGATAATGGATGGCTTTTTTCACTTCAGTCTCTGGTTTTAGGGGAGTTTATAACTCTGGTTATAGGGGAGTTTATATTGATGGCTAAGTCTGTGTGTAAAGATGGCGTTATGATCTTTGCCCAGAACTTGTCTCTGTGTGTATGATTGGATTGCTTAGCTGAATATAGGTCTTTACAATATTTTGTGAAAACCTGTAAGGCCTCTTCTGAAGTTTTAGTGGACATTCCTTTGCTTTGTAAGCAATTAATTATGGGAGATCTATTAGTATTTTTAACCAGGGTAGCAAGTAATTTTCCAGCTTTGTTTCCATGTTTATAAAATTTAGCTTGTAATCTTATTTTACTCTGTGTGGTGTTATGGATTATGAAAGTATCCCTTTCGGCTCTAGTATATGTGGTCCAAGTCTCTTCTGATTTTTCTAGAATATAGCGATTATTAGAGTTAATAGTTAAAAGTTAATAAAAAAAAATTAGAACCTCTTGTTCTCTTTTTCTATACTTTTTTTCACAGTTTTACAGTATATGCTATAATTTCACCTCTTAGCACAGCCTTGGCAGTTTCCCAGAATATATCTGGTTTAGCTAAGTAGTCTCGGTTATAATGTAAAAATTAATCAAACTTGTTTTTAAGAAAAATTTTAAACTTTACATCAGAAGATACAAATTTGTGGGAAAAGAAGCACAAAGTTACGGTGTGGGGTGTAGGGGTATGGAGTAATAGGAGAATTGGAGCATGATCTAAAAGACAAATGGGATGCATATCAGCTTTAGTAGGTAATTTGGCTATTTTGTCATCTACTAGAAATAAGTCAAATCTGGAAAGGGTTTTATGGACTTAGACAAACACGTATATTCTCGGGTGTCAGGGTACTGTGCTTTCCAAATATCTGTCACTGGTAAATTTTGGAAGATCTTTTTGAACATTTTAGTCTCTAGAGCATCTTTCTAAGTTTTAATCAAAATACCCCTTTTCCTGTGTCTGTCTAGGCTAGGGGATATTAGGGGGCCATGTTAAAATCTCCTCCGATTATATGATATCCCTCCCTACATTGCATTGTGCTCAACTGGACAAAATCCCAGAATTCTGGACTAAATGTGTTGGGGCCATAGATATTGCAGAATGTATAGATTAAATTGTCTATTTTTAATTTCAGGAGCAAATATCTACCCTCTGGGTCTGTGTATACATATAAGATCTCATGTCTAATTTTCTTCCCTATTAAAATTACTACCCCCTTCTTTCTGCCAACACTGGGATTAGCTATTACCTCTCCTACCCAGAAGGGGTGAGTTTCTTGTAGGAAGGCTATATCAGTTTTTAATTTTTTAATATGTACAAGAATTGCTTTTTGTTTAATGGGGGATGTGGTGCCCCCTATATTCCAGGAAACTAGGTTCAGGGTGGTCACATTACTCATAGTGTTTCACTGATATATAAGTGAATTGTTAATGGGAAAGAAAAAAAAAGGGGGGGTAAGGGAAAGGAAAGGGGAGAAGGGTGCCCCCCCTGTGGGATCCCATTGAAGCACCGACTGTGATAATCAAAACAGAAAAGAAGAAGAAAAAAGAAGAAAAGGACGCAGATAAATATCTTCTTTTTTAGTAACATTTCATATCCCTTATCTGCCAAGAATTTTTCTGAATCTTTAGCGTTTCAAAGAAGTAATTTTGGTCATTAACTGAAATTCGTAGTCTGGCTGGGTATATTATTGTAGCTTGGGTTCCCTGATTGATAAGTTTAGTGCAGATAGACTATAGTTCCTTATGTTTTAGGGATGTTTCATATAACAAGTCCTGGAAGAGGAGTATTCTCGCACCTCCTATCATAATAGGTTGGTTTCTCCTGAAGTATTGCATGAGAGTGACTTTATCTTGGAAATGTAAAAGTTTAGCAATAACTGGTCTTACTCTAGAGTCCCTATTGGTTTTTGCTGAGAGTCTTCCAATTCTGTGCACACATTCCACTATAAGAGGGGATACCTACAAGTTGTACTAGTGTTATGGAAATTAATTCTGCTAGGTCTTCAGATTGTCTATTTTCAGGGAGCCCAATTTTCCTGATATAGTTCCGCCTGGAATGGTTCTGTAGATCTTCTATTTTGAGCTGCATTTTTGTAAGAATTGAACTGTTAGCTTCTAATTTAAGCCTGTATGGTTCATTAGAATATTCAAGATCAGATATTCTCTGCTCTGCTTCTTGAAGTCTATTAGAAAATTGTCTAACTTCATTAGTTAGTACTAATATATCTTGTTTAATTTCTGATTTTAAGATTTCAAATTTAGGTGCACCTGCAATGTTATCAACCAGTGCTTGCATATAAATTGGCTCACCACCACGTGGAAAGTTGATATTTGTATTTCTGCAGAAGTCTCTAAGGAGGAGAAAAAAATATTACTTTTATGTGTGCACAGTCTAAGGCAGATCATAGAAGAATATCCCTGATTTTCAGACGTAAAAGCAGAGACTGGATAGCTCGAAGAATCCTCCTCAGGAAGGGCAGGTATTAATATATAATTCAGGGGCCAGATTTAGCCAGCATAACTAGAGATAAATTAATTTAGTTTTTGACAGGCCAAAACCCTCTTATGTGTATAGAAAATTTGCTTTTTATTTAATAAAAAATTTCCAATCTTGAAAAGAGTACCAGGTGCCAAACTCTTGTGGGGGAGCTGTCTTGATCTTTGGTGAGTTATAGCAGACAACACTCTGCGTGGCCTTCTTTCTCCCCCCCCCTATTTATAAAGCCCAGAAAAAAGACTCTTTAGAATAATGAATTAGGGCAAATCTATTTCAGTCCTATATGGTCGAAGAAGGAGGCCAAAAGTTATCCGCAGGTAAGTAAAGCTCTCGAGGGCGCAATTGCAGTGAGAGAAAACAGCAGCTTTATACTCACAGGGTTCAAAGTCTGGATTACCACAAGAAGTCTCGTACTGAAGTCCAGGAGGATCTGCCGTGGGTATACCGCGACCAGGGACCACTTTTCCTCAAGAGGTAAAGAGAAAAGCAGTTAGCAAGGCCACCCCATGTGGAAAGTTGGATACTAGGTGTAAAGTAACGATCCAGGCATTAATTTGATTTGAGTGGTATCTGAGTCAAGGGTATACTGACAAAACAGTCAATGCCAGTAAAGGGTGAGGACAGTCGTATCCCCAGCGTCGATTTCCATTTTGCATATGGTTCCAATCCCCTGTTGCTGACAGACTCCCAGGTGTTGCTGATAGACTCCCAGGGAAAACAGCGTTTTCCCCGAACACATTGCTGTTAGCAGAATTGGGTTTAACCCAACCGGGTCTCATGACAATATCGGGTGTCAATGTACAGCTGGGTCAGACAGTTCTGTGTTGTATAGCCAGGAAGGCCAGCATAACCAGAGGCCAAACAGTAGTCATTCCCCTTTAGGGGCTGAGCTTGCATCAGGGCTTAGAATTACTGTGGTCGGGAAGATCGATCCAGTGTTGGACAGGTATCAGGTTAACAACACCCCTCTCGCAGCACCGGTGGGAGGGGGGAATACCGATATCACTGCTGGCTGTAGTCCCAAATGTAGTGATGGGTGTTTCTGATTTGTGAGCACTTTCGGTGCTTTGTTCGCCATGAGTGGAAATAGCGGGGGGCGCAATTGCCTGCGCCAATCTAGCTTCCGTGAGCAGTGGTCTTTCTCAGCCGCACACCAGCCCGAGTCACACGGGCGCCAGGCGTGAATCTTCCGCCTAAGGAACAGGTGCGGTGGTTCAGGAGAACAGCGCTACGTGACCTGCGCTAGGCTCCTCCTATCTTTCCAATTTACTTTTAGCACCAGTTTTGCTTTTTTCTCTAGGTATTCTTAGTTGAAAGCTAAACCTAGGAGGTTCATATGCTAATTTCTTAGACCTTGAAGGCCGCTGTCAGGTTAGGAAATGTCCAGAAGAAGACCCAAATGCTAGGGCGAACTTAAACAACACCCTTGCACTCTGAGTTTAATCCAGGACTTGACCCCACGACAACCTCCAAAAAACAAAGTACTCACAATATGGAGCAGGGTTAGCCTGTGCCAAAGTAATTCATGATATCAGCCAGATAGACTTCTGAATAAGGAACTGGTTTCAGGAAATGTCTTCCACAATATCAGGAGAGCAGGGATAGTCCACTTATACTCAGACAGAAGAAGGGAAAACAGGAAACAGTTAATAATGCAGGAGTAGGTCATTTGTTATCAGGCAGTCTGAAGGTTAACACTGTGTAGACAGTCTTTGCAGAATATGCAACAGGTAATCAGGCAGTGTGAGGGTTAACACTGAGTAGACAGTCTTTGCAGAGTATGCAACAGGTAATCAGGCAGTTTGAGGGTTAACACTGAGTAGACAGTCTTTGCAGAGTATGCAACAGGTAATCAGGCAGTTTGAGAGTTAACACTGTGTAGACAGTCTTTGCAGAGTATGCAACAGGTAATCAGGCAGTTTGAGGGTAAACACTGTGTAGTCAGAACTTGCAGAATTAACAACATGTAATCAGGTAGTTTGAAGGTTAACACTGTGTTGTCAGAACTTGCAGAGACAGCAACAGGTAAGCTGGTAGTTTGAAGGTTAACACCGTTTAATCAGTACTTGTTGAGATTGGCAACAGGATATCAAGCAGTTTGAAGGTTTACACTGAATAATTGTATTTTCAGAGTTTGGAAACAGGTAAACATGCAGATTGAAAGTTTCACAAAACAAACAGTACTTGCATTGTTTGGAGACAGGTAATCAGGAGGTTGAAGGTTAATCCAGCATAGTAAATCCTTGAAGAGATTGGCAACAGAAAAGCAGCAGTTAGAGAGATTCCTCAGAGAAATCCTATCAGAAGCCAAAAAGTTAACAAACAAACTGGCACTGGAGAAACAGGAAGCCAAGAATATAAAGCCTGGTTGTGACATCATCAGGAAGGGGTGGCTCAGACACCTGTCAATCAAGCACACAGAGAGGACTGCAGAGCTTCCCAGCAGCTGAGCGTGACAGCCGCCTCTAACCTAAATGCATTTTGACCGCTTTTCACCACTAGAGGGTGTTAGTTCATGTGTTTCATATAGATAACATTGAGCTCATGCACATGAATTTACCGACGAGTGAGCACTGATTGGCTAAAATGCAAGTCTGTTAAAAGAACTTAAATAAGGGGGCAGTCTGCAGAGGCTTAGATACAAGGTAATTACAAAGGTAAAACGGGTATTATTATAACTGTGGTGGTTATGCAAAACTGGGGAATGGGTAATTAAAGGATTATCTATCTTTTAAAACAACAAAAATTCTGGTGTTGACTGTCCCTTTAAAGCATTTACAAGTCTTGTCTTGTGCTGAGATGTTTAATATTTATAAGTTTAGGGGTAGTAACGTCACCTCATCCCATGCACTTGTTTATAATAGAGAAAAAAAAAAGGGCTATAGATTGTGCTGTCCCGGGTAAGGAATTTGTAAGTTCAGAAAACATGTTTTTTCTCGTGGTTTTCAAATGACTAGACCATGTTATTTCATATAAATACAACATTTGTTTGAATAAGAGTTTACACAATGTTGTTAAAAAATGATGATAAACAATTTTCTCTTAGTTTAATTAAAATGTTACATTTTGGACAAATCACACTTCATCTGGGAAACATAACCAAAATTATTATAGTAAAATCTGGAGCTTGTTCATAATTGTAATTATTTATTTATTTATGTGTACATTATAAAAAGTGTAATTATAGTTTGACACAATATTATAGCAAAGGTATAATTGCATGATGAATTGTTTGGAGACAACCTGCAATCAAATGCACAAGGCAGTCTTAAGAAAATTAATCTCTTTTCTCTTTGGAATAATGATAGTAATAGCCATAAAGTAACCAAGTTGAATATGATGCTGTTGATGATGTCATACATGACATTGTTAGAAATGTTTGATGATGTCACAAAAAACATAATTTATGCTTACCTGATAAATTAATTTATTTCATGGTGGTGAGAGTCCACAAGCCATTACTCTTGGGAATTACTCTTCTCTACCACTAGGAGGCAAAGATTCCTAAACCCCAAGAGCTCTATAAAACTCCTCCCACCTCACACATACCTTAGTCTAACAGCCAAACACGTGAGGTAAGAAAAAAAAGCAGGGAGAAAAAATGTGCTGAAGAAAAAAACTAACCCCAAAAACACATAAGGGTGGGGTCTAGTGGACTCTCAAAAAAGAAGGAGAGGCGGAGCACATGAAAAATATATAAAACTTCCAAATTTATTGTGTCAAGTTAAAAATAATGGTAGATAGGATAAGGGTGCTATTCCTCTGATAGGAGTCAGCTCAAAAAGCTGCTGACATGTTTCGGCATTCCGCAGTTATCAAAGCTTCGGCATTCCGCAGCTTTGATAATGGCGGAATGCCGAAACATGTCAGCAGCTGTTTGAGCTGACTCCTATCAGAGGAATAGCACCCTTATCCTATCTACCATTATTTTTAACTTGACACAATAAATTTGGAAGTTTTATATATTTTTCATGTGCTCCGCCTCTCCTTCTTTTTTGCTTGTATGCTGACCTACTGGCGTGAGAGCACGAAGTGAGGAGATCGCTCCTCTTTGGGATCCCTGACTACCACACTGCAGGACGGGCCTTACCTAGCTGAGGCCGTGGGCTGAGATTCCTCCAATCAGAAGTAAGCAGTTGAGACTGTGGGCCGTGATTCCTCCAATCGGAAGCAAGCAAGTGGAGGACGTGAACGCAGACCCCGCCCCCTCCCTCCAGGGACGTCTGAGGAGGGATTTATGGGAACGACAGCGGTCAAAGTTTGTAACAAGTCCAGGCAAGTAAGCTGATTAGTGCTAACTGGATCTGCAGATACCGCTAGACGGAACTACCCTTGTCCCCAGGACCGGACAGTTCAGAGGTGAGAGAGGGGGGTTTTGGGTTGTCTACACAACTGCAAGGTGATTTGGAGGCTGTGTGGGTCTGTGCTGGAATATTCACAGTGTGTCATTTATTTGAAACACAGTATATGAACAGTGAGAGGGGATTACACATTTCTCTAGTGGACTCTCACCAACTAACTGTGGTGGTTATGCAAAACTGGGGAATGGGTAATTAAAGGATTATCTATCTTTTAAAACAACAAAAATTCTGGTGTTGACTGTCCCTTTAAAGCATTTACAAGTCTTGTCTTGTGCTGAGATGTTTAATATTTATAAGTTTAGGGGTAGTAACGTCACCTCATCCCGTGCACTTGTTTATAATATAGAAAAAAAAAGGGCTATAGATGATGCTGTCCCGGGTAAGGAATTTGTAAGTTCAGAAAACATGTTTTTTCTTGTGGTTTTCAAATGACTAGACCATGTTATTTCATATAAATACAACATTTGTTTGAATACGATTTTACACAATGTTGTTAAAAAATTATGATAAACAATTTTCTCTTAGTTTAATTAAAATGTTACATTTTGGACAAATCACACTTCATCTGGGAAACATAACCAAAATTATCATAGTAAAATCTGGAGGCTTGTTCATAATTGTAATTATTTATTTATTTATGTGTACATTATAAAAAGTGTAATTATATTTTGACACAATATTATAGCAAAGGTATAATTGCATGATGAATTGTTTGGAGACAACCTGCAATCAAATGCACAAGGCAGTCATAAGAGAAAATTAATCTCTTTTCTCTTTAGAATAATGATAGTAATAGCCATAAAGTAATCAAGTTGAATATGATGCTGTTGATGATGTCATACATGACATTGTTAGATATGTTTGATGATGTCACAAAAAACATAATTTAAGCTTACCTGATAAATTAATTTCTTTCATGGTGGTGAGAGTCCACAAGCCATTACTCTTGGGAATTACTCTTCTCTACCACTAGGAGGCAAAGATTCCTAAACCCCAAGAGCTCTATAAAACTCCTCCCACCTCACACATACCTTAGTCTAATAGCCAAGCACGTGAGGTAAGAAAAAAAAGCAGGGAGAAAAAACACATAAGGGTGGGGTCTAGTGGACTCTCAAAAAAGAAGGAGAGGTGGAGCACATAAAATAAAACTTCCAAATTTATTGTGTCAAGTTAAAAATAATGGTAGATATGATAAGGGTGCTATTCCTCTGATAGGAGTCAGCTCAAAAAGCTGCTGACATGTTTCGGCATTCCGCCGTTATCAAAGCTTCGGCATTCCGCAGCTTTGATAATGGCGGAATGCCGAAACATGTCAGAAGCTGTTTGAGCTGACTCCTATCAGAGAAATAGCACCCTTATCCTATCTACCATTATTTTTAACTTGACACAATAAATTTGGAAGTTTTATATATTTTTCATGTGCTCCGCCTCTCCTTCTTTTTTGCTTGTATGCTGACCTACTGGCGTGAGAGCACGAAGTGAGGAGATCGCTCCTCTTTGGGATCCCTGACTACCACACTGCAGGACGGGCCTTACCTAGCTGAGGCCGTGGGCTGAGATTCCTCCAATCAGAAGTAAGCAGTTGAGACTGTGGGCCGTGATTCCTCCAATCGGAAGCAAGCAAGTGGAGGACGTGAACGCAGACCCCCGCCCCCTCCCTCCAGGGACGTCTGAGGAGGGATTTATGGGAACGACAGCGGTCAAAGTTTGTAACAAGTCCAGGCAAGTAAGCTGATTAGTGCTACCTGGATCTGCAGATACCGCTAGACGGAACTACCCTTGTCCCCAAGACTGGACAGTTCAGAGGTGAGAGAGGGGGGTTTTGGGTTGTCTACACAACTGCAAGGTGATTTGGAGGCTGTGTGGGTCTGTGCTGGAATATTCACAGTGTGTCATTTATTTGAAACACAGTATATGAACAGCGAGAAGGGATTACACATTTCTCTAGTGGACTCTCACCACCATTAAAAAAAATAATTTATCAGGTAAACCTAAATTATGTTTGCTTTCAATCAGGTGGTGAGAGTCCACGATCTATTACTCTTGGGAATTAAGCTGTGGAGTCCTTGAATAATAACATAAAGGGAGGGATTTAAAAAAAATATATTTTTTCACTGAAAAATTAAAGGGATAGTAAACCCCAAACATACAATTTTAAACAACTTTCCAATTTAATTATATTATCAACTTCTCTTCATTCTCTTATTATCCATTGCTGAAGGGACAGCATTGCACTACCGACAGGAAGCTGAAAATACCTATTTAACCAATCACAAGAGACAAATGTATGCAGGCACCAATTAGCAGCAGCTCCCACTAGTGTATGATATGTGCATATTCATTTTTTAACAAGGGATACTAAGAGAACGAAGCACATTTGAAAATGGAAGTGAATTTAAAAGTGTCTTAAAATGACATGCTCTATCTGAATCGTGCAAGTTTAATTTTGACTTTCCTATCCCTTTAAATTCACAACCTCAATAATATAAATATTTTTAATGCACTTAAAAAATCAAACAGGCAAAACAAATCAAACTGAAACAGCTGCCTTAAGAACCTTTCTACCAAATGCTGCTTCAACAGAAGCAAAAACATCACAATGATAGAATTTAGTAAATGTATGCAAAGAAGACTAAGTAGCTGCCTTGCAAATCTGATCAACTGAAGCCTCATTCTTGAGAGACCAAGAAGTGGCAACTGACCTAGTAGAATGAGCAGTAATCCACTGTGTTGGAGGCTGACCTGCCTCCAAATAAGTCTTGTGAATCAAAAGTTTCAACCAAGAGGCCACATAAACAGTAGAACCTTTTTGACACTTCCTAGAGCCAGAAAAAAAAAGAATGAACAAACTAGAAGTTTGTCTAAAGTCCTTAGTAGCATCAATGTAATATTTCAATACCTTAACAACATCAAAAGAATGCAAATATCTCTCTAAAGCATTCTTAGAATTAGGACACCAAGAAGGAACAACATTTTTTCTGCTAATTTTGTCGGAAGAAACAACTTTATTCAAAAAATCAAATGATGTCCATAAAACAGCCTTATCCTGATGAAAAATCAGATAATGAGCTTCACAAGAAAGAGCAGATAATTTAGAAACTCTTCTAGCAGAAGAAGTAGCCAAATAGCACTTTCCAAAAAAGTAATTTAATGTCTATTTATATATATATATACTTGCATATACTTGCATAGGTTCAAAAGGAGGAACATGCAAAACCCTTAACACCAAGATAAGATTACATGTAGAAGAAATAGGCTTGATTACAGGTTTAATACGAACCAGAGCCTGAACAAAACTATGAATATCAAGAAGATTAGCAATCTTTCTGTGAAAAATTACTGAAAGAGAAGAAATCTGCTCCTGTAGAGAACTGGCAGATAGGCCCTTATCTAGACCATCCTACAAAAACTGCAAAATCTTAGGGATTCTGAAAGAATGCAAAGAAAATCCATGATTTATACAACAAGAAATAAAGGCCTTCCAGACCTTGGGGTAGATTTTGCTAGGTACAGGCTTACGGACCTGAATCAAGGTTTCAACACAGAATCAGAGAAACCCCTATGTTTAAAGACCAAGTGTCCAATTTCAATGACATCAAATTCAGAGACTTGAGATCCAGTTGGAAAACTTAACCTTGGGACAGAAGGTCTAACTGCAGAGGCCAATGAGGGCAACTGGACAACTGAACCAGGTATATATGACTTTAAAAAGTGCCCATAATATAGCTATATGAGTGCCAACATTTTACTGGATGGACATTGCCATCCTTTACTAGATCATGATTCAAACAGAATAAGGTTCACCTCATGTATTGTAGGTTTATATCTGTCTGATGTAATCCACTCCTAACTTTGGTATTCCTGAGTTGGAAGTAGGTAGGCAGAGTTTTTTTACCTTTAAATTGTTCACAGGTGTTTATGCGATTAGCTCTGTTCTTATTCTTTGATTTTAACTCTTGAGAAAGATGCTTTTTACAGCATTTATTATTTTGACAATATTGGGCAATATTGTTATTTTGAACTAGTGTATAAGCCTGTATTTTTGTATTTTCACCAACATTTTACAAAGCGCTGTACAAGGTATATTACAATCATAAGGGTACAATGCAATAAAAACTTACGCTACATTATGTAAGACTATAAACTGTACATTACTACACTTACATTGACAAACATTAGTAAAAGGAGGGGAGCACCCTGCCCTTGAGCACAATCAGTTGGTGATGCACTTTTATACAAATTGAGCTACAGTTAGAGAGGCTCTCAAGTTTACAATCTAAAGGAAATACATAGGGAAGTTGTGGGGGAGGGAAACCTAAGTAGTACAGACATCTTAAAGTAAGTTGTATGTGTCCTTGAACAGATATGTTTTTAAGGAACACTTGAAGATTTTGAGACTAGAGGCAAGTCTGACAGAGCGAGGCAAGGAGTTCCATATGATAGGTGCAGTTCTAGAAAAGTCTTGCCAACGAGTGTGAAGAAGTAATAAGAGATGAGGAGAGAAGTAGGTATTGGGCAAAGCAGAGGGGGCTGGTTTTGGGAGTATTTGCAGACAAGGGTAGAGATAAAGGAGGGTGCAGTGTTGGTGAGGGCCAAGAGAAAAGTTCACAAGAAGACCAGAGAAAATTGGGCTCATATTTTTGCAACCAGGGAAGACCCAAAACATCTGGGCATACTGGATAATAAATAGTGTAAACCTCCCATGTATAACTGCAAGGTTACCGTCTCTTCTATAATCAAACCGGTACCAAGAGGTTAAGCACTAAAAATAGATACTCATAGAGGATTTGCTTTAGGTAAAAGTGGAATTTGATGAGATTTGGCAAATGTTGAAACAATACAGGGAGTGCAGAATTATTAGGCAAGTTGTATTTTTGAGGATTAATTTTATTATTGAACAACAACCATGTTCTCAATGAACCCAAAAAACTCATTAATATCAAAGCTGAATATTTTTGGAAGTAGTTTTTAGTTTGTTTTTAGTTTTAGCTATATTAGGGGGATATCTGTGTGTGCAGGTGACTATTACTGTGCATAATTATTAGGCAACTTAACAAAAAACAAATATATACCCATTTCAATTATTTATTTTTACCAGTGAAACCAATATAACATCTCAACATTCACAAATATACATTTCTGACATTCAAAAACAAAACAAAAACAAATCAGTGACCAATATAGCCACCTTTCTTTGCAAGGACACTCAAAAGCCTGCCATCCATGGATTCTGTCAGTGTTCACCATCAACATTGAGTGCAGCAGCAACCACAGCCTCCCAGACACTGTTCAGAGAGGTGTACTGTTTTCCCTCCTTGTAAATCTCACATTTGATGATGGACCACAGGTTCTCAATGGGATTCAGATCAGGTGAACAAGGAGGCCATGTCATTAGATTTTCTTCTTTTATACCCTTTCTTGCCAGCCACGCTGTGGAGTACTTGGACGCGTGTGATGGAGCATTGTCCTGCATGAAAATCATGTTTTTCTTGAAGGATGCAGACTTCTTCCTGTACCACTGCTTGAAGAAGGTGTCTTCCAGAAACTGGCAGTAGGACTGGGAGTTGAGCTTGACTCCACCCTCAACCCGAAAAGGCCCCACAAGCTCATCTTTGATGATACCAGCCCAAACCAGTACTCCACCTCCACCTTGCTGGCGTCTGAGTCGGACTGGAGCTCTCTGCCCTTTACCAATCCAGCCACGGGCCCATCCATCTGGCCCACCAAGACTCACTCTCATTTCATCAGTCCATAAAACCTTAGAAAAATCAGTCTTGAGATATTTCTTGGCCCAGTCTTGACATTTCAGCTTGTGTGTCTTGTTCAGTGGTGGTCGTCTTTCAGCCTTTCTTACCTTGGCCATGTCTCTCAGTATTGCACACCTTGTGCTTTTGGGCACTCCAGTGATGTTGCAGCTCTGAAATATGGCCAAACTGGTGGCAAGTGGCATCTTGGCAGCTGCGCGCTTGACTTTTCTCAGTTCATGGGCAGTTATTTTGCGCCTTGGTTTTTCCACACGCTTCTTGCGACCCTGTTGACTATTTTGAATGAAACGCTTGATTGTTCGATGATCACGCTTCAGAAGCTTTGCAATTTTAAGAGTGCTGCATCCCTCTGCAAGATATCTCACTATTTTTTACTATTCTGAGCCTGTCAAGTCCTTCTTTTGACCCATTTTGCCAAAGGAAAGGAAGTTGCCTAATAATTATGCACACCTGATATAGGGTGTTGATGTCATTAGACCACACCCCCTCTCATTACAGAGATACACATCACCTAATATGCTTAATTGGTAGTAGGCTTTCAAGCCTATACAGCTTGGAGTAAGACAACATGCATAAAGAGGATGATGTGGTCAAAATACTCATTTGCCTAATAATTCTGCGCTCCCTGTAAAGATACCAGTAGCTCCAGATTCTATTAAGGCAGTTGTGTACACTGTGTGAATCTGGAAGTTTATTATTACAGGGAAGATTTTTAAGGAAGAATTTTAGTTTAACTGAGTATCTCCTACCAAAGTTAGGCCCTGCATGTTGCTGGTCTTACTCAACAGTCTTTAATCATATGACCTTGTTGTCCACAATATATGCCTAATCTAAGATTCTTTCTTTTTCCATTTGGGCTCCCCGGTCTCGGCGAATGCAGAGAATGATTGCTTCAGTTTCTGCATCCCACATGGAGCGACACTGAGTCCCAACTCTTACAACAACTTCTGTAACCTCCCCTGGATGTGCGCGGCCACAGGCTGCCAAGATTTAAAGGGGCCATGTCCTAATTACCGGAACTCCCACCTGGAGGTCTCAGGTGTGGGAGTTCCTATAAAAACTCACTCAGTCCACCACTCTGGGTTATTTCCTTACATTCCTTGCTCTTTATTCCTGAATGTTATCCATACTTACCTGATACCTGTGTATGCTCACCTTGTTCCAGAGACAAAGCATACTTACCTTGTGCCTGCGTATGCTCACCTTGTTCCAGAGAGCAAGCACGCTTAACTTGTATCTGCGTATGCTCACCTGGTTCCTGAAAGCCAAGCAATCTTTCCTGATACCTTTGTATGCTCACCTGGTTACAGAGACCAAGCATGCTTACCTTGTACCTGTATGTGCTCTCCCGGTTCCTGAAAGCCAAAGCATGCTTACCTGATACCTGTGTATGCTCATCTTGTTCCAGAGACCAAGCATACTTACCTTGCACCTGTCTATGCTCACCTGACTTCTTAAAGGGACAGTCAAGTCCAAAAAAACCTTTCATGATTCAAATAGGGCATGTAATTTTAAACAACTTTCCAATTTACTTTTAGCACCAATTTTGCTTTGTTCTCTCTGTATTCTTAGTTGAAAGCTAAACCAAGGAGGTTTATATGCTAATTTCTTAGACCTTGAAGGCCACCTCTAATCTAAATGCATTTTGACAGTTTTCACCACTAGAGGTCATTAGTTCATGTGTTTCATATAGATAACATTGAGCTCATGCACATGAATTTACTATGGAGTGAGCACTGATTGGCTAAAATGCAAGTCTGTCAAAAGAACTAAAATAAGGGGGCAGTCTGCAGAGGCTTAGATACAAGGTTATCACAGAGGTAAAACGTGTATTAATATAACTGTGTTGATTATGCAAAACTGGGGAATGGGTAATTAAGGGATTATCTATCTTTTAAAACAACAACAATACTGGTGTTGACTGTCCCTTTAAAGCCAAGCAGACTTGCCTGATACCTGTGTATGCTCACTTTGTTCCTGAAGCTGTGCCTGCTGTACCTATCTGGTGTTCTAGGACAGTTTCACCAGCTGCACCCACTGGGTATCCTGTGTCTACTGAGTATCCTATGTCTACTATACCAGTGACAGCCTTCCTCAAACCAGCTGGGCTTGCTGTACCTATCTAGTATTCTGTGACAATCTCACCAACAGTACCCGCTGGGTATCCTTTGCCTGCTGAGAATCCTGTGTCTATTATACCAATTAAAGCTTTCCTCAAACCAGCTGTACCTGCTTTACCTATCTGGTACCCGCAGGGTATTCTCTGCCTGATGAGAATCCTGCTTCTGCTAAACCAGTGACAGCCTTCTTCAAACCAGCTGTGCCTGCTGTACTTATCTGGTATCCTTTGACAGTCTCACCAACAGTACCCGCTGGGAATCCTGTGCTTGCTGGGAATCCTGTGCTTGCTGAGAATCCTGTGTCTGCTAAACTAGTGAATTATTTCCTCCAACCAGCTGTGCTGCTGTACCTACCTGTTATTCCATGACAGCCTATACTGCACAATTCAAGCACCAGTGTCCACTGAAATTTGTTACTACAACTTACTTAAGTTTGTAAACTTTGTATTGGACTTTAGTATTCTGCATTGGGCTTATGTTCAAACTTGCTGTTTCTGTGATATTCAAATTGAACTACCAACTGTTCTTTTGCTTATTGTTGAGCAAATCTTTAAAAAGACTTGTGTTGTTCAGTATATCTGTTCCTGCATTCTGAGTTTCACACACCTTAACCCCCTCACAGAATAACTCAGCCACAAGATGGAACTCGAAGGAATGGTCACAGCTTTAAAATGCAGTATCTCAATCTGCGCGTGCCTTACAAGAGAATTAGAACAGATTGGAACAGCAACTACAAAGACTCCTGCATGGACCTATCCCTCCAGCACCAGTAACCAGTGCACTTGTATCAGAATCTGTTGTTAACAATCCACCTGAAGCTAGAGTTGCTTTACCGGAGAAATTGAAAAGGGGCAGGTCCGAATTTTGGACTTTTTTCGCCTCTTTTCAGATTCTGTTTTTTCTGCAACCCAGAACTTACAACTCAGAGTTTATACAAGTTTTAACTGTTATTTCACTTCTTTCTAGCAAACCACAGTTTTGGGCTCACAGCCCTATCCTTGAATCTTGGGATCAATTCTTACAAAGCCTTGAGTCATAGGGGTCTATTTATGATAGTTCGGATGGACATGATACAATGTAGCGTATCATGTCCGCCGAACATCGATAAATGCTGACAGTATATATGCTGTCTGCATTTATCATTGCACCAGCAGTTCTTGTGAACTGCTGGTGCAATGCCGCCCCCTGCAGATTTGTGGCCATTCCGCCGCTAGCAGGGGGTGTCAATCAATCTGATCGTATTCGATCGGGTTGATTTCTGTCCGCTGCCCCAGAGCAGGTAGACAGGTTATGGGGCAGCAGTCTTTAGACCACTGATTCATAACTTCTGTTTCCGGTGAGCCCGAAGGCTCGCCAGAAACATGGGGCATCACGCTCCATATGGAGCTTGTTAAATTGACCCCATAGTATGAAGACCCCTACAAGACCTCCACTGCACAAGCTTAGATACGTGCCGTTAAGTAGGGTAGAAGAGTTGTGGAAGAATATACAATTGAGTTTTGTCACCTTGCCACACTAACAGCTTGGAATGAAGCTGCCCTCCTGGATCATTTCTGTCTGGGCCTGTCTGATACTCTGAAAGATGAACTGACAAGAGTGGGGGTCCCTAAACACTTGAAAGCCTTCTCTCTTTGTTGAACTCCACATTAGGGAGAATCACAGGGAAAAGGCTGCTGCTTATAGTCCTCCTCACAAGCGGTTTGTTCACCCTCTGCCTCCACCGGCTGTCTCTACTGAAGAAACCATGCAAATACGAGGTGACTATGATGATTGATTTTGGGGCCAGCGGATGATTTCTGGACACCCAATTAGTACAAAGACTGCAGATCCTTAGTGTTACTAAAGAAAAGCCAACTCACATAAAACTTGTTGATGGGTCATCATTAAAAACTAGACCAATCATAAAAGAGACTATGGGGCAGATTTATTATGCTGGATTCTACGTCCATCTTTTCTGGCTAACCTGAAACAGAAGTTAAGAAGCAGCGGACTGAAATCATCCGATCGGGATGATTGACACCCCCTGCTAGAGGTCGATTGGCCGCAAGTTAGCAGGGGTGGCATTGCTCAAGCATTTCATATGCTGTCTGCATTTAGCGAGGTCATGAAGACATGATTTGCTACAGCAAATTATGTCCGCTCGACTATAGATAAGTCTATCCCTATTTCTTTATTGGTCACAATTGGGCCTGGGCACAACAAGTTTTTGATAACCTAAAGCAACTTTTCACCTCCTCATCCACCCTGATTTTACCTGAAGCAAGAAAGACCTGCTATGTCGAAGTTTATGCTTCTGAGACTGCCATTGGAGCCGTATAATATCAAAGAACTGGTGACAAGAATTACCTGCAGGCTGTAGCCTTTTTGTCTTGAGTTCTCTCCCCAGCAGAAAGAAATTATGATGTAGGGTATAGAGAACTACTCGCCATAACAACAGATTTTGAGGAGTGGAGTCATCTCTGGAGGGGGCTGATCATCCCATTACTGTTTTCACGAACCACAGAAATTTGGAATACTTATGCTCAGCTCGCAGACTCAAAGCAAGTCAGGCCCGGTGGGCACTCTTCTTTAGCCATTTCCATTTCCTGATTACATTTAGTAGAGGAACAAAGAATGGTGAAGTGGCTGTCCTATACCGTATTGGAGAAATTGAGAAAAAAGAATTAGAGCCTACCACTATTCTCCAATCTGGACAATTCAGTACCAGTACTGGCAAAGCTCACATCATATCACGTTATGGCTTTCTGCCTTTTTTCAATGATATAGGTGACTTACGTCATTACAAAAAGGCAGCAAGCCAAAATGCGTGAGAAGTGAGAATTATCGTTACTGTTTACCATGTTGCTTTTTACATAAAATACTGTTTCCATTGGGATGTACTGATTTTAAGATATGTTTAATAAAGTTTGGACTTTGCTAAGGATGGACATTGTGGATTATTTTCATAAAGTAACACAATTAATCAATAACAGTGGCTGCAGTTTAGTATGACAAATTTTTGCTTGACAAAAATGCAAAAAGAGACATGAGCGCAAAACCACTCTAAGGGGTCGATTTATCAAAGGCTTTCGCCAGCCTTTGCGCCCCTATGGCTGCAGGTTCTCACAAGAGAACCTGCTCGCTGTGCTTAACAAGCAGCGGTCATCAGACTGATGCTTTCCTGAAATTTTGCTACCTCTAAGGAAATTCAATTTCTGTGGTCTAGTCCGACCAGGGAGATTGACAGCTCCTGCCCGCGCTTGATTGGCTGTGCACGGGCAGGGGGGCGTGATTGCATGCAAGCGCAAAATAGCTCTTGTGTGCAATGGTAAATTCCTCCGAGGAAATTTCCCCTGTCAGAGGCGAGCTGCAGCCGACAGGAGTGCGTATATGCACCCCTGTCCACCTCAGCTTGATAAATCTAGCCCTAAGAGTAAAAGTTTTAATAAACACTTAAAAAGCGCAAGTATAAAAACAAACGTACAAGATATCAGAAAACAATGTGCAAAATTGATATCACAGTGTGATCCTCTTTGACAACAGGCTAACAGTCTCTGTCCATGTCCACTCTATCGATCCCGTTACTTCAGCTTGTGGTGTAAGCCGTATAGGTTTTCAGGTGAGCGGTGAAGATCTAGGACATATGCTTGCATCGGACTGGACTCACATAACCTCGTCGCGTTTCCTCTGGTAACGTCCAGACTTTATCAAGAGGCTTGACTTGTACTTCAGCAGCAGAGTTCAACATTACTAATGGCTAAGAAATATAAACTTTAATTACTTCAATAACTGCCGCTCTCATATGGGATCCAGAGCATACAGTATATTATTTTACTCTTCCAGTCTCATAGTACCCAATATATATATATACACAGCCTTTATTGTAATCTAAAATCATTACATTCCTTTATTGCAACCCTGAAGGTAAACTTGTCTCTTTTTGAGTACAATATCTCATTGGGTAAAAGGGTCATTTACTCAATGATATAGCCTTATACGAGATATATAGGGGGCACTAACATAAAAATATTGATTTAATCTATATGATGCAATTATGTGTAGCAGTGCAAATATAGGTATATGAAAAAAACAAAAACGATTCAAACACATAAACTGTTAGATAACAAACAGAACTCAGACCCAATGGCGGAGGGTCAGTGCCAATGTTTAAAGTTCATCAGAAAAGGGCTAAGTAGGCTGAACTCCTCTTCACACGGGTGGTGGAACAAATCTGAGAAGTTAAACAAATAAGAGAGGGACGCTTCATTTGCATATCAATAAGTATCCAAAAGTATGGATATAGTGTGCATAACAAAGGATTACTCACATTTCCAAAGAGCACCCTTATGTGCTGGTAGTCGCAAGCTGATATATTCAGGTGTATCAGCTCACCTATTTCCAGGGGCCGGAACTGTCCAAGGATTCTTCCAGAGTCTCCAGCAGCACTTCGCTAAGGGTTTGGACTTGCTGTGTATAAAATACTTACACACATTGCTTCTTAAAACATAGGTTTATTAAAACAAAGCAGTGAGTAAAAATGAGGGGCATGTGAATGCTCCCCCAAAAATATGCAACGCGTTTCTCTGCACACAGCCGTTTCATCAGGCATAGCAAGCCATACAAGTGTGTACTATTTAAACATGGCAACAACCAATCAAAAACACGGACAAAGAATCAGGTAAGCTGAGGCTTAACAAGAATTTGTCAAAAACCAATACAGGATTTAACGGAACTCCATTATAATCACAGCCCTTGTCAATATCGTCTATTATATAGTGACAACGTTGCCGCCGAAAACCTTATCTCATATGCAAAGACAGTTTGCTTTCCATATATTATTACTGTTGACCCCTTAAACGTGTATAACTATTTGCTACTTTTAAAACGGACTTCTGTGATATTTTAGATTTTTTTATATGTAGATACAGCTGAGTCTTGTGATATTTTGTGATGATACTGTTGTGATATTTATGTGAACTTTTTAAAATTTCTATAAAATTATATTTTAGCTTATGAGATTTGTGAACATCATTTACTTGGTTCCATTGCTATAGCCACAGGACATACCTACCATTCCTAGTGCATACATGGTTCTAATAATATTACTTGATCAATAATATATATTTTTTTACATTTTTTATATCCTCTGGCAAACACTCCCCCGCTATTTGTAATAGCGCCAGTATACCTTTTGCATTTTAACAACCAATGAAAGAACAACAAAGCAAAAAATAGTTTTTATCTTAATTGAGATCCATTGATACAAAAGTCTAACTTCACAGTGTCCCTTATTAACAAACATATAAGGCGCCGCAAACAAGTTAGGTGCATATATTTTACCCGACACCCGCTGTTTTTAATCCTATAAACTAACATAGAACCGGCGTCGGCAGTCGGCAGACGGTATCACATATTCAGCGCAAGGACTTTTACTCCATATTCACCTAGGCAGGCGCAGCAAGCCTTGCACTGAGTATGAAAGTACCGTAACTTCCTAGAAGCCTTAACAAACACCTAATGCATGCGCAACATCCTCCCCTAATCCGCCATCCCCCCACCGCAATAACTAATAAAATGTATTAACCTCTAAACCATAAACCCCCCACAACGCAATCTACCTATTAAAACTATTAATCCCTAATCAGCCAACCCCCAACAACACAAAGTACCTAATTACACTATTAACCCCTAAACCACCAAGCCCCCGCAACGCAAACAAAGAATTAACCTATTAACTCCTAAACCGCCAACCCCCCACATCGCAAAGTATTAATCTAATAAATAAGCCCCCTAACCCCCTAATTTAACCTCAATTAAAATATACTAACATAAAATAACAAAATACTAACTACCTTAAGAATTAATAAAAAATTACCAAAAATAAAAAATGACTGCTACATTACGAGTTTTGTGTTATGAGGGGTGCAGTACTAATTTGCACGTTATTCTCACCCCTCACTTTCCTACAGCGCTGGTATTACAGGTTTTTATAAACCCTGTGTTAAAAGACAAGGCGTGAGAGTAGAGCAAACTTGAGCTCCATACTGCACTCAAATACCAGCGCTGCTTAAGTCAGCGGTGAGCTGGTTGTACGTGCTCGTGCACAATTTCCCCATAGACATCAATGGGGAGAGCCGGCTGAGAAAAAGTCTAACACCTGCAATAAAGCAGCGTAAAGCTCAGTAACGAAGCCCCATTGATTCCTATGGGGAAACTAAATTTATGTTTACACCTAACACCCTAACATGAACCCTGAGTCTAAACACCTAATCTTACACTTATTAACCCCTAATCTGCCACCCCTGACTTCGCCGACACCTACATTATACTTATTAACCCCTAATCTGCTGCCCCCAACATCGCCGACACCTACATTATATTTATTAACCCCTAATCTGCTGCCCACAACATAGCCGACACCTACATAATGTTATTAACCCCTAATCTGCCGCCCCCAATGTCGCCGCCACTATAATAAACATATTAACTCCTAAACCGCCGTACTCCCGCATCACAAACACTAGTTAAATATTATTAACCCCTAATCTGCCGCCCCTAACATCGCCGCCACCTACCTACATTTATTAACCCCTAATCTGCCACCCCCAACGTCGCCGCCACTATATTATATTTATTAACCCCTAAACATAAATCTAACCCTAACACCCCCTAACTTAAATATAATTAAAATAAATCTAAATAAAATCTACTATTAATAAATAAATAATTCCTATTTAAAATGAAATACCTATAAAATAAACCCTTAGCTAGCTACAATATAATTGTATGTAATATATTGTATGTAGCTTAAGGATTATTTTTATTTTCCAGGCAAGTTTTATTTATTTTAACTAGGTAGACTAGTTACTAAATAGTTATTAACTATTTACTAGCTACTTAGCTAAAATAAATACAAATTTACCCTAATCTGCCGCCCCTAATGTCGCCGCCACTATAATAAACATATTAACTCCTAAACCGCCGTACTCCCGCATCACAAACACTAGTTAAATATTATTAACCCCTAATCTGCCGCCCCTAACATCGCCGCCACCTACCTACATTTATTAACCCCTAATCTGCCACCCCCAACATCGCCGCCACTATATTATATTTATTAACCCCTAAACATAAGTCTAACCCTAACCCTAACACCCCCTAACAAATATAATAAAAATAAATCTAAATAAAATCTACTATTAATAAATAAATAATTCCTATTTAAAATTAAATACCTATAAAATAAACCCTTAGCTAGCTACAATATAATTGTATGTAATATATTGTATGTAGTTTAGGGATTATTTTTATTTTACAGGCAAGTTTTATTTATTTTAACTAGGTAGACTAGTTTCTAAATAGTTATTAACTATTTACTAGCTACCTAGCTAAAATAAATACAAATTTACCTGTAAAATAAAACCTAACCTAAGTTACACTAACACCTAACCTAACCCACAATTAAATAAATTCCCTAAATTAAATACAATTAACTAAATTAAATACAATTAGCTAAATTACAAAAGAAACAAACACTAAATTACAGAAAATAAAAAACAAATTACAAGATATTTAAACTAAATACACCAAATCTAATAGCCCTATCAAAATAAAAAAAGCCCCCCAAAATAAAAAAAAACCCTAGCCTAAACTAAACTACAAATAGCCCTTAAAAGGGCCTTTTGCGGGGCATTGCTCCAAAGAAATCAGCTCTTTTACCTGAAAAAAAATACAAACAACCCCCCCAACAGTAAAACCCACCACCCACACAACCAACCCCCCAAATAAAACCCTAACTAAAAAAAACCTAAGCTCGCCATTGCCCTGAAAAGGGCATTTGGATGGGCATTGCCCTTAAAAGGCCATTTAGCTCTATTGCTGCCCGAAGCCCTAACCTAAAAATAAAACCCACCCAATAAACCCTAAAAAAAACTAACACTAACCCCCTGAAGATCCACTTACAGTTTTGAAGATCCGACATCCATTCTCAAAGAAGCCGGGAGAAGTCCTCATCGAAGTGGCAAGAAGTCCTCAACGAAGCCGGGAGAAGTGGTCCTCCAGACGGGCAAAAGTCTTCATCCAGATGGCATCTTCTATCTTCATCCATCCGGTGCGGAGCGGGTCCATCTTTAAGACATCTGGCGCGGAGCATCCTCTTCCAACGACGACTACCCGACGAATGAAGGTACCTTTAAGTGACGTCATCCAAGATGGCGTCCCTTAGATTCTGATTGGCTGATAGAATTCAGCCAATCGGAATTACGGTTGAAAAAATCCTATTGACTGATGTTATCAGCCAATAGGATTGACCTTCAATCCTATTGGCTGATCCAATCAGCCAATAGGATTGAGCTTGCATTCTATTGGCTGTTCCAATCAGCCAATAGAATGCGAGCTCAATCTTGCCGCTTGGATGAAGACTTCTCCTGGCTTCGTTGAGGATGGATGTCAGCTCTTCAAATCTGTAAGTGGATCTTCGGGGGGTAGTGTTAGGATTTTTTAAGGGTGTATTGGGTGTTTTTTTTTTTAGATTAGGGGTTTGGGGGCTGCAATAGAGCTAAATGCCCTTTTAACGGCAATGCCCATCCAAATGCCATTTTCAGGGCAATGGGGAGCTTGTTATTTTTTTAGCTAGGGTTTTATTTGGGGGGTTGGTTGTGTGGGTGGTGGGTTTTACTATTGGGGGGGTTGTTTGTAACTTTTTTTTACAGGTAAAAGAGCTGATTTCTTTGTGGCAATGCCCTGCAAAAGGCCATTTTAAGGGCTATTGGTAGTTTAGTTTAGGCTAGTTTTTTTTTATTTTACTGAATTTAGTTAATTGTATTTAATTTAGGGAGTTTATTTAATTGTAATGTTAGGTTAGGTGTTAGTGTAAGACAGGTTAGGTTTTATTTTACAGGTCAATTTGTATTTATTTTAGCTAGGTAGTTATTAAATAGTTAATAACTATTTAGTAACTATTCTACCTAGTTAAAATAAATACAAACTTGCTTGTAAAATAAAAATAAAACCTTAACTAGCTACAATGTAACTATTAGTTATATTGTAGCTAGCTTAGGGTTTATTTTACAGGTAAGTATTTCATTTTAAATAGGTATTATTTAGGTAATGATAGTAATTTTTATTTAGATTTATTTTAATTATATTTAAGTTAGGGGGTTTTAGGGTTAGAGTTAGATTTAGGGGTTAATACATTTAATATAGTGGCAGCGACGTTGGTGGTGGCAGATTAGGGGTTAATAAATGTAGGTAGTTGGCGGCAATGTTAGGGACGGAAGATTAGGGGTTAATAATATTGAACTAATGTTTGCGAGGCGGGAGTGCGGCGGTTTAGGGGTTAATATGTTTATTATAGTGGTGGCGATGTCGGGAGCGGCAGATTAGGGGTTAATAATTTGAGTGTTTGCGATGCGGGAGGGCCCCGGTTTAGGGGTTAATAGGTAGTTTATAGGTGTTAGTGTACTTTTTAGTACTTTAGTTATGAGTTTTATGCTACGGCTTTGTAGTGTAAAACTCATAACTACTGACTTTAAAATGCGGTACAAATCTTGACGGGATAGGGTGTACCGCTCACTTTTTGGCCTCCCAGGACAAGCTCGTAATACAGGCGCTATGGAAGTCCCATTGAAAATAGACTATACGCAAATTGCGTAAGTTGATTTGCGGTAAGGCCAAAAAAGTGTGCGGTGCCCCTAAATCTGCAAGACTCGTAATAGCAGCGGTAGTAAAAAAGCAGCGTTATGAGGCTTAACGCTGCTTTTTTACTATTAACGCAAGACTCGTAATCTAGCCATTAATTATTTTAAAAAAAAATGTTGTAATAAAAAATAAAAAAACCTTATTACATAAAAAAACAACCTAAGATTAAATTAAAATAAAAAAAGCTAAGATTACAGAAAAAATATAATTATTCCTATTCTAATACCCCCTTAAAAACAAAAAATCCACCTCAAAATACAAACAGACAATGATTTGAACAGCCAATAGGATTTAAGTAGCTCTCATCCTATTGGCTGATTTGAAATTTTCAGCCAATAGGAGTGCAAGGTACCCCAATATAAAAGGGGTACCTTGCAATCAATCTTTAGTGTGCGGTGGGCGATCGCATGAAGAGGACCTCCACGTCGCTGATGACCACCGCAGAGGATGGCTGATCCAGATCCGTGCATCGGAAGACCACTCAGCACCTTCAGGAAGAAGAAAGAATATGGTCCCCCGATGGATTAAGATGGCCCTATACTTAAAGGGACCTGAAACAAAAAAAAATATTTTGTGATTAAGATGCTGCATTTTTAACAACTTTCCAATTTACTTCTATTATCTAATTTGCTTAATTGTCTTGGTATCTGTCATGAAAACCTCAGGATTTAGCTAAGAAGGGGTTAATTCTGTGTAGCTTGAACTCAAAACAGTTATTTGTTTTTCAAGAAGAATTGTGACTTGTGTTTTCTTTGAAGTGCCAGGAGCCTCCTAAATAGCTCCACCAAATGTTATTGTCTATGCATTGAGTCATAAAGCCACTCAAGCTCTTAGTCTCAGAGATACACAGGATAGAGTTTATGGCTTAGGCTGCCAATAGAATGCATGATGCAAAACAGGGCCTCAATCACAAAAACTGACCAGGTCACTGAAAGGACATTGGTATATTATGTACATATGTGTGTGAAACTGCAATGACATTAAATGAAGGGAAATCTGTCCTATCTGGTCTCAAATTGATTCTCCAAATGAAACTAGGAGATTCCTGATAGGTATATTTGGAAGTGGAGTTACCTAGCAGAAATTATAATGGATTGTATAATTTCAGGCAAGGTCATAAAGACAGGGGGGTTTCTTAGCCCGCCCAGGAGGGTGTGGTCAGGCAACCTGATCTAGGGAAAAGAGGTATTATAATCTTTTTCAGCTATGAGATGTCATTCTTACAAGGGGAGCTGTTCTACAAGGGTAAGAATCCATCGCTTCATGCCAGCCCCTGGTACAGATCCTGAAAACTAGGAAAGTATTCAATTCTGTTTTTCTCCTTTTTATTTTAAAACACTGTTTGCGTGTGTAATTTTATTTGTAACAACTTTTTATTAATAATGCATTGTGCATAATATTTTTGGCATAATAAATAATTCCTTTATTAAGTTTGGCCTTTGTCTAATAATTGAACCACGTTACTGAAAGAGACTGGAATATTAGAACTGTATAATTTAGGTTATTTTCTGCTAAATTGTATTTAGAGAGTTAATGTGTAAAGTCTGGGTTTTTTCTTAGGATTTTCCCTTTAATAAATTTTAAGTTGTGGCAGTAATGGAGCTATAGGATTGTTGGTTTAGTGTGGGTGGCATTAAAAGGGAGTTTTGGGCATTTCTCTTACGTCTAGTACAGACTAGGGAGTGTCGTTAACCCTTGCACCCACTAAACTGAATCACAAGCTTGCCTGGTGTGGCTAGATTGTGACCTATTGGTGACAGTAAAAGGGGGCTGATAACCCTTTCTGTGCCAAATAAGTGACTGGCGCAGAGTTGGATAACCTTGGTTTGTCACAGTTTCCTTCTTTACAGAAGCAGCAATGCACTACTGGGAGCTAGCTGAACAGACTGGGTGAGCCAATAACATAAGGTATATATGTGCAGCCACCAATCCGCAGCTCCTGAGCCTACCTAGGTATCTTTTAAACCGATTATACCAAGAAAACAAAACAAATTAGATAATAGAAGCAAATTGGAAAGTTGTTTAAAAATCGCATGCTCCATCTTAATCATGAAAGAAAAAAATTGTGTTTCATGTGTCAGTCTTATTTTTCTGATCACAATCCAAATTCTTAATACTTAAAAGGATATAAAAGCTCCAAAAAAAGAAAATGCCCTAATATGTTAGAGCATTTTATCTTTACATTTTTTTTTGTATATAACTCTGTGTTTAACTCGTGCAAAGGGATAAAACACAATAATGTGTGCTAGTATTACAAGTTAAACGCAATGCGAATGTGAGCTTGCGTTCACATTGCTAGGAAGCATTGCACTCACAAGAATGCGCTTCCATTGGCTCCTATGGGAGCCTCATTCTAATGGAAGAGATAAAATACATAGTTGAAGGGACAGTCTACACCAAAATTTTTATTGTTTTAAAAGATAGATAATCCCTTTATTACCAATGTCCTAGTTTTGCATAACCAACAGAGTTATATTTGTCATGGATACTGGGCTGCAGGGATTGATCCCTTACCCCCCTATGACCTCACCCCTGCTATCTCTCTGCATTTTTGGGCTCCTCAGAGCAACCGCGATTCCCCAGACCTTCTGTTCCTGTTGTTTTGTGTATTGAATGTCGTCTTGGAAGAGCTGGTCCCTGACCGCCACTTTCCCCTGGAACTACCGGTCGGCCGCATTATTCAGGATTACCGGTGCCCTTTGACCCAGGTCGCTCCAGTGGCCCTTTGTCCCAGAGCTCTGCTCTTCTGGAATTTGCTGCCAGGATGGGCCAGAGGTGGAGTGATTGCCTGAAGGGAGCTCCCTTGGGAACCGGGGGTTCCGGTTCCCCTATAACCCCTATTCTCCCTTAACTTCCAGTTGGACGTTTAAACCAGCATAACTCCGGTCCCCAACCACGGATCATGTCACTTTTTGGACTGTAGATTCTGGGGACCGAGAGCTTTAAAATGGAAGTGGAACCCTGGAAGTGCCGCCGCTCCCCCAGGGATAACCCCGAAAACCGCCACCCCTGGGTACTGGGAATCTGTAGGACCATGGCTGCTATGGCCGGCGCCAGCCTGTCTGGAGGGGCAGGAATGGCGGGAAAACTGTGGCATTGTCTCATGTCTTATCAAGATAAAGATGTATAAAAGATGTGTGTTTGTTCCAATAAAGTTAGTTCTTATTTCACCTGAATGCTAGTCTGTCTAGTCATTTAGGTGGGCTCCTGCTAGAATCACTTTCATGTGCTATATAGCAGTTTGTTCCAGGCAGCGGAAGGACCCCTTTGGTGGAGCTACCCAGTCGGGGTAGCCGGGGATCCGTTACATTGGTTGGCAGCGGTGGGATGCTTCCGTCTACCTGGAACATCCAAACTACCAACTGAAGATCTTGTAGGATGGAGCAGTACCATGGGCTCCGGAAGAAGAATTGAGAATGTTGCTGCAGGCTAGAGGGAAAGTCGCTGGCAACAAGACAAAGGCAGTGCTCCTAGCCGAACTGATGGAGGACGATCGGGCTAGCGAACAGGCTGGTGGGTCGGACAGCGACCAAAGCAGGGGACAGCCCAGTACAGCCTCCACTCAGGGGACTACAATGTCCAACCTTCATAGGCAGATACAGTGGCAACTGGCTCTCTATGGACCTAACCCCCTCCCCCCCCGAGGAGATCATTTCTTGGATAGTGACTGAAGCCACCAAAGTACATATGTTAGAGCTTCAGAAGTCTATGGGGGGAGTCATGCTGGATCCCCTGGACCTTCCTTCACGGCCTAAGAAACTACCTCATGGGGCTTTCCGAGCATTCCAGGATGATGAGAGCGAGGATATCGACTGCATGGGGTCACTGATGCCGATAGGGTTACTATCCTAATTGGGAAACTGTCCGGTGGGGCCCTGGAGGCTTTATACAATGTTCCCTCTGGAGATCAAGTCAACTATGACCGGGTGAAGGAGCGCATCCTTGCCCGGTATGGACTCACACCGGAGGCTCCCCGGCTAAGATTCAGGGGATTACAAAGACAAGAGGAGCAGCCTTATACTGAGTTTGCCCACTGCTTAGCTCGGTCTTTGAACTCCTGGGTTACTGGGTGCCACATCACCACCCTAGATTAAGCTGTTGAACTCATTCTCTTGGAGCAGTTCTCCGGCCAGCAACCCGCTCTGCTCCAGCCCCAGCTAGACCCCCAACAGCTTTGCAGCAGCCCCAGACCCGGTCGCCCCCTGTCTACCTGACTAGAGGCAGCAATCCCCGGGGGTGTTATGGGTGTGGACACCCTGGCCATATGATACGGAACTGCCCAACAAGACAAAGAAACCCCCCAGCCCAACCGCCAAGGAACCCCGTCCCAACTCCGTGGGGAGCTCCTCCAGCCTGCACCTACCAGGCCACTGCCCATTGTAACTATACAGCGAGCTCAGACCTGTATGCTGAGTGGCCAGAAGAAGAAGTGGGTGTCTTGCACCACCTCAACTCAGTGGACCAAGACAACCGACAACAACATCGGCAAGAGGTATGGGTCAACAGGCAGGCAGCTCAAGGAATGGGGGATACCGGGGCCACCGTTTCTTTGATTCAGCCCCACCTTGTTCCCCTCTCGGGTCGCACTGGTCGGACCCTTGCTGTAGGGGTAGCTGGAGGTGCTGTTCTGAGGGTTCCTACAGCCTGGATCCATTTGGACTGGAAAACCGATGCCCTCAATGTAGAAGTGGGGGTTATGCAAAGCATCCCTGCCAAGGTCCTGTTGGGAAACGACCTCGGCCACCTTGTCTCTGCCTTTTTGGGGAATACCTCTCTGGACACCTGTCCTGTGACTACCCACCAGCAGGCCAGATGCCAAGCCATCTCACCAACTCTGGGGACCCAGGTAAGACCTACTGCCCCGACCAACCCCTTCTGACCGCCAAAGAGACCTGGAGCAACCCGACCCTGGCCCCTTACTGAGACCAATGGTCTTAAAATTGGGAAAAATTAAAAGTTCATGTATGAGTGCGTAAGTGTGGGTACACTAGATGGATATGCGTTTAGTAAAATCTTTATTAATAAAGTGTGAATTGTGCCTGTAAAACAAATGTTATAATGGTTCACTGAAGTTCTTTGTTGTCATCTTTTGGCATCTGGTCCTTGCTCGTGCTTTACCAATCGCCTCTCTTTGAACCACTTTGTTTTTTTCCAAGACCCTCAAAGGAATGAAAAAAGATTAAAACCAGGCATATATTTACTTCACACTACAACACTCCATCTGCAGTAGAAACCACATTCACAGTTATTAAGTTGGGATGTGCCTCTATCATTGCATCATCTCACTCGCCCCCTTACTTATGTTGCTTGTCCTATATTATTATTTACCCCTTTATGATATATATTATTTTGGCCTAATGCCCAATTTTACATCTCCATTGTGATACATTTTATATTTATTAAATTTGTCCAACGCCGCCATCATAGCTTCTTGGTTAGATCAGTCCTGATGACACCTGAAAAACAACAATTTATAATATGTGTTATTGGGGAAAAGCTGGAAGGAGAGGTAAGAAGCCTTCTATCTTCATTGGTTTTAATCCTGCAAGATAAGACTTCAGACAGTTTACATAGAAATTGTATTGCATGTGGCCTCCCAAAACTAATCACAATGGAGCTATCTGTTATTTGTTTTTGCTTTTTTTTTTAGAAAGAAAATGCATCAATTAACTATGAATCATTCTAAACTTAATGAAAAAACACTTAAAATTATTAATTGAACTTAAAACTAAAGTACACATTACATGATACAAATGTTCTGCAAACAAATATGCTTATAAACAAAAATGAATTATTTAATTTGAGCCCTCCAACTCTGTCAGCTGTTTCTTTAGAAACCCAATTTCATCTCTCATTCTCCTGTTTTTTTGTTTGAGTTTCCAATAACTTAAGTTGGCCTAATTGCTTATCTCATTTGGCCTCAGCCTCCAATTTTTACATTTTTTTTCTTCTCTGTTAATGTCGCTATTTAAATTCCTGTCTCTCCAGTTTCCTGTATTTGATGCTCTACTATTCTGATATCCCCAAACATGTCTCCTGTTACCCCTCTCGGATTCCTGCCTGTGAATATTCAGATTGTTCTCCAGTGACTGCTTCACTGCAGAAATTGCCTTATTGGTGTGTGGGTGATAATTCTATCACTTCTCAGCTCTAGTGAGCACCATATCTAAGTTTGTGGAGTTTGGATCATACAGCTTTACAAACTCCTGACATTTTCTGGGGAGAGCTTCAAGTACCCTCTGTAAGTGAGCTGGTGACCCCCAGACCATTTGGGTCTGTGTCTGGCGTAGCACACACCAGAATAAAACTCTTTTTGCTACTTCAAATGGCCCATCTAGACGTCTCATGGTAATTTCACTAATCTCTTTTTCTAGACTAGTAAAATTGAAAAAGGTTTTAACTATTCTCCCAGCCTGATCAGAAATGCTTGAGGTGAATCCTAATAACCTGTTGGCATAGGGGCCCATGGCATCTTGAAGCAATTCTGTCCATTCCTGCATACTCATACCTACTTTTATGGCTTTTTCAGATCCCTTTAGAAACCAATGTGAAAAGCTGTTTGTGGGGATTGTGCCCCACCATTTCTGAAAAATGTCTTTATCTGCTACAGTCATTGGCCTAGTCTGATTTGAAAAACCTGTAGGAACTTTCAGGGTGTTAAAATTCTCAGATATTATGACAGGGGCAATTTGAACAGAACTTGGGTTTTTAGTGGGGCCCACTTGCCTTTCATCTTGTTTTATTACTTGTTTTGGCTCTTTCCTTTGTGGCAGTAAGTGATCACTATCTGCATTGTTCCCAGAAATATCACTAATTATTTTTTCTTCTTGTTTTATTTTCATTTGTAACTCAGTAATTTTATTTGAGTATTCGTTTCTGCTGTGTTCTGTTAATTTTAATTGGCTTAATGTATTGATCTGTATGGTGTTAAAGCAGAAAGCTTAATACAATCTCTGTCAGTCTGTGTGTTATCTAACTTTAATTTAAGGTCTTTATTTTGCTCTGTCAGGTCTCCAATAATGTTTGTTAGTCCCCTTATTGTTGAAATCACTGCCTGCGCTATCATACATTTTCTTTTATTATTATTCATCTTTTTAATAGATACTACCTGTGTTAGAATCTCTAAAACACTTTCGCATTTTTGGTTCTTAGCTTCTGGGATGAGGAATGGACCATTGTATTTATGAATGTAATTGTTAAAATAATCACAGATTTTCTGTGAAATATAGTTTTTTCCAGACATTTTTAACAGATAGCCGTTAGAACTAAAATAAAAAATAATATATATATATATATATATATATACTTCTCAAAAGAAGAGGCACTCACAGGTCTTAATAAGCATAAAGTTTTTATTAGTTCATAGGTTCAGTCAACGTTTCGGTCCTCGCAGGGACCTTTGTCAAGACTGTTCTAAATACAGAAAATACAAGAGTATGGAAATACAATGAATTTCATCAAAGGGGAATAAACACATCACAGAACTAAAGTCTAATATACATGGTCCAAAGTGATATGGTGCCCCTTACATGCTCCTTATACAATGCATACACACTATTACACTTTTTAACTCCAACACACCACCCACGTACTTTTCCCATCCACAACACATCGCTGTGTTATTGACCGGATGGTTCATTTTTTCAGTGCCCTCCCTGAGTTTTTTTCTTTATTAACCGTTCTGTTTTTTTCTTGTTCCATACATGACATCTACTGTCACTTTATATGTGTAATCATACATATATTCGCTAAACATTTTTTTGCCAACTATTTGTTCATTTATAGCCATTTCCCCACTCCCTCCGGTAATTTTTGTTACCATGGCAACCCCTTGTACTTGACATGCTACTCGTGTTACGTCATCTGATGTCGACTCAGGCGGGGAATTTAACAGCGGCGCAGAAGACTCTCTGCTCTCCGCTGACCGCTTCACTCAGAGGATTACTGAGGTGAGTCCATCTGCTCCAACACTGGCACACTGCTGATATATTTTTTGTTAGTAACCGGCTCTCTCACCATCCGGTCCTTGGCACTTCATCCATGGGGGTTGCAAATTAATCCTGTCCTTCGCACATGCGGTAACAAATTAGGCATATCACGTTTAGGATAGTGCTTTCAATGCAGACCTCTGCTAATGTGTTTCCCCTATGTTATGCCCCATTGTATGCACATTTTGGGATTGTGGATTTTTAAAGTACGTGGAAATCTATCTCTTTTAACCATTTTTGCAACTTGTCAGCTTATATTGGTTTCTTTGACACTAACTACAGATATGTTTTAGTGCATTAACATTTATGTGTTGCACACTATACACATGACTCAAGCTACTTTCTTCAGAGCGTAGGAGATCCGTCTCATGCTCTTTACCTAACGGTATCCATTGCGCTTGAGTAATCATGGTAATGTGTTGAGATACACTTGTTGAATGTTTTGATTGTAAACATTAGAGCTCTGTCATTTAACTCAGGTTTCATTGTATTGAATTTAGAGCCTCTGGCCTCTCCCTATATTTACACATACTGGTTGTACATATCTAGTGACACTGCTCGCTACACATACTTTACCTATGTACTTAACATATATTAGTCATCATTTTTTCCAGTATACTTGTTACTGACTATTTTTAATTGTTCCTTTTTTCTATTTGTCTTATCCATGTCTATCACTTTGGACCATGTATATTAGACTTTAGTCCTGTGATGTGTTTATTCCCCTTTGATGAAATTCATTGTATTTCCATACTCTTGTATTTTCTGTATTTCGAACAGTCTTGACAAAGGTCCCTGCGAGGACCGAAATGTTGACTGAACCTATGAACTAATAAAAACTTTATGCTTATTAAGACCTGTGAGTGCCTCTTCTTTTGAGAAGTTTCTACCTACCTACCATAGAGTGCACCCAGGCAATACCACTGACAGTGAGTGCTTGGATCCCACAACTAGTATATATATATACATATTGTAGCCGGTGGCCTAGCACTCCTTCCACATCAATGTTGCCAATGCCTGGGTGCTATCCTCAAGTGGTATGTATAGAGTAATGGTAGAGATGGAGGGCACTCACAGGACTTGTATCAATAAGTAACTTTTATTATGCTGATTACATTAATACAGTGTCGACGTTTCGGCCTTTTCTAAGGCCTTCTTCAAGACAAATTCATAGTCTTAAATCGTGCGGAATGCACTGTCAGCGGCGTACTCCCAGAGTAGAAAGTATAGTGATATACTATACTAGAACAGACTCTGAATAGTGTGTCTCTCACAGCAGTGTAGTTTTTTTTTTTTAAATGTTAACACAGGGTGTACAAGATACCATTGAGATGCTAATTTTACACAACAAAGGACATAGCAGTTAAGCAACCTAGAAGAGGTAGTAATTAGATCTGTTTATAAGCATGTCAGCATTCCAGCAGAGGCGGTAATATAGTTACATTTAGTTTTCCTAACCACTGCTCAATATTCTTTATTTTAAATCTGAGGAACAGACTTAGAATAGTGTGTCTCTCACAGCATAGTTTTCCAGACTATTTTACCTGCTCCAAATGCAAGGAATTATCATATCTATAGGGCAATGAAACACCAGACTAAACAGAAGTTAAGCAACTTAGACTATCTGTAAAGGAGATAACTTTGTATATAAGGTGCAGAAATCAAGCATTTAAAAACAAACAAAAAAATATTTGTAGTCCTAAAATATAGACCAAATTGAAAAATGTTTGTGCTTTTAAATCCAAGTAAATCCAAGTAGTGTGTCACACACTCACAATATACCTTGCCATCTACCTCCTGCACCTTCCCCCAACAGGAAGTAATTACATTAACATATGTATAGGGAAAACTACAGTTCTAGGTGTAACACATTCACAGAAATGAATCCTTTGTAAAAAATAAATAAATTTAAAAAAAAGTGCAAGAAAATTACAATCTTTATAAAATGGACATTATATTCCATTTATAAAGGAGCAGAAGTCAATCACTTTAACCTTACTATGGCAGCTATTAAATGCTGGTCCTCTCAGCAAACAACCATCTTCTTTGTAAGAAAACAAAGTACTGTAAAGCTTTTTGGCTAGATTACGAGTTTTGCGTTAGGCTTAAAAAGCAGCGTTAGCCGGTCCTAACGCTGCTTTTTAACGCCCGCTGGTATTACGAGTCTTGAAGGTACAGGCTCCTCGCTCACTTTTTTGGCCAGACTTGGAAATACCGCAAATCCACTTATGTAAATTGCGTATCCTCTTTTTTCAATGGGACTTGCATAGCGCCGGTATTACGAGCCTGCCAAAAAGTGAGCGGTAGACCCTCTCCTGTCAAGACTGGTAACGCATTCTAAAGTCAGTAGTTAGGAGTTTACACTACAACGCCGTAGCATTAAACTCTTCACTAAAGTGCTAAAAAGTACACTAACACCCATAAACTACCTATTAACCCCTAAACCGAGGCCCTCCCGCATCACAAACACTCAAACATTTTTTTTTAACCCCTAATCTGCCGAACCAGACATCACTGCCACTATTATAAATATATTAACCCCTAAACCGCCGCACTCCCACCTCGCAAACATTAGTTAAATATTATTAACCCCAAATCTGCCGTCCCTAACATCGCTGACACCTACCTACATTTATTAACCCCTAATCTGCCACCCCAACGTCGCCGCCACTATACTAAAGTTATTAACCCCTACATCTAAGTCTAACACTAACCCCCCCTAACAAATATAATTAAAAGAAATCTAAATAAAAATTACTATCATTAACTAAATTATTCCTATTTAAAACTAAATACTTACCTATAAAATAAACCCTAAGCTAGCTGCAATATAACTAATAGTTACATTGTATCTATCTTAGGGTTTATTTTTATTTTACAGGCAAGTTTGTATTTATTTTAACTAGGTAGAATAGTTATTAAATAGTTATTAACTATTTACTAACTACCTAGCTAAAATAAATACAAATTGACCTGTAAAATAAAACCTAACCTAAGTTACGCTAACACCTAACACTACACTATAATTAAATTAATTCCCTAAATTAAATACAATTAAATACAATTAGCTAAAGTACAAAAAACAAACACTAAATTACAGAAAATAATACAAAAATTACAAGATTTTAAAACTAATTACACCTAATCTAATCCCCCTAGCAAAATTAAAAAGCCCCCCCAAAATAAAAAAGCCCTACCCTATACTAAATTACAAATAGTCCTTAAAAGGGCCTTTTGCGGGTCATTGCCCCAAAGTAATCAGCTCTTTTACCTGTAAAAAAAAATTTCAAATCCCCCCCAACATTAAAACCCACCACCCACACAACCAACCCTACTCTAAAACCCACCCAATACCCCCTTAAAAAAACTAACACTAACCCCTCGAAGATCACCTTAACGGGAGAAATCTTCATCCTACCGGGCCGAAGTCCTCAACGAAGCCGGGAGAAGTCTTCATCCAAGCCGGGACAAAGTGGTCCTCCAGATGGGCAGAAGTCTTCGTCCAGACGGCATCTTCTATCTTCATCCATCCGGCACGGAGCGGGTCCATCTTCAAGATATCTGACGCGGAGCATCCTCTTTATCCGACGGGTAACACTGAATGAAGGTTCCTTTAAATGACGTCATCCAAGATTGCGTCCTTTCACTTCCAATTGGCTGATAGAACTCTATCAGCCAATCGGAATTAAGGTAGAAAAAATCCTATTGGCTAATGCAATCAGCCAATAGAATTGAAGTTCAATCCTATTGGCTGATCCAATCATACAATAGGATTGAGCTGGCATTCTATTGGCTGTTCCAATCAGCTAATAGAATGCCAGCTCAGTCCTATTGGCTGATTGCATCAGCCAATAGGATTTTTTCTACCTTAATTCCGATTGGCTGATAGAATTCTATCAGCCAATCGGAATTGAAGGGACACTATCTTGGATGACATCATTTAAAGGAACCTTCATTCAGTGTTAGCCGTCAGATGAAGAGGATGCTCCACGTCAGATGTCTTGAAGATGGACCCCGCTCCGTGCCGGATAGATGAAGATAGAAGATGCCGTCTGGATGAAGACTTCTGCCCGTCTGGAGGACCACTTCGCCTTGCTTGGATGAAGACTTCTCCCAGCTTCGTTGAGGACTTCGGCCCATTTGGATGAAGACTTCTCCCAGTAAGGTGATCTCCAAGGGGTTAGTGTTAGTTTTTTTAAGGGGGTATTGGGTGGGTTTTAGAGTAGGGTTGGTTGTGTGGGTGGTGGGTTTTAATGTTGGGGGGGGGTTTAATTTTTTGGCAATGTCCCGCAAAAGGCCCTTTTAAGGGCTATTTTTAATTTAGTGTAGGGTAGAGCTTTTTTATTTTGGGGGGCTTTTTTATTTTGTTAGGGGGATTAAATTAGGTGTAATTAGTTTAAAAATCTTGTAATTTTTTATAATTTTCTGTAATTTAGTGTTTCTTTTTGTACTTTAGCTTATTTTATTTAATTATATTTAATTTAGGGAATTAATTTAAAGGGACACTAAATCCCAAATTTTTCTTTCATGATTCAGGTAGACAATACAATTTTAAACAACATTCCAATTCACTTCTATTATCTAATTTGCTTTTTTTTTTTAGATATCCTTTGTTGAAGAAATAGCAATGTACATGTGTGAGCCCATCACACGAGACATCTATGTGCATCCACCAATCAGCAGCTACTGAGCCTATCTAGATATGCTTTTCAGCAAAGAATATCAAGAGAATTAAGCAAATTAGATAATAGAAGTAAATTATAAAGTTCTTTAAAATGACATGCTCTTTCTAAATCATGAAAGAAAAAAATTGGGTTTCATGTCCCTTTAATTATAGTGTAGTGTTAGGTGTAATTGTAACTTAGGTTAGGTTTTATTTTACAGGTACTTTTGTATTTATTTTAGCTAGGTAGTTATTAAATAGTTAATAACTATTTAATAACTATTCTACCTAGTTAAAATAAAAATAAATCCTAAGCTAGCTACAATGTAACTATTAGTTATATTGTAGCTAGCTTAGGGTTTATTTTACAGGTAAGTATTTAGTTTTAAATAGGAATAATTTAGCTAATGATAGGAAAATTTATTTCGATTTCTTTTAATTATATTTAAGTTAGTGGGTGTTAGGTTTAGGGTTAGACTTAGGTTTAGGGGTTAATAACTTTAATATAGTGGCGGCGACATTGGGAGTTGCAGAAGAGGGGTTAATAAATATAATGTAGGGTTCAGCGATGTTGGGGGCAGCAGATTAGGGGTTCATAAGTATAATGTAGGTGGTGGCGGTGTCCGGAGCGGTAGATTAGGGGTTAATAATTATAATGTAGGTGTCAGCGATGTCGGGGACAGCAGATTAGGGGTTAATAAGTGTAAGATTAGGGGTGTTAAGACTCTGGGTTTATATTAGGGTGTTAGGTGTAGACATAAAATGTATTTCCCCATAGGAATCAATTGGGCTGCGTTAAGGAGTTTTACGCTGCTTTTTTGCAGGTGTTAGACTTTTTCTCAGCCGGCTCTCCCCGTTGATTCCTATGGGGAAACAGCTCACCGCTGACTTAAGCAGCGCTGGTATTGGAGTGCGGTAAAATTTTGCTCAACGCTCACTTCTTGTCTTTTAACGACGGGTTTGTAAAAACCCGTAATACCAGCGCTGCAGGTAAGTGAGCGGTGAGACAAAACTGCTCATTAGCACCGCACAGCATCTAACGCAAAACTCGTAATCTGGGCCTTTGTTTGTTAAAAACAAACAAACATTTAGATGGGACCAAGACAACAATTAAATATCATGTCTCTAAATACAGCACTAAAAACAAAAACTTTGCTATAAAACACAAAATCTACCTTTTACTGCAGTTAAATTTAAACATTTTGGAGTAACACACAATTGTATTTTTTGCTCTAAAATGAGAAAACAAAATTTATGCTTACCTGATAAATTCCTTTCTCCTGTAGTGTGGTCAGTCCACGGGTCATCATTACTTCTGGGATATTAACTCCTCCCCAACAGGAAGTGCAAGAGGATTCACCCAGCAGAGCTGCTATATAGCTCCTCCCCTCTACGTCACCTCCAGTCATTCGACCAAGGACCAACGAGAAAGGAGAAGCCAAAGGGTGTAGTGGTGACTGGAGTATAATTCAAAATTTTTTTTACCTGCCATAAAAAACAGGACGGGCCGTGGACTGACCACACTACAGGAGAAAGGAATTTATCAGGTAAGCATAAATTTTGTTTTCTCCTGTTAAGTGTGGTCAGTCCACGGGTCATCATTACTTCTGGGATACCAATACCAAAGCTAAAGTACACGGATGACGGGAGGGACAGGCAGGCTCTTTATACGGAAGGAACCACTGCCTGAAGAACCTTTCTCCCAAAAACAGCCTCCGAAGAAGCAAAAGTGTCAAATTTGTAAAATTTGGAAAAAGTATGAAGAGAAGACCAAGTTGCAGCCTTGCAAATCTGTTCAACAGAAGCCTCATTCTTAAAGGACCAAGTGGAAGCCACAGCTCTAGTAGAATGTGCTGTAATTCTTTCAGGAGGCTGCTGTCCAGCAGTCTCATAGGCTAACCGTATTATGCTACGAAGCCAAAAAGAGAGAGAGGTAGCCAAAGCTTTTTGACCTCTCCTCTGACCAGAATAAACGACAAACAGGGAAGACGTTTGTCGAAAATCCTTAGTTGCCTGTAGATAAAATTTCAGGGCACAGACTACATCTAGATTGTGTAGCAGACGTTCCTTCTTCGAAGAAGGATTAGGACACAAAGATGGAACCACAATCTCTTGATTGATATTCCTGTTAGTGACCACCTTAGGTAGGAACCCAGGTTTAGTACGCAGAACTACCTTGTCTGAATGAAAAATCAGATAAGGAGAATCACAATGTAAGGCAGATAACTCAGAGACTCTTCGAGCCGAGGAAATCGCCATTAAAAACAGAACTTTCCAAGATAACAGCTTGATATCAATGGAATGAAGGGGTTCAAACGGAACACCCTGTAAAACGTTAAGAACTAAGTTCAAACTCCATGGTGGAGCAACAGTTTTAAACACAGGCTTGATCCTAGCTAAAGCCTGACAAAAAGCTTGAACGTCCGGAACTTCTGACAGACGTTTGTGTAAAAGAATGGACAGAGCTGAAATCTGTCCCTTTAAGGAACTAGCAGATAAACCCTTTTCTAAACCCTCTTGTAGAAAAGACAATATCCTAGGAATCCTAACCTTACTCCATGAGTAACTCTTGGATTCGCACCAATATAAGTATTTGCGCCATATCTTGTGGTAAATCTTTCTGGTAACAGGCTTCCTAGCCTGTATTAAGGTATCAATAACTGACTCAGAAAAACCACGTTTTGATAAAATCAAGCGTTCAATTTCCAAGCAGTCAGCTTCAGAGAAATTAGATTTTGATGTTTGAAGGGACCCTGGATCAGAAGGTCCTGTTTCAGAGGTAGAGACCAAGGTGGACAGGATGACCTAGATCTGCATACCAAGTCCTGCGTGGCCATGCAGGCGCTATTAGAATCACTGATGCTCTCTCCTGTTTAATTCTGGCAATCAATCGAGGAAGCATCGGGAAGGGTGGAAACACATAAGCCATCCCGAAGGTCCAAGGTGCTGTCAAAGCATCTATCAGAACCGCTCCCGGATCCCTGGATCTGGACCCGTAACGAGGAAGCTTGGCATTCTGTCGAGACGCCATGAGATCTATCTCTGGTTTGCCCCAACGTCGAAGTATTTGGGCAAAGACCTCCGGATGAAGTTCCCACTCCCCCGGATGAAAAGTCTGACGACTTAAGAAATCCGCCTCCCAGTTCTCCACTCCCGGGATGTGGATTGCTGACAGGTGGCAAGAGTGAGACTCTGCCCAGCGAATTATCTTTGATACTTCCATCATTGCTAGGGAGCTTCTTGTCCCTCCCTGATGGTTGATGTAAGCTACAGTCGTGATGTTGTCCGACTGAAACCTGATGAACCCCCGAGTTGTTAACTGGGGCCAAGCCAGAAGGGCATTGAGAACTGCTCTCAATTCCAGAATGTTTATTGGTAGGAGACTCTCCTCCTGATTCCATTGTCCCTGAGCCTTCAGAGAATTCCAGACAGCGCCCCAACCTAGTAGGCTGGCGTCTGTTGTTACAATTGTCCAGTCCGGCCTGCTGAATGGCATCCCCCTGGACAGATGTGGCCGAGAAAGCCACCATAGAAGAGAATTTCTGGTCTCTTGATCCAGATTCAGAGTAGGGGACAAGTCTGAGTAATCCCCATTCCACTGACTTAGCATGCACAATTGCAGCGGTCTGAGATGTAGGCGTGCAAAGGGTACTATGTCCATTGCCGCTACCATTAAGCCGATCACCTCCATGCATTGAGCTACTGACGGGTGTTGAATGGAATGAAGGACACGGCATGCATTTTGAAGCTTTGTTAACCTGCCTTCTGTCAGGTAAATCTTCATTTCTACAGAATCTATAAGAGTCCCCAAGAATGGAACTCTTGTGAGTGGAAAGAGAGAACTTTTCTCTTCGTTCACCTTCCATCCATGCGACCTTAGAAATGCCAGTACTAACTCTGTATGAGACTTGGCAGTTTGAAAGCTTGAAGCTTGTATCAGAATGTTGTCTAGGTACGGAGCTACCGAAATTCCTCGCGGTCTTAGTACCGCCAGAAGAGCACCCAGAACCTTTGTGAAGATTCTTGGAGCCGTAGCCAATCCGAATGGAAGAGCTACAAACTGGTAATGCCTGTCTAGAAAGGCAAACCTTAGATACCGGTAATGATCTTTGTGAATCGGTATGTGAAGGTAAGCATCCTTTAAATCCACTGTGGTCATGTACTGACCCTTTTGGATCATGGGTAAAATTGTCAGAATAGTTTCCATTTTGAACGATGGAACTCTTAGGAATTTGTTTAGGATCTTTAAATCCAAGATTGGCCTGAAAGTTCCCTCTTTTTTGGGAACCACAAACAGATTTGAGTAAAACCCTTGTCCTTGTTCCGACCGCGGAACCGGATGGATCACTCCCATTAATAAAAGATCTTGAACGCAGCGTAGAAACGCCTCTTTCTTTATTTGGTTTGTTGACAACCTTGACAGATGAAATCTCCCTCTTGGGGAAGAGGATTTGAAGTCCAGAAGGTATCCCTGAGATATGATCTCTAACGCCCAGGGATCCTGGACATCTCTTGCCCAAGCCTGGGCGAAGAGAGAAAGTCTGCCCCCCACTAGATCCGTTCCCGGATCGGGGGCCCTCAATTCATGCTGTCTTAGGGGCAGCAGCAGGTTTCCTGGCCTGCTTGCCCTTGTTCCAGGACTGGTTAGGTCTCCAGCCTTGTCTGTAGCGAGCAACAGCTCCTTCCTGTTTTGGTGCAGAGGAAGTTGATGCTGCTCCTGCTTTGAAATTACGAAAGGAACGAAAATTAGACTGTCTAGCCTTAGGTTTGGCTCTGTCTTGAGGCAGGGCATGGCCTTTACCTCCTGTAATGTCAGCGATAATTTCTTTCAACCCGGGCCCGAATAAGGTCTGCCCTTTGAAAGGTATATTAAGCAATTTAGATTTAGAAGTAACGTCAGCTGACCAGGATTTTAGCCACAGTGCTCTGCGCGCCTGAATTGCGAATCTGGAATTCTTAGCCGTAAGTTTAGTTAAATGTACTAAGGCATCCGAAATAAATGAGTTAGCTAACTTAAGGGCTTTAAGCTTGTGTATAATCTCATCTAATGGAGCTGATTCAAGTGTCTCTTCCAGAGACTCAAACCAAAATGCTGCTGCAGCCGTGACAGGCGCAATGCATGCAAGAGGTTGCAATATAAAACCTTGTTGAACAAACATTTTCTTAAGGTAACCCTCTAACTTTTTATCCATTGGATCTGAAAAGGCACAGCTATCCTCCACCGGGATAGTGGTACGCTTAGCTAAAGTAGAAACTGCTCCCTCCACCTTAGGGACCGTTTGCCATAAGTCCCGTGTGGTGGCGTCTATTGGAAACATCTTTCTAAATATCGGAGGGGGTGAGAACGGCACACCGGGTCTATCCCACTCCTTAGTAACAATTTCAGTAAATCTCTTAGGTATAGGAAAAACGTCAGTACTCGACGGTACCGCAAAATATTTATCCAACCTACACATTTTCTCTGGTATTGCAACTGTGTTACAATCATTCAGAGCCGCTAACACCTCCCCTAGTAATACACGGAGGTTTTCCAGCTTAAATTTAAAATTTGAAATATCTGAATCCAGTTTGTTTGGATCAGAACCGTCACCCGCAGAATGAAGCTCTCCGTCCTCATGTTCTGCAAATTGTGACGCAGTGTCTGACATGGCCCTAATATTATCCGCGCACTCTGTTCTCACCCCAGAGTGATCACGCTTACCTCTTAGTTCTGGTAATTTAGCCAAAACTTCAGTCATAACAGTAGCCATATCCTGTAATGTGATTTGTAATGGCCGCCCAGATGTACTCGGTGCTACAATATCACGCACCTCCCGAGCGGGAGATGCAGGTACTGACACGTGAGGTGTGTTAGTCGGCATAACTCTCCCCTCGTTGTTTGGTGAAATATGTTCAATTTGTACAGATTGACTTTTATTTAAAGTAGCATCAATGCAGTTAGTACATAAATTTCTATTGGGCTCCACTTTGGCTTTAGCACATATAGCACAGATATCTTCCTCTGAATCAGACATGTTTAACACACTAGCAAATAAACTAGCAACTTGGAAATACTTTTCAAGTAATTTACTATAATATGAAAACGTACTGTGCCTATAAGAAGCACAGAAAAAGTTATGACAGTTGAAAATTAATAACAGTTATAGCATCAAATCTTTGTAAAAAAACACAATTTTAGCAAAGGATTGCTCCCATAGCAAAGGATAACTAACCCTGATAGCAGAAAAAAAATACAGAAATAAACGTTTTTTATCACAGTCAACTACAATCTCACAAGTTTTGAAGACCCCTGAGTTCTGTAGAGATGAACCGGATCATGCAGGGAAGACAATAAACTTCTGACTGAATTTTTTGATGCGTAGCAAAAGCGCCAAAAAAGGCCCCTCCCCCTCACACACAACAGTGAGAGAGATCAGTAAACTGTCATAAATTAAATAAAACGACTGCCAAGTGGAAAAAAATAGTGCCCAAAACATTTTTTCACCCAGTACCTCAGAAAATTAAACGATTTTACATGCCAGCAAAAAAACGTTTAACATTAAATAAATTAAGTGTTATTAAAAAGCCTGTTGCTAGTCCCTGCAAATTAGGCTAAAAACTTATGTATACAGTATAATTCCAGTGAAGTGCCATTCCCCAGAATACTGAAGTGTAAAATATACATACATGACAGCCTGATACCAGTTGCTGCTACTGCATTTAAGGCTGAGTTTACATTATATCGGTATGGCAGAATTTTCTCATCAATTCCATTGTCAGAAAATAATAAGCTGCTACATACCTCTTTGCAGATTAATCTGCCCGCTGTCCCCTGATCTGAAGTTTACCTCTCCTCAGATGGCCGAGAAACAGCAATATGATCTTAACTACGCCGGCTAAAATCATAGAAAAAACTCAGGTAGATTCTTCTTCAAATTCTACCAGAGAAGGAATAACACACTCCGGTGCTATTATAAAATAACAAACTTTTGATTGAAGGTATGAAACTAAGTATAATCACCACAGTCCTCTCACACATCCTATCTATTCGTTGGGTGCAAGAGAATGACTGGAGGTGACGTAGAGGGGAGGAGCTATATAGCAGCTCTGCTGGGTGAATCCTCTTGCACTTCCTGTTGGGGAGGAGTTAATATCCCAGAAGTAATGATGACCCGTGGACTGACCACACTTAACAGGAGAAATTTCTTTTGACTGAGGCCCTCCCCCCATGTAACTCTATGCAAATATATATATATCCTGCAATATTCTAAAATTAAATCAACATATTTTTTTAATTCCTGCAAAATCAATTGGCATATGGATTTGTCTACAATTTCATGGCCGCCAAAATCTGGTTATTAATTAATTTAAATATTTTAACTTTATACTAAATATAATTCTAATTTAGTACTAAATCTCTATGGTAAAACCACTAAACCAAAACAGGTAAGTTGAGAAATAAACTCTATGAGAGGGTTTCCATTGTTTCCAAACAGTTTATTTGGAATCAATATATGTTAATAATAAGAGAAATGTTTACAGGTATATATACACATCTATTTTACAGCAAAACAGTCCAAATATTTAATACAGGGCAACTTTACTACAATATCCCCAGTTTGTCCAACACTGCTAAAATAATCATAGAAATATACTTAGCCACATTCTCCAGTGTGTCCAAAATCAGCCATCCTTTCAGCATGCACAAAATAAGAAGAGAGAAATAGTGTTCCAGTTTTTTATACACCAATTCAATAGGGAGTGGTTTATCAAATGCCAGTCAAAGGCTATTGGGAGTGTCTTTAGTTCAGAGAGAAATGTGTATCTGGGGGAAGGGATTTTAATAACAGCTAGGTCAGTAAGCTATGTCACCACACAGGGAACACAGTTCACTGCGGAAATCACTCAACTACTCTGGAAGTTGTGCTGGATTAAACCCCTGCACAGCACCCCTTACCATCCCCAGACAAACAGGCTGTGTGAGAGGTTTAACAGGACCCTAAAGCAACTGCTTCGGACGTTCTCGGCCACTCACAGGGACTGGGAAAAATTCCTGCCGCACCTCCTGTTTGCATATCGAGAGGTGCCTCAGGAATCCACAGGCTTTTCCCCTTTTGAACTACTGTATGGTCGAAAGGTTAGGGGCCCGCTAGATTTGGTATGAGCCCACTGGGAGGGAGCCACAGGGGGGAAGAGCACTCTGTTGTGGGGTACGTACTCCAGCTCAGGGACTGGCTGCAGGACCTGGCTGCCCAGGTCTGTGAGAACCTTCAGGCCTCTCAACACAAACAGAAGTGATGGTATGATTGCAATGCCCTTACCCTGATAGTGGGACAGAAGGTCTTTGCCCTGAAGTATGTCAAAACAGACAAGCTAAAGGCCTCTTGGCAAGGACTCTACCGGGTTGTGGAACAACTGAACAACACCACATACCTGGTAGCGAAGTGTTCAGATGAAAGGATACGTCTGACCTTTCATGTGAACATGTTGAAGGCATACATAGAAAGACCCAGAGATGTGGCCACTATCTGTGCGCAGGCAGTGGTGGACTCTGAAAGTATTCCAATGCCGGAGCTTCCCGGATGTACTGACACTCCCCAGGGGGGGTATGAAATATCCCTAGACGACAGGTTAGAGCCTGGACAGAAAAGGCAGATCCGGCGACTCCTGGATTTACTACCACAGCCATCCACTGGGTGAAGACCCCAGGACAGACCCCCCTGTGACATTCTGCCTACAGGCAGTGACCCGAACCGACCAAAGTCGAGGCAGTGGCTAACTGGCCCACCCCCAGGACCAAAACCCAAGTACTTGCCAAACCCCTGACTGACCTGACCCATAAACGACTTCCCCGACAAGTCCTTTGGCCCCCAAGTGGGAAAAAGCCTTCCAGAGTCTTAAGTCTGCCTTAATCTCTGCTCCAGTACTGGCCGCTCCTAACCCAGCCAAACGGTTTTCTGTCCATACAGATGCCTCTATGTTTGGGTTGGGGGCCATAGTCAGCCAGGCAGACGAGGAAGGAAAGGGCCACCCAATTGCCTACCTCAGTCGAAAACTGCTACCCCGGGAAGTAGGCTATGTGGCAGTCGAGAAAGTGTGTCTTGCGCTGGTATGGGCTTTGAAGAAGTTGCAGCCCTACCTATATGGAAGACCCTTCACCGTCCTCACTGACCATAATCCCCTTGTATGGCTTAACTGAGTTTCCTGGGACAACAGGAGACTGTTGAGGTGGAGCCTAGCCCTGCAGCCATTTAACTTTGACATTCAGTACCGACCGTGAAAAAGCAATGGGAATGCTGACGGACTTTCCCGGCAGCTGACCCGTATGTGGATCTAGCCAGGTCTGCCAAACTGGAAGGGGGGAGTTGTCACGGATACTGGGCTGCAGGGATTGATCCCTTACCCCCTATGACCTCACCCCTGCTGTCTCTCGGCGGCTTTGGGCTCCTCAGATCAACCGCGATTCCCCAGACCTTCTGTTCCTGTTGTTTTGTGGCCCTTTGTCCCAGAGCTCCGCTCTTCTGGGGTTTGCTGCCTCTCAGAGTGGGCTAGAGGTGGGGTGATTGCCTGAAGGAAGCTCCCTTGGGAACCAGGGGTTCCGGTTCCCCCTATAACCCCTATTCTTCCTGGACTTCCAGGTGGACGTTTAAACCAGCATAACTCCGGTCCCCAGTCACGGATCACGTCGCTTTTTGGACTGTAGATTCTCGGGACCGATAGCTTTAAAATTACACCCTGGAAGTGCTGCCACTCTCCCGGGATCACCCTGAAAACTAAAGTCAAAGTCTAAGAAATTAGCATATGAACCTCCTAGGTTTAGCTTTCAACTAAGAATACCCAGAGAACAAACCAAAATTGCTGATAAAAGTAAATTGGAAAGTTGTTTAAAATTACATGGCCTATCTGAATCATGAAAGTTTATTCTGGTATTACAAGTGGAGTGCTCATATCACTTGCATGCAAGCGATATTTAGCGCTCCACTTGTAATCTGGCCCTTAGATTGCAATCTACAGCAAAAATGTTTAGAAAAATGTAATTTCAGGAACATGAAAGATGGTGACCTTTGGCATATTTTCATGAGAAATATTCACCCCAGCTCTATTATTAAAAAAAATAATAAATTAGACAATGGGGCCGATTTATCACGTCCCGAATGGGGCCGTATACCCCTGTTTCCACACGATCCTTCAGGCTACCTTGAAACAGAAATTAAGAAGCAGCGGTCTGCCTGCTCTGAGACCGTGGACAACAATTGGCCCGATAATATACAATAGTGTTGATAATGCCTGCTAGCGGCTGCGAATCTGCAGGGGGCAGTATTGCACAAGCAGTTCACCAGATAAATGAGGTCGGCATTTATTGATGTCTGGTGGACATGATCGCTACAGCGGATCATGTCCGCCAGACACATGATAAATTGGCCCAATGCCTCCTGTAATAAATGCACAGAGATGCGGGCAGATTATTTCATGACTTTTTGTTTCGAGTTGTTTAATGTTATACTCTATATGGATTTGTCTCCATGTTCAGTATATGTCCTGGCTAAGTAGATCATGACAGGCCTCTTACTTAAACACAGGAGTGTAACTGCCATTGGTGCATTGACCAAACTTCGACTATCACAATCGTGTATTCCCCCATAGTAGTCACTGGAGCAAGAGAAAGTGGAAAAAAAACTCTTGTGTACAAACCCCATTGCATATTCTCAAGTGCGCTACCCTACATGAAAATATGAATATTTCACATCCCAATCTTCTATTTATTCATAAATACATATTTCTTTTGTAAAATGATGATGGCCCACAGTCCTCCATAACATATGGGATATATTTCCCGCCACTGGGAGGAGGTCAAGAACCCATATCAGAGCCTTAAATCCCTCCCACCTCCAATCTCTGTCTTAGTTTGACAGAATAGACGTGTTCCAGCTACTTGCTTATGGATAAAAATTTGGGAGCTCAGATCAATGAGAGACCCATAGTTCCCTGGGAATTATCATTCACAAAGAAGACAGAAGAGAAACTTCACAGCAGCTGAATGATACAGAGCAAAGGAATACCCTGTTATTTGCACAGTATTTTACTATAGGACTTAATCCATAACTACCCTCCCTATACATACATTACATGTGTTTTACAAGCTTGTTCCATCATGTCAGGTCAATACACTCTGAGAGCTATTTACCTCAAATTAAAACCACCCATAATGAAAGTTTCAGTACCTATGTATTGGTCTTTGTGTGTAGAGGGATAGAGCTAAGTAGTAAGTTTGCTTCTCCTGAATGCTTATCCATTTAAATGGGCAGGTCCTTGAGAACAATGGGTAGTGGTTTCAATTCTCCATGCATTTAGGGCCATATTACAAGTGGCACGCTAATAGGTATGCGCAAGCGCAAAGGGGTTTATTGAATTTTCAAATTACTCTTTTTGTTAGTTTTTTTGCATTTTCCATACTGTCCCAACTTTTTTGGAATTTGGGTATATATTACATACTGATGCTTATGTCATGTACAGATTTATAAACTTTGTGTAAACTTAAGTATAAATGTATATATTTTAGGATTCATCAGGAAAAATTGTTTTCATATCCAGACTGATTCTTTTTGTCCTTCAAGAGATCGAGGGTTTTTTCTTTTTGAAGCAGAGTCCTCTTTTTTGACGAGCGGTCCTATCGCATGTTGCCAAAAATCCTTCAAATGCGGGGGCGTGTCTGAACAGCGATCCAGAGCAGTCGCACTTTTCAGAGCTCTGATTAAGCTTCTAATAATTCGCCAATTAAGAGAAATCGCTTTACAGCAAAATTATACCCACAGCAAATTACAGTGTCTCACTATATAGTGGGGCTCTTTACAACTCGATCTTTGCTGTATTTTTTTTAAATCTGAGCCCGGAATCAGACAGTAAGGGCTTAGAGCGGTGGCACATAATAGGCAACGCCAGCCACCTTGGTAACCCGAGGGACTTGCCTTACCCAGCGATACTGACACATTAGCTTGGACCATATTAACACCAACTCTAAGCCTAGAGGGACTCCAGAGAGAGAAAGAAGACAGCAACTGCAAAGGGGGCATCAGCATTTTGAAAACATTATGGTGACTGTTGAAAAAGTAGGAGCACAAGATATCCTCAGCAACCACTGGCATAAAATTGAGGTACTCTGCCGACACCTCATTGAATCTGCCCCATGGACTTTTTAATGAGCCGTTGTCCAATTGCTTAAAATTTGAGTTTTATTTTAATTTAAATTCATTTAAAAGTCTCATTCACACATGGAAAAAGATATCCAACAGTGGGTCCGAACACAACTCAAGTTTTAAGTAATTGGTGCTCCGCTTTGACCTTCTTTCATTTGTGGATTACTTGCTCACCACCCTATAAGCGTGAAGCACCAGAATCTGGGTATAACCCATTCATGCCCGTTCACTGAGCAGGCTAGGAGCTGCAGAGGGATTGCCCAATTAAAACCAAGGATTGATCAAAACACGGAAGTCGTCTGAAAAGAAAGATTGCAACGAACACAACGGAGAGGACTGCTTACACCCCCGGTGACGTCCGAAGAGGGAGGACTAGAGGAACACGCTGGGTACTTTGATTGTTTGGTGGTCTCTAAACAACATGGATCCACAGCGCAACAAGTTCCTTATCCCAAGGACCGGAAGAATCACACAGTAGGGTAAGCCAAGTTTGCTACAAGCAACTCCTGCTATCTTTTCCGTTTAAGAGGTTCATCCTGTATAACGTAATAACTCTTTGAGAAAATGTTTTCAGCAATATTGGTGATGTTGTGTACCATTTACGTCTGGGCATCCACATACAGAGAAACAATATTAGTATCATATCATCGACAATAGAGACTGTGTATAAAAAGGAGAACTGTTTGTTTGTCTATTTCAGGTGAATGTGGCATTGGTCAGGCCTGTCCTTACTCCTTTTACACTCCCTCATTTGGATATCAATAGCAGCACTAAAGACAAAGCCCAGTGTAGAAGAGCTTACGAATTCACACATGGATACAGTTGCTAAACAAAATACAACAGGTTTCTTCTCTCTCCGGAATGCGGAAGAGTAACATGACACTAGACTGGAAGTTGAAACTTTCTTCTCCATGGACAGGACTTTATACAAATTACCAGCACTATTTGAGGAAATGGAATATTTGATTATTAAAGGGACAGTCAAGTCCAAAAAAACTTTCATGTTTTAAATAGGGCATGCAATTTTAAACAACTTCCCAATTTACTTTTATCACCAATTTTGCTTTGTTCTCTTGGTATTCTTAGTTGAAAGCTAAAACTAGGAGGTTCATATGCTAATTTCTTAGACCTTGAAGACTGCCTCTAATATGAATACATTTTGACTACTAGAGGGCATTAGTTCACATGTTTCATTTAGATAACATTGAGCTCATGCACGTGACCTAGGAGTGAGCACTGATTGGCTAAACTGCATGTCTGTCAAAAGAACTGAAATAAGGGGGCAGTCAGCAGAGGCTTAGATACAAGGTAATTACAGAGGTAAAACATGTATTATTATAACTGTGTTGGTTATGCAAAACTGGGGAATGGGTAATAAAGGGATTATCTTTCTTTTTAAACAACAAAAATTCTGGTGTTGACTGTCCCTTTAAAGAAAATAAACTGAAATGGGACATTTGGACTTTGGAGAATTATTTGAAGCTAAATTTAATACCAAGGGGACTTAGACTAAATAAATTCTCTACGTTCTCTACAGATGACCAAGCCTTTATCAAGGAATGGAATGATATTCTTTCTGACTGCTCTTGGGGTCTTATGAGATTACTTGCAATATACAAAAAGAAACATGTTTTAGAAATCACAAATACGATAGTACAAGTACAAGATGAACTAAACAAGAGATGTAAAAATAATGAATTTGGTAAATTTGATAAGTTTTTACAAGATGCAGTAGCAGAAGCCAAAACCCTGTTACTAGAGATTAAACACTCTAAATACACTAGGGATCAACAGGATTTTGATAATAATGTAGTTTATGTGTGGAATAAGAAAGAAAGAGCACAGAAACAAAAATAATATAATCAATATAACCAGAAGAGTGGCATTGAGAACAGAAGCAGTGACGTGCAGTGAGATCAGAGGCTGGTGAGGCACTAGATATGATACGCCGGAGAAACACATGTACAGAGGGCCGCAAGTACCCCCAACAAGGCAGGTTTAAATGATAGCTGAACCAGTACACAGGTGACATAATCAGGTGATGGGTGAGAGCAAGTTAGTAACCACTGAGTTACTGATCAGCTGATTACTTCACCTGTGCACTGATTCAGCTATAATGAAAGCCTGGCCTGTTGGGGGTACTTGAGGACCATTGTTGAGAAACACTGCACTAAAGCACCAGCTCATCGGAAATGTATTGATTACATGGAGAATAAAGCACACATACTCTGTTCACTGACACCCACACACACTCTGTTCACATACACACTCACACAATTCTGTGATTCAGTGCCAGTTACTAAGCAATTAGAATGATACACGATCTCTTCTCTACTCACCACTGTATTGTAAAAATACAAATAATTTACCATACAAATTTTAAACAAAGGACAAGTTATCAATACTGCCAACACAGCTGCTGCAATATGGTGTTCAAGAAACACACGTGCACATCCCACTTAGGTATGCTCTTCAACAAAGGACACCAAAGGATACCAAAAGAATGAAGTACATAATAATAAAAGTAAAATAGAAAGTTTATTTATTTTTATTTTTTTTGTGCAATTTCTTTCTGAATGATGGAAATGTAATTATGACTTTCATGTTCCTTTCAAAAACTAATTTGATTTGCTGACATGGGGCCAGTAACAATTGATGCTAATTCTCAAAATATAAATAACTAGAAAAGTCTATTAAAATAGCATGCTCTACCTCAATCATGAAAGTTTAATTTTAAATGTCTCCCTTTGACTATGTGTTTAACCAGTTACTTTACAGTGGCATTATTTCTAAAAACATTTAACAACTGCAATAATTACATATATTTTTTTAATGACTCATTATCTCCTTTTTATTAATATAAACTTGTATAAAAGCAGCACATATTAAAAACACAATGCAACAGCTTTCAATTGATTTGTGAATTACAAGTTAACAGCAGTCTTTAAATAAATGGAGACACAGAGAAAAATAAAAATAGATACTGCATCCTCTGACTGAACAGACATAACATATATGGAGTTTGTACCTAATTAAATCAAATAACCATGAAAAAGGGAGGCTTAGCAATATTTAATGTCAACAACTTTAATTTAAATGATGTGGACACTGCACACTTAACTTCAAACTCTGGGTTTTAAATTATGGATTTAAATTTGAATTGATCCTTTGACTTCCTGTAAGTATTGGGTTATGCTCACTTACTGCCCCCCCCCCCTGTTAATGAGCTGTATCTGAACACAATTTGTGAATCACAAGAGATGTAGAATACTACTTTACTCTTCTGCTTGGTGTCATCCTGCTCACTGCATCCTCCTTCTGATTAATCTATATATCCTTCACTTGCTAGGAGGCATCAAGAGGGGTGCCTACTATTGGTACAAATTTCTGCTGCTAATATATTGACCCCTGTACTGAAATGGAGAGAAGCGTTCCTGTACCTGCCTCTCCATAGCATTACATGGGGGGAAAATATTTTTTTGGGGACTTTTTTTTTAAATTAAAATTTAATTAAGCTTTGGCCACATATGGCAGGGTAGGCACTGCCTCCCCTGCCTCCTATGAGTGCATGTCCCTGACAGAGGGAGAGGTGGTAGGGGTAGATGAAGGGGCAGAGGCAGAAAAAAACAGAGGAGGATACAGTTCGCAGATAGGGAAGGTGACTCCAAAGGAGAAAGCTCAGTGTCCAGAGATGACAAATTTATCCTTAACCAGCAACAGGGCCAGTTTCTACCACGAAGCCAAATACAACCTAGTGTAAGACCAAAAGAGAACGCAACTCCTCTAGTTTCAATTCTAAAAAATGGTCCGCCCATATCTAGATATACATATTCTAGTACACACATTGACCCCACTCCTAATCTACAAGGAGTGAATACCACAACACCTACTGAAGTCCCCAATAGAGAAGAGAGCTTACAAATCAACCAGGTTTCCCCCCCCCCGAGGGTGGAACTTGGGGGGGTTCAGACCCAGAGAGAGCATACAAAAGAGGTTATCAACTACGCTGGTATCAGAGACAAACAATATACCAATAAACAGTATTATAAACCTTTCTATGCATACCCTGAGTACATCTAAGCCTGGGGCTTGGATTTGTCCCTACAAATAATTTCAATCTGTTCAGTACCCTAATAGACGTAAACAGGTTTATAAGAAAATTCACACTAAAGAAACATTTTCATCTGCTCAAAGGAACTTCCAGTGTAGAAGAAACATATACTCAGATTGATCCTGTACATTCTACAAGTAATGAATGACAGGTCAAATCTTGATTTTCAAGATATATGTGGTGTTTCTACATTGGAATCATTAATAATGGCACAAGAACCAGATTTAAATGCTAGAAATATCACAACACCTAAACTAAAAAATCACTTGAACTTTTAATTTTTAATTTTTTATTGAGGACAGTATACTGAGACACCATAACAGCGTGACTATCATACACAACAATTATTTACATCATACTTGGCGGCTTAAAATTGACATAGTGATAGTCCTCTTTTTTTTTTTTTCCATGCCTTCTTAGTCTGATAGGTCACTCTTGGACCTGTGGTGTTATAAATGTCCATGACAAGGGATTATTGATAACCTTAATAAACAGAACAATAACATAACATAACTACAAACAATATTATTATATAAAACAGTGCTTGAACAGTCCCATCAATCAATTAATCTTATGTGAATTCTAGTTGGGAGCTTATAGTTTAACAAGGATATAGGTGATTTGAAGTTAAACTTTTAATGAGGAGGGATAGCTATACTGCACTGGGGATGTGTAGGAGTTAACTTTGGGAGGGAGAGGGGGTTAACGGGTTATGTTTTCTAGATGGTGTTGGTTTTAAGTGAAAGCTAGATTCCTTTAAATATTTTTATCGCTCTCGCGATCCACACCTCACAGTTATTGCGAGTGAATTAGCGCGGTCTTAGGAAGATATGGGTATGTGAGCATACTAGCCCAAGAACAAAGAAAGATATAAACATCTATCCCCTCAATGTCCCGTGTCACAGTGAGATATTATAGATATGACATAGAGATAATAATAACAGAGGCGGTAATGTCACACATGCCCTGCTGATCATATACACTCATTTATATTAACTAATGGAGCATGTGAGCTATAAAAGACTGTGTACATCGTAAGACACAAATGAACATTAATATGTCCAAACCGCAAACATTTACCGCACATAGCCTTAGTGGAGAGTCCAGCCTTATTCAGTCCCCATGTTTTCCCCAGTCGGCAAAGTCTGATAAGAGGGGTTTATCTAAAGATGCTCACTATTTAAACTGTAAAGTACAGATCAGCCATCATTTTAAAGCCTGATCCGGCATAAACATTACCCCTACTGCAGAGCGCTTGTTGATATTAGCAGAGTCCTGTCCGTCAGCGCTGCAGCAGTATGTTGCCGGGGAAGGGTGCCTTCATATTACCCCTCTCCTGTCTTCGGGATAAGGATGTCTTGCCGTGAGGTAACTAGTATTTTAGATAGCGTGTCGCCATGTCTGCCATCACGGTTAACTTTGCAGGTATGAGGCTTGTCCGGTACTTGGGGTTGCCTGTGCCGGTGTTATCTGCTGATTGGCCCGGTTACATTCTGGTTTACGGTTCCTTGTATTTGCGCTCCTCATGATGGGTTCTCCTTGGGTCAGTGTATTCACTTCTAACAGCTCCATGTGTTTCCCCACTACCGATAGCCAGATCTTTTGTGGCCGCGGTTGCAGCTCTTTGCTGTGAGAGCTTTTGTGTGGTTTGGAGGATACATGGTTAACCATTGTGCTTAACGGCTCTCTTGATGTGTGTACATCGCCAGCGTCAGTATACTCGTCGCTGGGTTTTACCTCTAATGAGTCTATCTTGTGTGCTGCATTCTCCTCCATACTCAGACGCTTCAGTAAATAATCATACGGAGCTCTCTCAATTAGCCTATCAAATTTTGCAAAAAAATCCTCAAATTGCGGCAGGCAGCTCTCTTCCGCCATGCTTGTCAAGTTTTATATTCCTCGCTGCAAGAGTCTTAATACTGTTTGGTAGTGGAGAACGGCAGGTTAGCTCAAGGACTTTTTAGTGATGTGTTTTGAAGAGATTCAGTAAGTCAGGTTTCCTGACGGCACCGATAACCCGGCTCTACCCGGGGGGGAGGTGGATACCTATTAGTAGGCCGCCGCCTTAGGCCTTATTGTTCCAATCTGGGACTCCAGTATCTTACAACAGCTAGAAAAATAACAAACTAGTTCACAGTTAGCAGAGCTGCGACTCCCTTGTAAAATTATGCTAAATATTGCTGCTGAGTGTTAATAATCGGCGGATTATCATAGATTTTGCTGGAGCACCCAGAATGTGCGTCCTATCCAGTACGCTGCATGGACACGCCCCCAAAAATCACTTGAACTTTTATTCCATATAAAGCAGAGGCACAATAATTGAAAGGTTCCAGAGCAGAGTCAAATATGATCTTACAAACCTATACTACACACGCAGAAAGACTGATTGTAATTTGACTAGGAAAGAGAAGGAGGCACTAAAAAACCTCCAATCAAAATCCGTAATAGTGAATAGTGAAATAGGGAACCGTGGTGGTTATGGATAGAAGTACCTTTGTACATGAGGCCCAAAGACAACTCAACACCATCCATGATTAAAGGGTCTTAAACTCTGACCCAACAAGAGTCTTTAGTAAAAAGCTTAAAGACCTTGTGGATGATAGAATGGAGAAGGGTCTCATAGTGTAACATTATACCCCTTTAAGGGGCGGTTACCTCAGGTGCATATAAATTACACTGGATACATTACACCAATGCTTGGTATTGATGTATCCAGCCTGGATTAACTTCCTGTGAGCTAATCCCTTTTGCACCTGTGAAGCTAGTTTCTCTCCTGTGGATTCTGGGGAAATTTGCCTGCTTCTCTCTCTCCCTGGATCCGGAGCCCTGCTACTCTCACCTGCTCTGTAGTGGACTTTCAGTTCCAGCTGACTACCGGGTGACGTCACTCCCACGAGCCACATCCACTGTGTCTCTCACACGCTGCTCTCAAACCTCTGCTGCAGCGTCTCTGCCTTGTGCTCTCTCTCCCACAAGCCTCATCAGCTGTGTCTCACACACCCTGCTTCCAGCAGCTGCTGCAGCGTCTCTGCTTAGTGCTCTCTCTCCCAAGCAGGACTGTGCCTCTCTGACTGTGAGCTTTTTCTTCAATATTCCTCTGCTTGTTACTCAAATCTCGGTAAGCTGAGTATTTATTTTTTCCAGTTCATATTTTCTAAGCTTTAGCTGCTTATTTTGTTTATTCATTGCAATGAAGGTATTTGTTATTTTTAAAGTCATGTCTGACTAAATTTGAACTACCATATGTTGCCAGGGGTAAATAGTTCTATATATTTTCACGACAACTGACTAGTATATTAAAATCATAATAAAATATATGTAAAACCCTAAGCCATGAGTTATTACATATATTTAAAAATGAAACACTCACTCAAGTTTTTATTTGGTAACCATACTTTTAATATATTGGAAAATCTATTCATGAATTATGCTCACAAAAGACTTGTTGAAAGCAGTGTTACTAATAATCTGTCACACACCTGTTACAGAATACCAAGCCAAACTTATCCAGCTGACTTAACTACAATGATGAACCCAGGTGACATAAACGCTCACTTCCAGGAATTATCCAACAAAGTTGACCTTTTAAGTCAGGGACTTAGAGAACTTCAGGTAGAAAACCTGACACTTAGGAATATTATTAAAGAAGGGTTAAGTGCAGCTAAACCCCCTGACACTAACACTCCTGACTCCCCAATTCCACCTCCTGAAAAATTCTCTGGAGATAGGAAATCATTTAGGCAGTTTCATAATGCCTGTAAATTATTTCTCACACTTAAGCCAAAAACATTTCCTAATGATCGTATAAAAGTACTAACTGTCATTTCTTTCCTAAGAGGTGAGCCCAGACAATGGGCAGATTTATTCTTTGAAAATAACGACCCTATTCTAAATTCAATTGATGATTTCTTCAAGGCCATGTCGGATTTATATGAGGACCCCAACAGGCAACTCACAGCAGATTTTAAGTTGCGTAACTTAAAGCAACATAAGAGGCCTGTTGAGGAATATATCTCTGAATTTAAGATTTGGCAAAGGGATTCCCAATGGAATCAGGTTTCCCTAAAAAATCAATTTAGAATAGGGTTGTCTGAAAATATTAAGGATGAGCTTGCTAGACTAGATCTCCCAGAAACACTTGACTCACTTATGTCTTTAACTATAAAAATAGACAGAAGAATTAGGGAAAGGAAACAGGAAAGATATTCCCCAGACTCCTATACCAAGGTTACCACCCCTAAAGCTTATACACCCTCTCATAAGAGTCAGGATGAAGCCATGGAGATAGGGTTCATTAGAGGACCCCTGTCCCCTGAGGAAAAGTCACGCAGAAAAGAACTGGGACTCTGCCTCTATTGTGCCGCAAAGGAGCATTCTGTTTCTGACTGTCCTTCTTTAAAGATACAAAGATCAGGTAAGACAAATTTTACCTCAGATAATTTACTATCTTTAACAGCACAAAATCCTGCATATTTCATTATTACTATATCTTTACAGTGGGGACAAAACCGACACAGTCTTAAGGCCGTTTTGGATTCGGGAGCCTACTCTAGTTATATAGATATAAAAGTTGTACAAGAAAATAAAATACCTATTATTGCAAAGAAAAAACCTGTTTCTGTACAATTAATTGATGGAAGACAATTAGAGTCAGGACCCATCACACACCAAACAATTCCCTTATTAGTCACCACTCATGACATACACCAAGAGTTCATTTCTTTTGACGTTATTCCTTCACCCATTTTTCCTATTGTATTAGGTCTACACTGGTTGAATAAACATCAGCCCCTCGTATATTGGTCAGAAAAAACACTTGAATTTAATTCACAATATTGTACCACCACATGTTACTCTATACAACCTCTTCTATTTGTCTTGGAAACTAACATCCCTCCTGTTTATTCAGGTTTAAAACAAGTATTTGACAAACAGGAGGCAGAAACCTTGCCACCCCATCGGGAGTATGATTGCCCCATAGATCTAAACCCTGGGTCAAAAGTTCCATATGGACACATATTCCCACTTTCTAAACCTGAGCTTGATACGTTAAAAGAATATATCAATGAGAATCTCAGGAAGGGATTCATTAGACCCTCCACCTCCCCTGCAGGGGCAGGAATATTTTTCGTAACCAATAAAGATAAAACCATACGGCCAATCGTTGACTACCGCGAATTGAATAAAATAACAAAAAAAGATCGTTATCCTCTTCCACTCATCCCTGAATTAATTGAAAGATTACATGGCTCATCCATTTACACTAAGCTTGATCAAAGGGAGCTTATAATTTAATAAGAGTGCGTTCTGGGAATGAGTGGTTGACTGCTTTCCGTACTAGGTACGGGTTATATGAATATACCGTAAAGCCCTTTGGATTGTGCTATGCACCCGCCACATTCCAGAGGTTCATCAACGATGTGTTCCGTGATCTCCTTGACACTTTCCTAGTTATCTACTTGGATGACATCCTTATATTTTCAGATAATGAAACAGAACATATAAAACATGTTAGGATAGTCCTCTCAAGACTGTTAGCTCATCACCTGTATGTGAAACCTGAAAAGTGTACCTTTCATTCCCCTGAAATCACTTTCCTTGGGTATCATATATAATCTAAAGGGATATATATGGAGAAAACAAAGATCCAAACCATTCTTGATTGGCCTATACCAAAGACCAGAAAACATATACAAAAGTTTTTGGGATTTTCTAACTTCTATAGAAAATTTATTAAAAACTTTTCAGCAATAGTTAAACCCCTAACTAACTTGACAAAAGCCAATGTTCCTTTTGAATGGAACAAAGACGCAAATCACTCCTTCAATGTTCTAAAAAATTCCTTTACTACAGCACCTATTCTAGCATACCCTGATCCACAAAAACAGTACATACTAGAGGTTGATGCCTCATTCTACGCTATAGGAGCCGTATTGTCCCAAAAGAATCCCAAAACAAATAGGACTCACCCTGTAGCATATTATTCAAGAGTGTTAACAACCTCTGAAATAAATTACCATATCGGTGAAAAAGAGCTCTTGGCTGTTAAAAGCTCTCTTGAAACTTGGAGACACCTTTTAGAAGGTACAATAGAGCCTATAATTATTTTCACTGATCATCGCAACTTAGAGTACCTAAAAACACCTTGCACATTAACATCTAGACAAGTGAGGTGGAGTTTGTTTTTCTCAAGATTTAATTACATCATAACCTATAGATCGGCTTTGAAGAATACCAAGGCCGACATACTTTCTAGGCTTCCTTCTCCTAACTAACTAGACAAAAGCCAATGTTCCTTTTGAATGGAACAAAGACGCAAATCACTCCTTCAATGTTCTAAAAAATTCCTTTACTACAGCACCTATTCTAGCATACCCTGATCCACAAAAACAGTACATACTAGAGGTTGATGCCTCATTCTACGCTATAGGAGCCGTATTGTCCCAAAAGAATCCCAAAACAAATAGGACTCACCCTGTAGCATATTATTCAAGAGTGTTAACAACCTCTGAAATAAATTACCATATCGGTGAAAAAGAGCTCTTGGCTGTTAAAAGCTCTCTTGAAACTTGGAGACACCTTTTAGAAGGTACAATAGAGCCTATAATTATTTTCACTCATCATCGCAACTTAGAGTACCTAAAAACATCTCGCACATTAACATCTAGACAAGTGAGGTGGAGTTTGTTTTTCTCAAGATTTAATTACATCATAACCTATAGATCGGCTTTGAAGAATACCAAGGCCGACATACTTTCTAGGCTTCCTTCTCCTCCTCCTAAGATTCAGATGTGTAAACCCCTAGTTCCATTAGATAACATAGTGGGGACTTTAGCTATATCAACCACTGAATTAAAAGAGAAGCAACTAACTGATACTACTAAAGTGCTATGCAACTTAACACAAGGAGAGAATGGGTTATACTACCATGACACAAAACTCTATGTACCCCCTTCACTAAGGGAACAAGTTCTCTCCTCTTGTCATGAATCTCCCCTTTCAGGTCACCCTGGTATGAACAAAACTTATGACTTAGTTACAAGATCCTACTGGTGGCCCCACATAAACACAGAAATAAGAAACTACATAAAATCATGTTCAGTTTGCACAACCTGTAAAACCGATAGGAATAAACCCACAGGGTTTCTTCTCTCCCTACCAGTTCCAGACAGACCGTGGAAAGACATTGCTATAGATTATATTGTTGATCTACCTGTATCTGAAAAGAATAACACAATAATCGTTATCGTTGATCTCTTCACTAAAATGGCACACTTTGTGCCTTATTATAAGTTACCAACCGCCCTGGAAACTGTATATATCCTTATAAAACATGTCATCTGCCTACACGGCTTACCGAACACTATAACATCTGACAGAGGTTCACAATTTACCTCTAAGGTTTGGAAACAATTATGTTCATCCCTTAACATTGAACAACGGCTTTCTACCGCATTCCATCCCCAAACCAATGGACAAACAGAGCGCACAAACCATTGGTTGGAGGAATATATAAGATGTTACACCAACCAACAACAAAATAACTGGACAAACTTACTTCCCCTTGCAGAATTCGCACATAATAATACTTACCATTCAACAATAAAAGCTACTCCTTTCTTTGCTAATTATGGCTACCATCCGAGCTTTCATCTACACCCCGAAGTCACCACTGACTGCCCAGTCATTGATGATCTTACTAACACTATGCTTGAAACATTCTCTCAACTTTATGACACTATAAAAATTGCCCAACAGAGGCAAAAGAAATACTACAACCTCAGGCATCGTCCTCCTCCTTCATATGTTCTTGGAGATCTTGTTTGGCTCTCTACGAGGAACTTATGGATCTCCGTGCCCAGCAAGAAGTTTCATAAACTTTTTATTGGTCCTTTCCCCATCATTAAAATAGTAAATGAGAATGCTGTTACTCTCCAATTGCCCCCCTCTCTTAAAGTACACCCCACGTTTCACGTATCACTCCTCAAACCCTACAGTTCACTTCGGAATCCTTTGGACCCTTCTGTTCCTGTGTTGCCTATAGCTCCGGATGTGGAATATGAGGTTGCTGCCATCCTTGACTCCAGGAAGGTTTCTGGTCGTCTTCAGTACCTGGTACATTGGAAGGGGTACCCTTCTGAGGAGGATTCTTGGGAACCTTCGGTTAATCTCTCCGCTCCCAGGTTGGTCTCTCTTTTCCACAGAAGATTCCCGGATCGTCCCAGACCTTGACCCACGGAGTGGTTGCTCTTAAGGGGGGGGGGGGGTCCTGTAACATTATACCCCTTTAAGGGGCGGTTACCTCAGGTGCATATAAATTACACTGGATACATCACACCAATGCTTGGTATTGATGTATCCAGCCTGGATTAACTTCCTGTGAGCTAATCCCTTTTGCACCTGTGAAGCTAGTTTCTCTCCTGTGGATTCTGGGGAAATTTGCCTGCTTCTCTCTCTCCCTGGATCCGGAGCCCTGCTACTCTCAACAGCTCTGTAGTGGACTTTCAGTTCCAGCTGACTACCGGGTGACGTCACTCCCACGAGCCACATCCACTGTGTCTCTCACACGCTGCTCTCAAACCTCTGCTGCAGCGTCTCTGCCTTGTGCTCTCTCTCCCACAAGCCTCATCAGCTGTGTCTCACACACCCTGCTTCCAGCAGCTGCTGCAGCGTCTCTGCTTAGTGCTCTCTCTCCCAAGAAGGACTGTGCCTCTCTGACTGTGAGCTTTTTCTTCAATATTCCTCTGCTTGTTACTCAAATCTCGGTAAGCTGAGTATTTATTTTTTCCAGTTCATATTTTCTAAGCTTTAGCTGCTTATTTTGTTTATTCATTGCAATGAAGGTATTTGTTATATTTAAAGTCATGTCTGACTAAATTTGAACTACCATATGTTGCCAGGGGTAAATAGTTCTATATATTTTCATGACAACTGACTAGTATATTAAAATCATAATAAAATATATGTAAAACCCTAAGCCATGAGTTATTACATATATTTAAAAATGAAACACTCACTCAAGTTTTTATTTGGTAACCATACTTTTAATATATTGGAAAGTCTATTCATGAATTATGCTCACAAAAGACTTGTTGAAAGCAGTGTTACTAATAAACTGTCACACACCTGTTACACATAGACAAGGATACAAGGGACTATCTGTTGGTTGCATACCCAAAGGTCCCTTTCTTCAATCGTCTCCCAAAGGTCCACAAATCATTGGATAATGTGAAAGGGAGGCCGATTGACAGCGGCATAGGATCACTATTAGAACAACTTTCAGAGTGGCTAGACCTTATTCTGCAGCCAATGGTCCTCGAACTCTGGAGTTTTGTAAGAGACACTAAACACATCCTCAACTTAATAGACTATATTGAGTGGAAAACTGAATACACTTGGTTAACAGTCAATGTTAAAGCACTGTATTTCTCCATTCCTCATGAGAAAGGTCTCTTGGCATTAAGTTTTTTTCATGATGAAGTACTATAAAGAGGATACAGAATTTTGCCAATATGTTCTCAGAGCAGCTGAATTTCTCCTTACCCACAACTACTTTGAGTTTGAGCAGGTTTTCTATCTCCAGATATGTGGGACTGCTATGGGGGCAAAATTTGCCCCCTCCTACGCTAACCTCTTTATGGGGTGGTGGGAGCAGGAACACATTTATGGGGGGAGGAACCCCTTCGACTTGAAGATAGTGATATACAAAAGATTTATCGACGATCTGCTGTTCATTTAGAAAGGGGAGGTGAATGAACTGCCACAATTTATAAACTATCTCAATACTAACAATCTAGGAATCTCATTTACGTCAGAATCAGATCCTTTCAGCATTAACTATCTGGACATCACCCTTATGGGTGAATGGAGAAAAGGTACAAACCAAGGTTTACAGGAAACCAATTTCAAGGAATACCCTTCTCCACGCTAAAAGCTGTCACCCAAAGAGTGTTTTCCATGGGATAGCCAAAGGCCAGTTCATTCACCTGAAGCGAAATTGCTCTAAGCATGAACAATATGAAATGGAGTCCAAAGATCTGACTAAAAGACTAAGGTCTAAGGAATATAGTAGTGAGACCATACATAAGGCTGCAGAATCTGTGAAAAGCCTAAATAGAGCAGACTTATTACGTCCTAAAAGCTGTACATTCGAAACCAAATTGCCAATACTAGGGAAAGATGGTCCACTATTCATTACTGAATATTCAGAGCAATATAACAGCATCTGTAATATTGTAAAGAAACATCTTCCAATATTAAAAGCAGACGAAGGGCTTGAAAATCTTGCAATCAAAAACTGTAAATTCACCTACAGGCGAAACAAAACGATAGGCAAACTAGTGGCTACCACTAAACTACCATCTACAATCTCTACTCAGTCCTCCTGGTTAACTAACAAAGGCATGTTCAAATGCCATAACAGGGACTGTGTAGCTTGTGAAAAAGTAGAACAAGGTGAAATTTTTAGAGCATCAGCTACTGGTTTCACATATACTAAAAATATGTGCCTGAATTGCAGATCTACCTTTGTGGTCTACCTGATCACCTATAGGGAATGTGATAAACAATACACAGGTATAACAACTCGAGAGGTTAGATCGCGTATCAGGGAACACCTATCAAGCATCAGAATTGGCAAAGCAAGCACCTCCTTAGTGCAGCATTTTTTACAACTACACAATAAAAACACAAGTAAATTTTTTTGGACCTGTATTGAAAAGGTTCAAGCTCTACCAAGAGGAGGACAGGGAAAAACAATTGGCAAAACAAGAGATATATTGGATCTTTACACTTAAAGGGACAGTAAAGTCAAAACTAAACTTTCATGATTCAGATAGGGCATGTAATTTTAAACAACTTTCCCATTTACTTTTATTACCAAATTTGCTTTGTTCCCTTGGTGGTATTTTTGAAACGCTAAACCTAGCTAGACTCAAACTGATTTCTAAACAGTTGAAAACCGCCTCCTAGCTCAGAGCATTTTGAAAGTTTTTTACAGTTAGACTGTGCTAGTTCACATGTGTCATATAGATAACATTGTGCTCACTCCCGTGAGTCTTCACTGATTGACTACACTGCATGTCTGTCAAAGGCACTTAGATAAGGAGGCTGTCTGCAAAGGCTTAGATACAAGGTAATCACAGAGGTAAAAAGTATATTAATATAACTGTGTTGGTTATGCAAAAATAGGGAATGGGTAATAAAGGGATTATCTATCTTTTTAAATAAGAACAATTTTGGTGTAGACTGTCCCTTTAAGACAAGATTTCCGTCTGGCATTAACTCTAGCTACGATCTTATCATTTATTGGCAATAAAATAGTACACAGGCTACATGTATTGTTAGGACTGTATTGTCCCTAAGTAAGTCCACCCCCTCTAGCTCCAGTTCTAAATGCTAAAGTAAGAACTGATTTAAGATAATTGTTTCAATTCCTTTCCGCTAATAATATTGGTAGAAAATACCTTTTGAAACCAATGTATAACCTCAATAGTACATTTACCCTCAGGTACTAACTCTAATGATGTTGGGATTGTTCTAAGGGTCATTAGGCCCGTATAAGGGCGGAGTTATACATTTTTCTCAGGCTAAGTGTTTTATTAGAATTTAACTAAAACAAAAATAGAATTGCAAATACCATATAGATGATATAGCTAACCCTCTGGTCAAGAGAAATGTAACTTTCACATTAGGAGAACATAATCCCTTATTAAGTATAGCCCTACACAGCATACATAGTCACCAAGACAGGTGAATTAACTACATTAACCGAATATGGGCCTTTTGAGCTGTTTAACAAAGGATAGTACAGCGATACATATTATAATTTTGTAACCCATTTTAAGCATTTAGCGTTGAACACCAAAAGACAGATAAATTAACTACATTAACAGAATATGGGCCTTTTGCGCTGTTTAACAAAGGATAGTAGAGCGATACGTATTATAATTTTGTAACCCATTTTAGGGACTTAAAGTTGAACACCAAAAGACATTACAGCCTTACATACAATACTGTACCTCCGCAAACGATTGTGAATATTTATACAGAATAAGGTGTACATTATTGCGTTCTAAAGAATTATACATTTAAGCGAAACAACTATTCCAAAAACCGTAATCCAGACACTATGGCCTAGATTACGAGTTGTGCATTAGCCTTAAAAAGCAGCGTTAAGAGGTCCTAACGCTGCTTTTTAACGCCCGCTGGTATTACGAGTCTTGAAGGTACAGGTGTACAGCTCACTTTTTTAGCCAGACTCGGAAATACCACAAATCCACTTACGTCAATTGCATATCCTATATTTTCAATGGGACTTGCATAGCGCCGGTATTACGAGTCTGACCAAAAGTGAGCGGTAGACCCTCTCCTGTCAAGACTGATACCGCATTTAAAAGTCAGTAGTTAAGAGTTTTACACTACAACGCCATAGCATAAAACTCTTAACTAAAGTGCTGAAAAGTACACTAACACCCATAAACTACCTATTAACCCCTAAACCGAGGCCCCCCCACATCGCTAACACTAAAATGAATATTTTAACACCTAATCTGCCGAACCGGACATCGCCGCCACTATAATAAATATATTAACCCCTAAACCACCACACTGCCGCATCGCAAACACTATTTAAATATTATTAACCCCTAATCTGCCTGCCCTAACATCGCCGCCACCTACCTACATTTATTAACCCCTAATCTGCCGCCCCAACGTCGCCGCCACTATAATAAAGTTATTAACCCATAAACCTAAGTCTAACCCTAACACCCCCTGACTTAAATATAATTTAAATAAATCTAAATAAAATTACTACAATTAACTAAATTACTCCTATTTAAAACGAAATACTTACCTATAAAATAAACTGTAACTATAACTATTTAATAACTACCTAGTTAAAGACAAATTTACATGTAAAATAAAACCTAACCTAAGTTACACTTACACCTAACACTACACTACAATTAAATTAATTACCTAAATTAAATACAATTAATTACAATTAAATAAAATTATCTAAAGTACAACCCCCCCCACTAAATTACAGAAAATAATAAAGAAATTACAAGATTTTTAAACTAATTACACCTAATCTAATCCCCCTAACAAAATAAAAAAGTCCCCCAAAATAAAAAAAGCCCTACCCTACACTAAATTACAAATAGCCCGTAAAAGGGCCTTTTGCGGGGCATTGCCCCAAAGTAATCAGCTCTTTTACCTGTAAAAAAATTACAAATCCCCCCAACATCAAAACCCACCACCCACACAACCAACCCTACTCTAAAACCCACCCAATACCCCCTTAAAAAAACTAACACTAACCCCTTGAAGATCACCTTGCCGCGAGACTTCTTCACCCAACTGGGCAGAAGTGGTCCTCCAGATGGGCAGGTCTTCATCCAACCGGGCAGAAGTGGTCCTCCAGGCGGGCAGAAGTCTTCATCCAGACGGCATCTTCTATCTTCATCCATCCATCCGGCGCGGAGCGGGTCCATCCTCAAGACATCCGACGTGGAGCATCCTCTTCTTTCCACAGCCGACGACTGAATGAAGGTTCCTTTAAATAACGTCATCCAAGATGGGGTCCCTTCAATTCCTATTGACTGATAGAATTCTATCAGCCAATCGGAATTAAGGTAGAAAAAATCCTATTGGCTGATTGCATCGAATTGAACTTCAATCCTATTGGCTGATCCAATCAACCAATAGGATTGAGCTGGCATTCTATTGGCTGTTCCAATCAGCCAATAGGATTTTTTCTACCTTAATTCCAATTGGCTGATAAAATTCTATCAGTCAAACGGAATTGAAGGGACACCATCTTGGATAATGTCATTTAAAGGAACCTTCATTCAGTCGTCGGCCATGGAAAGAAGAGGATGCTCCCTGTAGGATGTCTTGAAGATGGACCCGCTCCGCGGCGGATGGATGAAGATAGAAGACGCCGTCTGGATGAAGACTTCTGCCCGTCTGGAGGACCACTTCTGCCCGGTTGGGTGAAGACGTCTCGCGGTAAGGTGATAGAAACATAGAAACATAGAAACATAGATATTGACGGCAGATAAGAGCCATAGGCCCAGCAAGTCTGCCCGACCTTACTTAACAGTATAAACTTATCTAGTTCGGTTAGTGTTAGTTTTTTTTAAGGGGGTATTGGGTGGGTTTTAGAGTAGGGTTGGTTGTGTGGGTGGTGGGTTTTAATGTTGGGGGAATTGTAATTTATTTTCAGGTAAAAGATCTGATTACTTTGGAGCAATGCCACGCAAAAGGCCCTTTTAAGGGCTATTTGTAATTTAGTGAAGGGTAGGGATTTTTTATTTTGTTAGGGGGATTAGATTAGGTGTAATTAGTTTAAAAATCTTGTAATTTCTTTATTATTTTCTGTAATTTAGTGGGGGGGTTTCGTAATTAGATAATTTTATTTAATTGTAATTAATTGTATTTAATTTAGGTAATTAATTTAATTGTAGTGTAGTGTTAGATGTAATTGTAACTTAGGTTAGGTTTTATTTTACAGGTAAATTTGTCTTTATTTTAACTAGGTAGTTATTAAATAGTAAATAACTATTTTATAACTATTCTACCTAGTTAAAATAAATACAAAGTTGCCTGTAAAATAAAAATAAACCCTAAGCTAGCTACAATGTAACTATTAGTGTTTATACTCAGGGTTCATGTTAGGGTGTTAGGTGTAGACATAAATGTATTTTCCCCATAGGAATCAATGGGGCTGCGTTAGGAGCTTTACGCTGCTCTTTTGCAGGTGTTAGGGTTTTTTTCAGCCGGCTCTCCCCCATTGATTCTTATGGGGAAATCGTGCACAAGCACGTTTTACCAGCTCACCACTAACGTAAGCAGCACTGGTATTGAGGTGAGATGTGGAGCAAAATTTTGCTCTACACTCACTTTTTTGCGGATAACTCCGGGTTTGTATAAACCCGTAATACCAGCGCTGTCTGTAAGTGAGCGGTGAGCATAAACTGCTTGTTAGCGCCGCACAGCCTCTAACGCAAAACTCGTAATCTAGGCAAGTAGTTCTTTCCAGGCCAAGTGATCTACTACAGGCAAACCATAATAGAATAAGAATAACAAATACCAAATAGCTTTTCATTTGGAAAAGTCAAACGTTCTTCAATAATAGGAGAACTTTATCCCTTATACAGTATAGCCCCACACAGCAAATGTGGTTGCTAGAACAGGTGAAGTAACTATACTAATTGAATATTGACTATTTGAGTTGTTCAACATAGGATGGTACAGCGATACATATTATTATATTGTAACCTATTATAGGCACTTCGAGTTGTTCAACAAAGGATAATACAGCCATATATATAATAAACTATATGATATTATAATATTGTCCCGTCCACAAATAATTGTGAATTCTTATACAGAGCAAAATATACTTTATTAAACTCCCATTAGAGATATAGGCCTCTATTTAACAAGCTCCGAATGGAGCTTGATGGCCCCTGTTTCTGGCGAGTCTTCAGACTCGCCAGAAACAGCAGTTATGAAGCAGCGGTCACAAAGACCGCTGCTCCATAACCTGTCCGCCTGCTCTGAGCACGATCGGGTTTATTGACACCCCCCTGCTGGCAGCCTATTGGCCGCGAGTCTGCAGGGGGTGGCGTTGCACCAGCAGCTCTTGTGAGCTGCTGGTGCAATGCTGAATACGGCGAGCGTATTGCTCGCCGTATTCAGCGAGGTCTGTCGGACCTGATCCGCACTGTCGGATCAGGTCCGACAGACCTTGATAACTTGGGGCCAATGTGAAAAATTGGTAATACCACATTATTGAATGGTTTACATAATGCTCTAGTAAAAAGAGAGGTTTTTGTTCCAATTAATTCTTTAATGCTTTTGAATACACTTAATTTAGTGCAAGAATGTTTGTCCACATATTTGCAACATAAGCAAATAGGTTGAGCCTGTAGAATAAGGTATTAAAAACCGAATACACTGTTGTATTTTAGACAGCACTGCACAATAGAGCAACTGTAAACATGACACAATCCACTCCTCCTCTAAACCCAGAGGGCGTGAGGCATTGGAACGGGTTAATGGAGGTGTGTATCAATTATCCAATAGGGTAAATTTGTTTCTATAAGAGGCAGAGATTGACTGCCCGTTTTTATTAAGCTTTGACAACGGCAGGAAGCCGAAACGCGTCAGATGTGGTCTGACCCACTGTTGGATATCTTTTTTCCATGTGTGAATGAGACTTTTAATTGAATTTAAATAAAATTCAAGTTTTAAGTAATTGGTGCTCCGCTTTGACCTTCTTTCATTTTTGGATTACTTGCTGACCACCTTAGAAGCTTGAAGCACCAGAGTCTGGGTATAACTGATTCACGCTCGCTCACTGAGCAGGCTAGGAGCTTCAGAGGGATTGGCCAATTAGAACCAAGGATTGATCAAAACACGGAAGTCGTCTGGAAAGAAAGATTGCAATGAACACAACGGAGAGGACTGCTTACACCCCTGGTGACGTCCGAAGAGGGAGGACTAGAGGAACATGCTGGGTACTTTGATTGTTTGGCAGTCTCTAAACAACATGGATCCACAGCGCCACAAGTTCCTTATCTCTAGGACCAGAAGAATCACACAGTGGGGTAAGCCGAGTTTGCTACAAGCAACTCCTGCTATCTTTTCTGTTTAAGAGGGTCATCCTGTATAACGTAATAACTCTTTGAGAAAATATTTTCAGCAATATTGGTGATGTTGTGTACCATTTACGTCTGGGCATCCACACACAGAGAAGCAATATTAGTATTATATCATCCACAATAGAGACTGTGTATAAAAAGGAGAACTGTTTGTTTGTCTATTTCACATATATAGCCCTAACACCCATCAAGCCAACAACAACTAACCGTCTGACTACAAGCAGCAAACGGAAGGAACCGCAATACCCAGCAATCATCTCTGCCACGTGGCGTGAACCGCAGCAATACATGGCACCAACGGGGGTGAGATGCAACAACAGTATAATAGTTCTGGAGAATGTTAGCTCACCGAACGTGCAGCTGAAGATATACGATCCTTCTGTTACACTGCCTGAACACCCGCAGATGGATGAGTTCAGGCCGCTGGCTGTATCTGGCCAGGAGTTGGTGGGGGACCCCCGGGGAAATGTGGCGGGGATGCTTCCTGCTGACCAAGCTTGCACTGAACCTGGATGCCGGATTGAGGCCCTTTATAAAAAGTATGGTAATATACAGCTTATAGACACCCTGAGAGGGACATTAATAGACGCTGCTATAGGTCCTGCTATAACTCTAAAATATATTAATGACCTACTGCATTCAAAAGATCCTTCCTTTAAGAAAAAAACACTTTACATTACACTTACTGCTTGTGTCTCAGTAAGACAGTAAGACAGGTAGATACAACACAACCCTTAGTTATATCTGGACAAATAGTTTAAGTTCTCCAACATCCAGAAAGTATAACATTATTAGCAAGACTGTTTAAGTGTTAGAAGTTTCTCATTATACCGCGCTCTAAGTTATTATATTGCTGTACTAGCCTTCTCATTTTTCACTTGCTGTTTTTCAATATATTACTTGTGAAGATCTCTGTAGGCACCTCTGTTTCTTATGACCAACCTGAGGGTTTGTGGGGAGCCCCGGGAGGGACATTTTCATCATTGATTGCGATACAGATATCATTGCTACTAATCTATCATCTTTTATAAACGTAAACTGCATTGAGCTTGTTTCACCGCTATACTGCCTATAATGATCTCGGTGAGCACTTTTGTATATATGTCCGATCAAGGGGTTTGGGGGGGCCCCGGGAGGGACATTTTCTACACTGTTTGTAAATCAGATGTCATCCTTATTAATATATCATCTCTGCTAAATGCACACTTTACATAGTTTGAGCTTCTCCTCTGTGGCTAGCGGCCAGGGCCACGAGGGAGTTAACATTAAGAAAGCTTAGCATAGTATATGTCAACTTAAGAATAATCGAAAATCTTACAAACAGCATGATGATGTAGCTCTTAGCAGTTTGGAATATACCAATACACAGGTAGTCCATATTTGGAACTAGAAATGGTACTCATGCTATCTTAACACTGCTGTTTATATTAACTAGGTGTAAAACTATCCTAGAGGTATCACCCTTAACCCCTTTAAAAGGGTAAACAACCCCTCAATACAATATTTAGCTTAGTAAAGTTACTCTTTTTGATTATTGTCAGTTGTTGGGCTTTGGCCCCTAGTTAAAGGGACATGAAACCCAATATTTTTCTTTCATGATTCAGATAGAGAATACAATTTTAAACAACTTTCCAATTTACTTCTATTATTTAATTTGCTTCCTTTTCTTGTTATCCTTTGCTGAAATGTTTATCTAGGAAAGCTCAGGAGCAGCAAAGAACCTAGGTTCTAGCTGCTGATTGGCTGTTGCATATATATACTCATTGTCATTGATTCACCCATGTGTTCAGTCAGCAACCAGTAGTGCATTGCTGCTTATTCAACAAAGCATACGAAGAGAACGAAGAAAAGATGATAATAGGAGTAAATTAGAAAATTGCTTAAAATTGCTTTTTCGATCTGAATCATGAAAGAAAATATTTGGGTTTCATATCCCTTTAAGTCAACTAGGTTTATTTATGTTAATAGTTACAAAACCCCTATAACTTGTCTATGTATAACCAACATGGACCAAAGAGAGGTCCACACTATCTATAATAGGCACCAAAACGAGGAAAGTTAACCAAAGGCACATATAATTGGATACTTGTATAGCGCACAACCTCAAATTTAATCGACTCACGGTACTGATAACAGGTATTATTATTATTATAATATTATTATTATATGTGATGTATATATACTGTCAGTATTCTTACTAAATGTATAACTAGTGTAAGTTCGATAACTGTATTATGTAACTCCTCAAATAAAAATATGTATAAAAAAAATCCTTCAAAGGCGACAGCCTTTATAAAAGCATTTAGAGGATATGGGAATAATAAATCCCAGTACCAGTGTTGCCTCAGTATCAAGGGTTTTACCCCAATCTGTTCATTGTCCAACGGAATTTACTGTAGTCTTATAATGAGTGTAACTGTACTCTGTAAGGAATTTATGAGGTGTTTTGTGACATTTTTTTATTTTGCGAAACAGAGCTCTGAGGACTTTTCTGATGCGAGTTAACTTCAATTGCGCTCAAGGGATCGCGTTTACTTTTAAATTGTAATACGAGCGATATGGCCGATGCGCGCAAACACCCACGATAAACCCCTTTGTCCGGATTGGAGAACAAATAAAACTGTTTGCTCAAAAAAAAAAAGTAGTTTTTAAGTGGGCGTCCAGAGCACGGGGTATTAGAACTACGCAACTAGATGTAAAAATAAGTTACAGTTCAACTTCATTAGAAGTGATCAATTAAAGTCCCTGAAAAATATTTGTTAGATTCTGGACCTGATTTTAAAACATGTAAAGTTTACCATCACGTTATGTTAAAATTTTAAAAGCAGGGTTCAGATTAGGTTAGTTATAGAATTTCATCAGAGAAGGATGTGGTATAGTGTGTTTGAGTTCTGAGGTTCACACTGTATAGGAAACAAAATTGGTCTAGCGAAGAGTAGTAGGATGTAGGTGGTGAGAAAGTCTAGGGATTTTTTTTTACATATATTTTGGATGGGAATGCCTGGCTGTATAAAGGGGTATCAAGGTTAGGGACTGGTTAAGACTGTTCTGTGTATGGGTTAGTATATAGGTATGAGGAGGCAGTTGGCTCTGGGTAGTCTGTGGAAAAGAATAATTATGTGGCAAAAGTAGAACCTGCATAGTGTTTGGTTGGTAACTAGATATGACTAGTTTGTTCTGTGTGGGGTTTGCACACGTAAGAGGGGGCATGAAGATGAAAACTATTTCAACATTAATATATTAAAGGGACATTACAGCCAAAACTGGAATGAATACTTGCGCATTTGTGTTTTGCATAGAAGCACTTTTGCGATATTCTTGTATTAGCAAAAAATGCTTCTAATAAAAGCACACATGGGGCAAGATTACATATGCGGCGTCGCCTACAAAAGCCGTCAACACCTGTTTTTACGCGGTTTTGGTATCACATATACGCACCTAGATGTAGAATTCTGCGTTAGCCGTCCAAACCAGCGTTAGGGGGTCCTAACGCTGGTTTTTACCGCCCGCTGGTATTTAGAGTCAGTCATGAAAGGGTCTAACGCTCACTTTCCAGCCGCGACTTTTCCATACCGCAGATCCCCTTACGCCCATTGCGTATCCTATCTTTTCAATGGGATCTTTCTAATGCTGGTATTTAGAGTCTTGGCTGAAGTGAGCGTTAGAAATCTAATGACAAGACTCCAGCCGCAGAGAAAAGCCAGGAGTTAAGAGCTTTCTGGGCTAACGCCGGTTCATAAAACTCTTAACTACTGTGCTCTAAAGTACACTAACACCCATAAACTACCTATGTACCCCTAAACCGAGGCCCCCCCACATCGCCGCCACTCTATTAAATTTTTTTAACCCCTAATCTGCCAACCGCACACCGCCGCCACCTACATTATCCCTATGTACCTCTAATCGGACCATCTTCTGGATGGATCGGTGATACCCGGCGTGGTGAAGACAAGGTAGGAAGATCTTCAGGGGCTTAGTGTTAGGTTTACTTAAGGGGGGGTTTGGGTTAGATTAGGGGTATGTGGGTGGTGGGTTGTAATGTTGGGGGGGTATTGTATGTTTTTTTTTACAAGCAAAAGAGCAGAAATCTTTGGGGCATGCCGCGCAAAAGGCCCTTTTAAGGGCTGGTAAGGTAAAAGAGCTTTACAATTTTTATTTTAGAATAGGGTAGGGCATTTTTTTATTTTGGGGGGCTTTGTTATTTTTTTAGGGGGCTTAGAGTAGATGTAATTAGTTTAAAATTCTTTTAATATTTTTTTATTTTTTGTAATTTAGTGTTTGTTTGTTTTTGTAATTTAGTTCAGTTGATATAATTGTAGATAATTGTAGATAGTTTATTTAATTTATTTATTGATAGTGTAGTGTTAGGTTTAATTGTAACTTAGGTTAGGATTTATTTTACAGGTAATTTTGTAATTATTTTATCTAGGTAGCTATTAAATAGTTATTAACTATTTAATAGCTATTGTACCTGGTTAAAATAAAGACAAAGTTGCCTGTAAAATAAATATTAATCCTAAAATAGCTACAATATAATTATTATTTATATTGTAGCTATATTAGGGTTTATTTTACAGGTAAGTATTTAGCTTTAAATAGGAATAATTTATTTAATAAGATTTATTTTATTTCGTTAGATTTAAATTATATTTAATTTAGGGGGGTGTTAGTGTTAGGGTTAGACTTAGCTTTAGGTGTTAATACATTTATTAGAGTAGTTAATAAGTGTAAGGTTAGGGGTGTTTAGACTCGGGGTTCATGTTATGGTGTTAGGTGCAGACATAGGAAGTGTTTCGCCATAGGAAACAATGGGGCTGCGTTAGGAGCTGAACGCTGCTTTTTTGCAGGTGTTAGGTTTTTTTTCAGCCCAAACTGCCCCATTGTTTCCAATGGGGGAATCGTGCACAAGCACGTTTTTGAAGCTGGCCGCGTCCGTAAGCACCGCTGGTATTTAGAGTTGCAGTGGCGGTAAATTATGCTCTACGCTCCCTTTTTGGAGTCTAACGCAGCCCTTCTGTGAACTCTAAATACCAGCGGTATTTAAAAGGTGCGGGGGAAAAAATACACGCGTAGCTAACGCACCCCTTTGGCCACAGAACTCTAAATCTAGCCGACGGCAAGCAATTTTTACTCCCATAGGCTAACATAGAACCGCGTCGCAAATCGGTATCACATATTCAGCGTAAGGACTTACACACCGAAAATGGAGAAATTTAACTCCATTTTCACCTCACCACACATAGGCAGGCGCAACAAGCCTTGTGCTGAAAATGTGAGAACCATAATTCCCATAACTGCCTGAAAATATAAAATAGCACCTAACGCATGCGCAATATCTACCTGTCAACCGCAATCCCCCACCGCAATAACTAATAAAGTATATTAACCCCTAATCCGCCATTAACCCACATCGCAATAAACCTAATAATTGTATTAACCCTTTAATCCGCCATTAACCCACATCGCAATAAACCTAATAAATGTATTAACCCCTAATCCACCATTAATCCACATCGCAATAAACCTATTAAAACTATTAACTCCTAATATGCCATTAACCCCCAATGCAATAAACCTAATAAAACTATTAACCCCTAATATGCCATTAACCTACAACACAATAAACCTAATAAAATTATTAACCCACACCACAATAAACCTAATAAAACTATTAATTCCTAATCCGCCAACCTAACACTAAAAAATGCTAAACTACCCATTGCCCCTAAAGGGGCATTTGTATGGGCATTGCCCTTAAAAGGGCATTCAGCTATTTTACTGCCCTTAAAAGGGCATTCATCTCTTTTAAGAGTGCCCAATAAATCCCTAATCTAAAAAAAAAATCCTAAATCTAACCCCCAAATAGGTCCTGAAGTCCGGCGGAGAAGGTCCTGTTCCAGGCAGTGAAGTCTTCTTCCAAGCAGCCGACATCTTCTTCTAAGCGGGGACCACTTCCTTCTTCATCCAGGACCAAGCAGTCGTGGATTGGAGATAAGCGCTGAGCAGAACCAGCAACCGTGGTGCCATGGAGCGTGGAAGATCCTCTTCGTACGATCGCTGATGTACACTGAATAGTGAATTCAAGGTACGCATTTAAATATGGCGTCCCTTGCATTCTTTTTGGCTGATTTGATTCTTCAAATTAAAATCAGCCAATAGGATGAGAGCTACTGAAATCCTATTGGCTGTTCAAATCAGCCAATAGGATTTCAGTAGCTCTCATCCTATTGGCTGATTGGAATTTGATTTTTTTTATTTTGGAACACAAAAATACTAATGCTATTGTGCGCCAATACTGCCCAAGTTAAATCGTTAACACTTTTATTCTTGTGCTTATATTACAAGTTAAATATAATATGTTAGTGCTCGAATCAAAGCCTAGGGCAGTAATGGCGAACCTTTTTGAGCCTGAATGCCCAAACTGCAACATGAAAGCAACTTATTTATCTCAAAGTGCCAACAGAGAAAGAGAGGGAAAGAGAGAGGGGGGGGGGACGGGAGAGAAAGAGACAGTGGGAAAGCGGGAGCGAGAGAGAGAGAGAAGGGAGAAAGGGAGAGAGGTAAATGGGGGAGAGAGTGGGGGAAAGGGGGGAGGGAGAGGGGGAGAGAGTGGGGAAAAGGGGGAAGAGAGAGGGGAGAAAGGGAGAGAGCAAAAGAGGGGAGAGAGTGGGCGTAAGGCCGAAACATGTCAGCCTGATGCTTTTGTGTGTTTAAACTTTTATGTGCTTATGGTACTCCCATGTCTGTTTTTACCATAAGTGGAATTCAATAAAGGACTTTGTTTTATACTTTGCTTTGGATATCATCTTCTTTTCAAGTTTGTATGCCATCCAGGACATCCAAGAGCGAAGGGAAGCTCGCACACTCTGCACTCTGTGCCCTGCAGCAGCACATTCAACCCCGGATTTAAATTACCCGGTTGTGACTGAGACAGTCGTTGGTTGGCTAGTGGAGACCACGTGAGGAGAACGCCGCAACTGTGTGTACAGCCAGGAGGAGGGAAAAAATCTGTGTTGGGCACGGGGTGTCCTGTAAGGTCCCACTTTTGTACCGCCAAAGTCGAATAGACTGATACCGGTGACGTATGGCTATTTGCTGGGTGAGTACAGCAGTGGTTCTCTGTCAGCACATTGGGACTCTGTGGGAACTGCAAAGGGAAGAGGCTTTTATGCAGAGTGTTTGCTTTATTTTGTTGTGCAGTTGTGTGAATCCTTCTACTTTTGACTGTTATATATATATTCAAGCATTAACACTTAGCACTATTTTATGTTGTGCTCATCACTTGTAATATGAGCGATAATAGCACACCCTGCACTATCCATTCAAAGCATATGCTGCGCTAAAAAATGTTGGTCACGTTAAGATTCTGTTCCTTTAAATATTAGTGTAAGAGCAATTTTGGACATGGTGGACATGGTGGGTTTGTTCTTAAAGGGCCATAATACCCAAATGTTTAAACACTTGAAAGTGATGCAGCATAGCTGTAAAAAGCTGATATTTTACCTCAAAAGTTCCTCAGTAGCCACCTCCCATTGTAAAGGATTTCTAAGCAGCATTTTAGTGTGTCTGTCCTGGGACATCTGAAAGGATGAGCCTCGTGAACTCTCATATTATTTCACCAATCAGGTAAAGGAAGCTCACTATGAAAACTTATGAGAGTTAAGTCAAATCTCATGAGATCACAGTAAGAGTTCATGACCTCAGCACTGCTGATGCTGATTGGCTGCTGTTCATTTCTTCATTTTTTTTTTTTTTTTTTACCTGCAGCTGGGAGCAGGTGAAGTCTAACTTTTTACACAGAACTTACTCTGCTGAGCTGAGGAGATTGTGAGGTAAAATATCTTCCTTTTTTACATAGAGATGCTCAGGTGATATTTTCCTGTCAGCTTTTTACAGTTATACTGCATCAGTTTCAAGTGATTTAGCATATGAGTATTATGTCCCTTTAATGCACTGGCTACAGTTATAAGTGGTGAGTAATATAATGTGTTAGATATGACAGCAGTGGTAATATAATTGAAATGCTTTACAATGGTGTTTCTTTTTATCTATCTAGAATCTCACATATCCTGCTTCTATCAGCAGTGCTCAATGGGTTAAAAAACAACAACTCTCAATGGAAATGAATGGTGAAAATTTATAGCAACCAGAGGAAAATCACATCAATGAAAAACAAGATTAAGAAAGTTTGTTCCTTTGTCTAATGTCTATACTTGTGACAGTTTTACTTTTTTCTCTGAATTGCTATTTTAATTCACTTGCTTTTGTAACTATAAAGGAATAAGAACTAATTTATTAAAATCATTTATCTATACAAAAACTTTCATCTTATGTCAGTGTCTCTTTAAAACTATAAAATTTAGCATTCCCATGTCTCAGAATGTATTGTCGTAAAATATTTCTCCTTGTAATGGTGCAGGACACTAATGTTATCCAACTTTGGCCTTCAGTTTAATCTCATACTACAATATAAACACAAGTTAAGGAGCCATTCCTTATCTTGCTGGCTGCTGATTGAATGGAAAGGAATCTTTGTAACGGGCAAATATTCACACACACAAAACACACAGACAAACACACATGTTTATATCATACCTATCAGATAACAAAGCATTGGTTAGAAAGCATTACATTCAATTTTATCAAAATCTTAATCTTCATAAGAAGCTTTATCACCCAAACTTATAAAACCAGGAACCATATAGGGAGACACCTGAAATGAAGTGAGGCCACTAATATTTCCAGTTAATCTTCTAATATAATAATAAATCATTCAACTACATGTTATATATATTAGGGCTGTGCAATTAATCGCATGATGCAATTCATCGCAATATGAGGCTACGCAATATCTAAATCGAGGCTGCAATTTTTTTTTATCAACAACAACAAAAAAAGTCTGAAATAGCTTCCTTAACATGTCATGTCAGTCACACAAATGCTCCAGCCCAGGATTAGCACAGTAGCACTGATCGGGGGTCGGACAGAGAAGCGACACATCTGTATCACAGCACGTAACACACAGTCCTAAAAAAATAATCCCTGCCTTTTTAGCACCTTATTGCGCAATGTAGTGGCAGCAGAAGCAGCAGCAGCAACAGGCGTTGTCTGGCAGTGGCTGAACTAGCTACTATGTAACCACAGCGCAGGCAGCTAGTTTAATTTAAACTAGTTTTCTTGTTTGTATTTTAATGCTTTCAGCTAGTATTGAACAATGAGAAATATGCACTTTAAGAATCTGTACAGTTTAATGCATTTTTATTGTGAAATGTATGTTTAACAATATAGAAACAACAGTTATTAAAATCGTAATCGCAATATTTCATGGCCAAAATCGTGATATTCATTTTTTCCAATATCGCACAGCCATAATAAATATATATTTTTATATATTTGTATATACAGTATATATACACACACATATATATATATATATATATATACTGTATATATATACTGTATATATATATATATATATATATATATATATGCAATGAGTAAGAAGTTAATGATCTTGAAAAATATCTTAAGCAAATCATGTAGAAACTAGTATGAAAAGTGTTCTGTGATTGTGTGGAATACAGTATGTGAGGGGTATGACTGCATAGAATCTAAATTTTGTGATACAAAGTCATTTAAAAACCATTAGGAAATCAGGTTTTCTTGGGTTTAAATAGTTATGAATTTGAAAACGGTGATGAATAAACCAGACCTCCTAGCAGTGTCGGATCTTGTGGGAATGTTACAGGATGTGACATCTGCCAGCTTCCCCAGGCAGGGAAAATGTCCAGGTTTCGATGGACTGCCAAAGCTCTTCCTGTAGCACATCTCTATCCCACGTGACCCCACCCATAACCAGTGAGCCACCTTCCACAAGTGCCCTCACCTCTTACCTATTGTAAACCCATGTGAAAAGTTCATACAAATCACTGACTAGGCCCTTTTTTAAAAAGAAAACTAGCATATAAACAGGAAATCCTTAAAAATAGTACATCTTTATTCCATCAGTTAAAAATAACGAACCACCTCATAGCAAACATTTGCTCAAAAAACTGTCTTACGCGTTTCGGCTTGAGCCTTAATCATAGACCATAAAGCACCTGTGTGCATTACACCTCTTAAAAACATAGTGCTCTCTTGTTATTGGTTAAAAATAAAACACACCTATTTTGCACCTTAGTATATACTCACATTGCACAGGATACATCTTAGCGCTCAATTATCAAATGTCTAACAGTCAAAATATAACCAAAGTATATTCTCAATAACACTTCATGTGTCTAAACATATATATATATATATATATATATATATATATATATATATATATATATATATATATATGCATATAATAAACAATCAAGGTATTCGTGTTATAAAGGTGGAAATATATAAAGTACACATGGGTACATATGGGAAGTAAACATACTTAAAGGGACAGTATACACATTTTCATATAACTGCATGTAATAGACACTACAATAAAGAATCAGATGCACAGATACTGATATAAAAATCCAGTATAAAATGGTTTAAAAACGTACTTAGAAGCTTTCAGTTTAGCTCTGTTGAAAAGGCAGCTGGAAAGCCCACTGCAAGTGGGAAATATCAGACACTCCCCTCCTCCCCCTTCTTTTGCATATGAAAAGACCCTTTACACAAACAGGAGCAAGCTGGAGAAGGTAGCTGACGGTATTCAAATAAAACTTTGGGGCTTGGTTAGGAGTCTGAAAATCAGAGCAATGTTCTTTAAAAATAAGCAAAATTATACATTTAAAAAAAAAAAAAAACTTTATGGGCTTTATAAATAGATCATCTACAAAACATTTATGCAAAGAAAAAATGAGTGTATAATGGCCCTTTAACAAAGAAATTATCTCATTCTATATAACATATAAATGTTAATTAACCTCCCTGGCACCCAACTTTTTTACATAATTAATATTTAGTCTCCCAAACTTTCATCATGTATTTCCACTTGATATATATACATGGCTATTGTATATGCCAAAATAAACATACAATGTAGCTAAGTAATCCTATTATTGTGCTAACATAACAAATTACTCCTGGCTGATAGGGAATACTATTCTACTTGAATTTATTTTTGTTTATAGACAATGCAGTGTGTAAAATCTACAAATGATAAAGATATTGTTTGCTAGGTGTCTCCCAGTGACATTGGACTGGATAAGGACATCCCACAACCATTTTGTAAAGGTTTTGCAGCTCTGTCAACTCAGTTAAGCCTGCTACCTCTTCTGGTCTGAGAAAACAAAACAAATTAGTAAATACAAAGCTGGAAGTCAACATAAACAAAACGGCTCTAGCAATATCGCATTTTAAATTATATTCAAATTGAGCGTTTTTAGCAGTGTCGGTTGATACCATGTTAAACTTTGCAGCCTGCTATGAGATGCTGCTTTTCATATAGCCACTGTTCAATAACCTCTTCATTTAGTACGGTACCCGTAACCTAGAAAGGTGGCATTAAGACCTGAACATAATTAATAATGAAATGCAGCTTTTCTCAATTTGTTGGTTAAAAGTAGTATGTTATTAGGTCCCGAATATCTAATGCTCTCCTCTCAGGCAAGAAGGTCCATATGCAAGAAAGGACACATACAGTATATTACAGTATAGTGCTCAAATAAATGACCAGTTTAAAAAGCATATTGAAAGTACAATGTAAAATAAAAATAAAAATATGCCAAAAATCGTAGAAATATGTATTAAATTTGTGCAGCAAAATACAAATTTACATTTTGCAGTAAAATTCATATTTAATGTAGAAAGGAAAAAAGATTAATGTAATGTACACAGTAAAAATTGTATTTTATGTTTCAAAATATTAAGTAACAATTGTACAAAAAATTAGAAAATTTGGGGGCGTGACTCTGGGCAGCTCCTTGAATGGACGCATTATCAGTTGCTCTGTGTGAAACATTAATATTTTGCCTTCTATTGATGTTTATGAGGATCTCCCATCTACCTCTCCCTGATGATTAGGCTCTGCATACAAAGAGGAATCAAATGATACCACAACATTGGGACTACCACACTTAATAACTGATCCGGAGATTTGAGGCCTAAGGCAGTCACTTCAGTGAGAGGCTCTCAACACCCCCCCCCCCCGGTACCTTGTAAGCCGGGTATGCAGTGCGTAGACACTGAAAACAATCAAACTAACTAACTCCATTTTATACCAACACTACCTACGTGTATTAACAACTGGCCAGTTCTACAGTCAATCTTTGACATCACTAATTTCTTTCCAACATGGCAACCGCAACTCACATTACCTTGATGGAAGTTGAAGCCCTTCTAATTTCACACTTTGACAAAATCGCTGCAGCTTGGGATACTGAATTTCAGAGCCTACGCACTATTGTCAGATCTTTCACTACCTCAGCGAGTACAGTCAACGAGTCGCGGCTTCCTGAAAAAGAGCAATGCAACACGCCACAAGCTCCGGTGCAACTGTCACTGTCACTTACTGTTCTCACTACTAGCTTGGTACGTGCAGGAGAGGTGCTAGAAGAACATGAGATCCATGGGGGTAGTACCACTGAGCAGGCTCTCTATTCTGACCCCGGCAGCTACAAGGAGTTGGGAAACCAAATGCAGATAGCTACCCCTCCTGGCCCTTTAACGGAGGCCAATTTAGGAATGGAACAGCACTTCTTAACTAGCATGGGCAGTGGCAGCGACAACTATACCCCCGACTCAAATGTTGTGATGTTGCAGCCTACTGCCCGGGTAGCTATACCATCAGCGCAGGGGAATAGTGAGTGCTGCCCACCAGCCTGTTATACCAACGCTACAGGCAGCGTGATATTCGACTCTGAGCCACCAGCCGTTGCCGTAGGGGAGTCCGGATTTGAAGGTATGTCACAAGCCTTTCCAAGAGCACCGGTTAACATCCTCCAGGCTGTGAGGCTAACCAGGCTAGGAAAGTCACAGTCGAGCCCTACAGTCCACTACCCTCACCAAGACCCGTACACAGAGATCACCTGGCTACTGCCTGCTGATTATCCGGCTCCATGTTACGCTGCACACTTTCCTCCCTGTAACGCTGAATCTCTATTCCATCGGGCTATGAACTGCCTTGCCCCAGAGAGGGAGAGACCGAGAGATCGAGCAGCAGGTTTGGACACTCTTAAGGGAACATTTCGTCATCCCTTTGACAATGTAAGCTCATATTGCAGCAGCTGGACCTTCGATCCTGGGGGCTCCTAGGTATGACCCCATATTGCCATAAGCCTAAAGGAGGGGAGCGCTGTCTCTCTGAGGTGTGGACTACTGGTGAGCGGACATGTCACTCTGACATGAGGCTCAACAAATGTGTCTTAAAGTAATATGTTAGCGTATGTTATGTTACTAGTGCATATGTATATGTTTATTAACTCTTCCCCTGCCTTCCAAGATATAAATGCACTGGACGTCTGATCATTTGTTGTCCCCTCTATCTAAACTGTGCAAATCTGTTTCAGCCTGCTGAAGGTGCTGCTGGTCATTCCCCTGGCTCTTGTTATGTTAAGCCCAAGATATCAATACACTGTCCTCCTGACCATTTGCTGTCCCCTCTATCTAGACAAGACCAGTGTATAATATCGTTTATGAGACTGTAGGTCCTTAGCTATTCTTACTTAACATTCCTACTCCTAGCCACCAATCAAATATATGTGTTCCTACCTACTAGTCAGTTCATAAATTATAGTTGCATTAAATCATCTAGCTCCTGTCTAGCATTTTAGTTGCTTCCCTGCATATCTCCTCTAGGAGCCTATACAACTATTACTGCTATTACATATAGAGCAGTAGCACATTGTCTAGTTGCTTGTCCTTTATTTGGTGCACTACACTGCAGTTTTCTGTGCAGACAGTTTAGCTCCATTTATACTTATATAATCATAGGACTTAAGTAAATGGGTTTCACATAGTAACAACTGTGCAATATGAATTGTTATAGCACATTAAAGTGCTACAGTTAATTTTCTTTTATACCTCTGACAATCTATATATGCTAACAGAAACCTCTTTCCACATAAGAGCCTCCTTGATCTGCTCAGTAGCCCCTATATAGGGAGTATATACATTTACTACTTTAACAGCTCTTTAACTTTTCTCTATCTGTAAAGGTGCAAGATTGTCTTTCTATATACTAATTATAAGGTACAAAGTTGTATTCATAAGTACTGTTCTAGTTTCCTTCATGTAAATATATTATATCTATAGTTATCATATCCTGACGGTCCATAAGTGGCCTTATATGGTTATAATCCTCCTGCTATTCATCCTATCTACAAGGTTAGAGGTCCAAAAGTGGCCTCGTCTGCTTCAAGGAGGCTGGAAAAAATGAGGGTTTGAGTTTGATAACTTCTGTTTTATACTGCAGGTACTACGTAGACAATAGGCGGTATTATTAAATTTCATATTCTCTTGTATTAGCTCCGATTGTTACTCTGTATGTTGCTTTATGGTCAAGGAGTGTAATGACTACATCATTCTTTTTTTTTTGTTTTGAAAGTACCTGTATGTTTATATTTCTTTACCCTCAATAAAAATATTAAAAAAAAAAAAAAAAAAAAATTAGAAAATTTTATGAGTAGTTTATTTTTCTATTGTGAAATGAGTCTCTTAAAGGGACATGAAACCCAAAAATTTTCTTTCACGATTCAGATCGAAAAAACCCTTTTAAACAACTAATTTACTTCTATTATTTAATTTACTTCCTTCTCTTGTTATCATTTGCTGAAAGGTTTATCTAGGCAAGTTCATGAGCAGCAGAGAAACTAGATTATAGCTGTTGATTGGTGGCTGCATATATATATTGAATGTGATTGGCTCACCCATGTGTTCAGTTAGAAACTAGTAGTGCATGCTGCTCCTTCAACAAATGATACCAAGAGAATGAAACAGATTAGATTATAGAAGTAAATTAGAAAGTTGTTTAAAATTGTATTCTCTGTCTGAATCATGACAGAAAAAAATTGGGTTTCATGTACCTTTAAGCTTGGCAAGTGGGCTGAACAGGGGCATTTCTTGGACAGATATGAAGTTTTCACACAGGCCTCATAGTATTCTCTAAGCATGCTATGCTTGCAGATCTCACTATTTTATATCACAAAATGAAAACTGGCATGTTTGTTTCTAAATAGGCAATGCACTGATTGTACAGATAGAAAAAGCTGTGTATGCAAAACTAGAACTGGAATGCCAGGTAAAATACTCTGAAAAAGACACATGACTTGTTTGGGTTTCAAAAAAATGTTGCTGTTCGTGCCAGGTATAACCAGTCACATTCACTATCTCTTTGCAAGATTTTCCATTGCCATTGGTATGAGGTGCCCTTTTCAGGCCATACATAGTGTGTGTGTTCTTCCCAAACTCAACCTTAGTTTCATCAGTCCACAAACATTTTCCCAGTAGTGCTGTGGAGTGCCAAGGTGGTCTTTGGCAGACTTCAGACACGCAGCAATTTTTAAGGGAAATCAGAGGCTTTCTTCATGGTGTCCTGCCATGAACCAACAAGAAATAAGTCCAGCACACAGTTATGCTTGCACGTCACAGTGGGCAACTTTTCAAAACCCACTGAAACAAATATTCCAAACAGCAGAGAGTGTGACAGCATAAAGCACTTTAATTGTTTAAAACCACAGGGTTACAGGCAGCAACGTTTCAGGAACGTTTAAGGGATGTTTCCCGAAACGTTGCTGCCTGCAACCCTGTGGTTTTAAACAATTAAAGTGCTTTATGCTGTCACACTCTCTGCTGTTTGGAATGTCCTGCCATGAATACCATGCCTGTTCAATTTTTTTCCTTATAGTAGACTCATGAACAGAGATGTTAACCAGTTCCAATGTTTTCTTCCAGTTTTTAACTTTTACTCAAGGGTTCTTTTTTTTACCTCCTTGAGAATTGTGCAGTGGGCCCTTTGAGCATCAGTTTGGTTGGTTATGCAAAACTGGGGAATGGGTAATAAAGGGATTCTCTATCTTTTTGAACAACAAAAATTCTGGTGTGACTGCCCCTTTAAAACAGGTTGTGTTTGTTGATTACTGTAACTTAGATGAACATCAAACCAGATTTTAAGACAAATTTATACATGAATGTAGTTATTTCTAAAGGGTTCACATACTTTTTCTTGCCACTGTATGACCATTGTTAGAGTAAAGTATAAGTGATAAAACATTTTTTTTTAAAGAAAAAACATTCTTAATTTGGTATGCTTGGTTTGTGGCAACAGTGTCACCTTTTCTATCAATTTATAATTTTGTTTTTGTTTTGTGTTTAGAGGGGGTGTTTGCTGACATCTGACAGGTAGCAGAAGTCATATGACTTACAGCTGGTACTGGGGGAGGTTGCAGGAAACTGACGGCTTGAGAGATACCGAGATATACACAGAGATATGTAAGCACATACATAAACAACCACACACATCTTAAACAACAAACACAAATTTAAACCCATAGATGTGCTTTCATATTTCCATGCAGCAGGAGAGAGAGTTGTTTATTTCTAACTGTGCAGCCAGAGAAAGTAACTGAAGTTATTACCAGACCATCATCACATAAAATTTAAATGTCAGAAACACATACAGTGAAACAAAATACAAAAGAAATTTAAAGGTAACTGTCAGTGTATGGTACAACATTTTTCAATTATGAATACACAGATATTTGCAAATGACACCATCTTCTATGTTCTTCTATGTATGAGCAGAAACTATGCACACATTCCAGCTGTGCTGAAGCCATTTTACTGTGCCTGATTTTTTTTATTAGGAAGGTTAATTAGTTAATAAAAAAATGTTCCAAACTAGAGCTTAGTGTGGGGTGGGGATGTGGCTTATCCAAAATAAGGTCAATTAAAAATGAAAGTTTGATGGTTTAGACTTACTTTATATTGCTTTTGTTTTCTTCTTCACATTTTGTGGTTGCTTTTCTGTCACAATATTTTTTTTCTTCTTTTGTGTGTGCCACAGGTTTAAAAAAAAAAAATAGGGGTTTAGAGAAAAAATTAAAAAAAACTAAACAAAAAAACCTAAAAAACACAAAAAAATTAAAATTGCCTTCTAAGAGAGATCTAATCTGTCTTCAAAGAACAATTTGTATGCATTTATTTCCTGTATAATATATGTCTATCCTTTTTTTCTAGCCTTGTTTACCTCTAATATTATTTGATCTCAATATACACATCTTCAGACTTCAAATGCGGCAGTAGCTACTTCAAAATCAAAATTAAAAACATTCAAACGTTATGGGGCTTGGTGCTCATTAACGCGTAATAACTGCAAAATACCACAAGTCATTTTGTGCTACCATGAGGCATTTTAAATACAGATTACATGATATTTGTTGGGTTCAAAGCAGACACAATAGTAATGTGAAGGGGAGCTGATAAATGTTATGTACATGTTAACAAGGAACGGCTTATTGGAAGTCTGACACACAGTAGCTTTAAAGGGACATTAAACACTAAATATATGCTAGATAGAATGATGCATTTAAAAAAAAGATTAGTCCATGACTAACATGTAGATGTATTTTTTAAAGTTTCATTAGTTTAAAAAGTGACAAAATAAGTGTAAAGTTTTAGTGTCTATAAAACACTGGGAGCTGCCATGTTGTAACTTGTGTTACCTTCTCTGTTGTGGCCAATTAGGGTCAGTTATAAATAGGTCACTAGAGTATGCAGCCAATGGTTGTGCTCGATTTAACAGTGTTCTGCACTTCCATTTCTAACAGGAGCTGAAAAGCTCACAATTTCAGAATGGAATTACAGGCAAAGAGGACAAAATAAATAATGAAAGTATATTGCAGAGTTGTTTTATTATATACAATTTATCATTTTATATTACCATCTCAAAAGTGTTTAATGTCCCTTTAAGGATAATTCTTTATAATAATTTATTGGCTATTTCAATACCAACTGACTTGTGCATGAACAGGTATTTTTGACACGTTGGTTTACATAAAAACACCCAGCCAGAGCATAAAGGATACCTAACAAAGATATACTATACTTTTTGAGGTAATAAAGAGAAAAAATATGATTTATTGGCTATTTCTATACCAAGTGACTTGCACATGAACAGGTATTTTTGACACTTTGGCTTACATAAAAACATAATAAAGAGAAAGAAATATTTTAAATAAGTCAATAAAAAGACAAAAAACTAATCTAGCAAATAATTAAAAGATTTATTGTTTTACCTCTGATACATTTTTTTCTATATGTTTTATAAACAATAATATTTGAAAAATAAACTAAATGGAGATATGTTGGGGTAAAAAGAATGCAAAATGAAGAAATATACGTAAAAACAGTCACCAACATTTTCTAAAAACAATTAATAAAAAATAAATGATAATATACAAAGATATTGGCTATATTTCTCATGCTTAAGAAAATAAATATATATGTATGTACATATAATTTGTAAATGTTCATATTTTTTTCTTAAAGGGCCATTATACACTCATTTTTTCTTTGCATAAATGTTTTGTCAATGATCTATTTATAAAGCCCATAAAGTTTGTTTTTTTTAAAAATGTATAATTTTGCTTATTTTTATATAACATTGCTCTGATTTTCAGACTCCTAACCAAGCCCCAAAGTTTTATTTGAATACCGTCAGCTACCTTCTCCAGCTTGCTCCTGTTTGTGTAAAGGGTCTTTTCATATGCAAAAGAAGGGGGGGGGGGAGTGTCTTATTTCCCACTTGCAGTGGGCTTTCCAGCTACCTTTTCAACAGAGCTAGACTGAAAGCTTCTAAGTAAGTTTTTAAACAGTTTTATACTGGATTTTTATATCAGTATCTGTGCATCTTATTCTTTATAGTAGTGTCTATTACATGCAGTTATATGAAAATGAGTGTATACTGTCCCTTTAAGTATTTGAACATTTTGAGATGTATTCATAACTGAATTAAAAATATAGTTCTTTGTGTCCAACCCTACGTTCTTGAGGTAGCCTGTCTCCACAGAACATTTTACCATGTGGCATTATGAAGTAGCAGGATGTTGGCAGTGTAATCTTTTGCAATATTATAACATTTTCTGTTATTTATAAATGTTAATTAAGCTATTCAAAGGACAAAACAATTGCATAGTTTAATATAAATTGATTTAATGATCATTTGTGCAACAAATTAATGTTAGATTAATTATCCCTTGCATATGGTGGTGAGAGTCCACAATCCATTACGCATGGGATGACAATTACTACCACTAGGGATTAATACAATATTTAAAGAAAAATGCACTGTAAAAAATTGTATTGTTTAATCCCATTAAAAATGTGTGATGAAATTGTTCTAAAAAAAATCGTATTTTATGAAAAAAAAAAAAATTTGTATTGAATTGTGCAGGACCTATATGCAGACCTCCAAACTTTCCCTATTTAAGAGGGACAGTCCCTGATTTGGAGATCTGTCCCTTTGAGACAGCCATATGTCCCACTTTACAGAATTTCCCTTAACCCCACCCATGGAACACCCAGAAACACCCACAAACTGCCCTGACACACCCACAGGCCACCCAGGAACAACCACAATACCATACACTAACTACCCATGATCCCTCCCCTCCCAACACGGCTCCACCAACAAAATGGTGATGGGCTTCTATCAACCTCCTGTGTCCCTCACTCTCAGCCACAAATGTTAGGAGGTATGTAAACTATTTAAGGAGACATTGTAATAAAACTATACTGCACATGTAAAGAATGCTATGAAATTCCTATATATAATAAAAGATTCAAAGTGTATTATTTTCTTTATTGTAAAATGAGTTTCCCTACCTCTGCTAGTGAGCTGAACATGAGCATTCCATGGGAATAGCTTAAACTTCTTCTCCTGGTCTGGAATGAATAAGGTAGCAATACCGAAACGTTGCTGCTGTGTTTTGTTGTGTTAACATTATAAAATATTGTTTGCTGCCACTCAATGTGGATTTGTCTGATGGATTTAGAGACTTGAGTGGGTCTCTGGAGTAGCGTGCAGGGATCATTGTGTGCTGGATTGATCTGTTTTGCTATTGCTGGAATATTCTGTAAATATTATCCCCCTGCTGATCTCACTGTTTTTTTCCTGCAAACAAAAAAATTGAAGAGATTGTGTCAAAATATGCAAAACACGTTTTAACCTAATAGAAAATCACATTTGTAAATGCAGAGTATTGTATTGACTGCAATATTTATTTTTTATATTGCGCCCCATGCTAAATTTGCTCTTCTTTGGCCTTGACTCATAAACTGCTTATTTTCAGCAAACTCCTAAACTATTCTTATAGGTGGGCTACCACTATCTAATCTATAACTAAAGGATTTTTGGCCTGAGAAGAATTATGCAGCGACATTGATGTTTAATAACTCCTCCAGGAGAGTGCCATTGCACTGAGAGTAGCAACATCAGTAGGCCTTCCACCACTACTACTAGCTCAAAGACTTATAGGACAAATCCTGAAACTATTCTTAAAGCGGAGGAAGATGCTGAAATACTACTCGCCATGCTACAAGATTTTGATAGGCACTTGACTAACTGTTTTTCTGATTTATCAGATTCCTTAAAGTCAATGTCGAGAGGAATGGCCAACAACGCACTAACTAACAAAGACCCCAGAGATATACGGCTAGAATCACCTCTAGAATGCCTGCCGATGACGCTACAACAACAACAACCCTCGTTGTCTACCATATTCAGCCACAACATTAGTGTCCCATTGCAAAGCCGCTATGACCCGCTTCTTACTAGATCTTGCTCTTTTGTCGCATTCAAGGAGCTGGTTTTGGATGCCTCGCATGCTTCTACTGCTGAGCCCGGTTCGTGTGGTTGCGGAGCAGACGCCTGATTACACCTACATTTATTAAGAAGTGGCGACCTCACATCTTGAAACAGCTATCATGAGCGTCTCTTAACTTACTATGAGAGTGCCAACTTTTTCTCGGAGAGCCAGGATGTTTTATACCAGACCGGGTGACCTCCCTAGCCCTGCAGACTATACAATATGCATTTTCAGCAGGGAGCTAACACCCGTACATTGGAGCAAACTAGCCAGATGCGGAGTGGGTTAGTTGAAGTCTCTCTTCCTATACGTTTGAGAACAGCCTGATCCTTTTTAGATCTTTTGCCTCCAGGACATTATATGACTGTGATATATCATGTGCTCCTAGTAAAACTTCATATTTTATAGTTAAGTATTGTTACCGGTTGAATGTTAGCTTTTATATATTTCTCTCCCACACTATAGAGCATACTTAGTGTTTGTCACCCTAGACTGCTCCTTTCACTAGACGTTCTGGTTGCAGCAGACATGACAGACTCGTGTTAGCTATGGTATTTGGTATGCACAAATCTTGTCTATATACAGGGAGTGCAGAATTATTAGGCAAGTTGTATTTTTGAGGATTAATTTTATTATTGAACAACAACCATGTTCTCAATGAACCCAAAAAACTCATTAATATCAAAGCTGAATAGTTTTGGAAGTAGTTTTTAGTTTGTTTTTAGTTATAGCTATTTTAGGGGGATATCTGTGAGTGCAGGTGATTATTACTGTGCATAATTATTAGGCAACTTAACAAAAAACAAATATATACCCATTTCAATTATTTATTTTTACCAGTGAAACTAATATAACATCTCAACATTCACAAATATACATTTCTGACATTCAAAAACAAAACAAAAACAAATCAGTGACCAATATAGCCACCTTTCTTTGCAAGGACACTCAAAAGCCTGCCATCCATGGATTCTGTCAGTGTTTTGATCTGTTCACCATCAACATTGCGTGCAGCAGCAACCACAGCCTCCCAGACACTGTTCAGAGAGGTGTACTGTTTTCTCTCCTTGTAAATCTCACATTTGATGATGGACCACAGGTTCTCAATGGGGTTCAGATCAGGTGAACAAGGAGGCCATGTCATTAGATTTTCTTCTTTTATACCTTTTCTTGCCAGCCACGCTGTGGAGTACTTGGACGTGTGTGATGGAGCATTGTCCTGCATGAAAATCATGTTTTTCTTGAAGGATGCAGACTTCTTCCTGTACCACTGCTTGAAGAAGGTGTCTTCCAGAAACTGGCAGTAGGACTGGGAGTTGAGCTTGACTCCATCCTCAACCCGAAAAGGCCCCACAAGCTCATCTTTGATGATACCAGCCCAAACCAGTACTCCACCTCCACCTTGCTGGCGTCTGAGTCGGACTGGAGCTCTCTGCCCTTTACCAATGCAGCCACGGGCTCATCCATCTGGCCCATCAAGACTCACTCTCATTTCATCAGTCCATAAAACCTTAGAAAAATCAGTCTTGAGATATTTCTTGGCCCAGTCTTGACGTTTCAGCTTGTGTGTCTTGTTCAGTGGTGGTCGTCTTTCAGCCTTTCTTACCTTGCCCATGTCTCTGAGTATTGCACACCTTGTGCTTTTGGGCACTCGAGTGATGTTGCAGCTCTGAAATATGGCCAAACTGGTGGCAAGTGGCATCTTGGCAGCTGCACGCTTGACTTTTCTCAGTTCATGGGCAGTTATTTTTCGCCTTGGTTTTTCCACACGCTTCTTGCGACCCTGTTGACTATTTTGAATGAAACGCTTTATTGTTCGATGATCACGCTTCAGAAGCTTTGCAATTTTAAGAGTGCTGCATCCCTCTGCAAGATATCTCACTATTTTTGACTTTTCTGAGCCTGTCAAGTCCTTCTTTTGACCCATTTTGCCAAAGGAAAGGAAGTTACCTAATAATTATGCACACCTGATATAGGGTGTTGATGTCATTAGACCACACCCATTCTCATTACAGAGATGCACATCACCTAATATGCTTAATTGGTAGTAGGCTTTCGAGCCTATACAGCTTGGAGTAAGACAACATGCATAAAGAGGATGATGTGGTCAAAATACTCATTTGCCTAATAATTCTGCACTCCCTGTATTTACTCTATGCCTGGATAACCCTGGTAATGCTTAAGGGAGCCCAATTTGAGGTAATGTTGTCACATAGCCATTTATTGCCCCAGATAGCGAACCTTGGGCTTGAAAAATGTGGACTCAGGTCTCTAGAAACTCCATTACTCTTCTCCCAATATAGGTTGCATAGCCTTAGCGCATAAAAACCGTGTATAAAAGTACTTAATCTCTCTAAGTCCCTTAAAAGTTTACATAGTAACCCTGGTTTGTTGGGCCCACACTTGTTTTAAACACTAGGGTGATTTTGTTTTACCACATTTTAATGCTTAATTCTTATTCACCTGCTTAAATGTTTTATGGGACTATAAAATGTTCTATACGCATGTTCCTTTTTTTTTTTTTTCTTCTCTCATATATGTAACATAGTAATGTCGTAACCTGACTTGATTGGCCATGAAAGTCTTAAGTACATTGTGATCTCTTTAAGCTGTTAAGCTTATACCCTACTGTTCTAAGAGGTCTTAACATGTTTATCATTCTCTCTCACGTAGTATATTTTACTAATTGGAGACTTCATTACTATATGTTATATGTCTAATTCCAAACATCCTACAGCTGAATGATCTCAAGTGCCCTATTGCTCATTTCACTCTTCTACACTATTATATTTCACCTTTACTGAAGTCTGAGATGGGCTATGCGGACCCTCTGCTCAACAGCTAATCTTTCATCTACGCTAGTATCTAGCTTATTGCCTAGCTGATAGCACTAACCTTTTCCTTATCCATATGATGAGTTGTGCTCCTACCTGAGTAATACAGTTATGACTATGTATAACCTACACCTACCGCAATCCAGTTGCAGGTACTAACATACTCTACTTTGCCTCACTACACAGTTGCCAGAGAGGTATTTGTTGTAAACTACCATATTGGTCCTGACTATATATAGACCTTCACCTTATCCCTCAATAGGTCAATTACCAGCAGAGTATAGCTGACACACAACTATATATTTTTTAAGCCCGTCCTCACATATATTTATGTCATAAGTGAGGCTACGAATGAATGTCTCTATTTAGCATGATTATATACTATTAGCTACCAGCTGCTTTTGATAGTAACATAGCCCAGTCACTACATGTGGTATAGTGCTTCATAAATTGTTTCTCCCTATTATCAGATTTCTGTTGTTATGACCCATTGTATCTGCCAAATATGATAGACCAACCCAACTATTATGGTATAAATATTTTTTATGGGTCATTTCTTTTTCTTACCAGTCATGTGAACTAATAACTCTCCCTCTTTGATACCATCCACATATTGGCTATAAAGTGTAGAGTCCCTAGAGTTCTGTTGGATGGACACCCTAACTGGCTCCGCTCCCCCCCCCCTCCCTTTATTCTCATTTCAGAGCGGCTTTTTGCCCGCTGACTATTCCCCCCCCCCCTTATATATATTTTGAATTCTCATTTCATCTTAAGGTCCAGGAGGGACCTTTCTAGAGACTACCATATATATTTCATTTGCGTGTTCATCCGACCCACATGTGGTTAGCTCAGTAGTTGTCCCAATAAGCTATTATTATTACAAAATGGAGGATTCAGAAGCTCACATCACTTACTATTTCAATCACTATTTTCAATGTAACCTGTTCATGTATTTTATATGTTTATGTGTTTACAATAGCAACACTTGTGATTATTACCATAATGTTCGGAAATCCTCAATAAAAAAAATTATATAAAAAAAAAAAAAATTGTTTAATGGATAAGGTGATGGTTTTCTTTCCTTCACTTGATAGTTGTTGGTGCAGTTTTTACCTGGGGCGTTTTATGCTTGGGAGAATTGTTTTATTTTTTTAACAGGGTGTGATTTTCTGATTTTTATTGCATCTTGAAGCATTTTATATATATATATACAGCACAGTCAGCTATATATATGTGTGTATACAGCACAGTCAGCTATATATATGTGTGTATACAGCACAGTCATATATATATATATATATATATATATATATGTGTGTGTGTGTGTGTATGTATGTGTGTATACAGCGCATTCAGCTATATATATGTGTGTTTGCAGCACAGTCAGCTATATATATATACTGGATGTGTGTATACAGCACAGTCAGGTATACCTGTATATATGTGTGTATACAGCACAGTCAGCTATATATACAGTATATATATATATGTGTGTGTGTATACATCACAGTCAGCTATATATATGTGTATACAGCACAGCCAGCTATATATATATATATGTGTGTATACAGCACACACAAAAATGTTTATATTTTTCTGTGTAAAATTTTGAAAAAAAATAATGTATTAAATTCAAAAATAAATTTGGGGGTGCAGGGAGCCCTTCTTGGATTCTTGCACCTGGGCCCTGTGGTTTATAGTTACGCCTCTGGTTGCACTAAACTACACTATTAACCCCTAAACCACCACACACCCACATCGCAAACCACCACTCTACACTATTAACCCCTAAACCATCGCAAAGTAACTTTCTACCATATGAACCACTAAACTGCCACACCACCACATTGCAAAGTAACCTTCTACACTATTAACCCCTAAACCGCGCACACCCCCAGATTGCAAAGTAACCTTCTACACTATTAACCCCTAAACCGCCACACTCCCACATCGCAAAGTAACTTTCTACCATATGAACCAATAAACTGCCACACCACCACATTGCAAAGTAACCTTCTACACTATTAACCCCTAAACTGCCACACCCCCACATTACAATGTAACCTTCTACACTATTAACCCCTAAACTGTCACACCCCCAACCGCAAAGAAACCCACTAACATCTAAACCCCTAATTTAACACCCCTAAGTTTCCTCAAAATAGACTAACCTTACCTTGACAAAAAAAATAAAAATAACTACCTTTAAAAAAATAAATAAAACTTACCTGAAAAATTTAGAAAAAACTAATAGTGTAGTGAGTTACTTTGCACTGGGGGTTGTGGCGGTTTAGAGGTTAAAAGTGTAGAGGGGACTTTGCGATGGGCTATGGGGTGGTTTATGGATTATTAGAGTAAGGGGCTTATGGTGATTAGGGTTAGTGCACGAGTATGGGTGTTAGTTTTTTCTACTTCTCTCTCCCCATTGAAGTCAAGGGGAGTGTACGTCAATGTGATTGCGATATTGTAAGTTCTGCTTTTTGCGTGAGTCGGGTTAGCGCTCAAGTGATATAGATGTACTTTTAACTTGTAACACGAGCGCTACCCGACTCGCGCAAAGAGCAGAATTTGAGCGGTGTTAGCGTGCAAGTAATTACCTCTCCACTCGTAATCTAGCCCATAATGTCTAAGTAAATTATATCAAGAGAGATACAAAATGCAGGGAGAAGTAAGGCTCACACTGGTCAAACTGTGTAGTGGAGACAAAGGAGTATTTCATGCTACAGTCTAAAGGTTTAATAAACAAATGTACACATGAAGTAACTATTTCCATTCACACGTTATGCATATTAATTTAAGGTATATTTTTAAAGTGTGTTTTGAACACAAAATAGACATTGTTGTAGGAAAAGAAAGCTCTTTTTTTGTGAATGTATTATTCTAACAATACATTTAAAGGTACATGAAACCTAAAATGTTTTCCTTCATAATTCAGATAGAGGGCACAATTTTAAACAACTTTACAATTTACTTCTATTATCTAATAATAATAATCATTCTCTTGTTAACTTTTGTTGAAAAGCATACCTAGGTAGAATTAGGAGGAGCAATGCACTGCAGGGAGCTAGTTGTTGCTTGATTTCTCTACATATATGGCTTTTGTCTTTGGTATAGCCAAGCAAAATGAGGTAGGAAAAAGCAACAAGAGCAATAAAAGGAGCAGGGAAAAAAAAAAGATGAGCTTAAAGGGACATGAAACTCAAAAAATGTATTTCATGATTCAGATAGAGAATACAATTTTAAACAACTTTCTAATTTACTTCTATTATCTAATCTGTTTTATTCTCTTGGTATCATTTGTTGAAGGAGCAGCTGT